>NC_054471.1:180005754-180308784 GCF_017639515.1 Carcharodon carcharias
AGCCAGCTCAGATTTGATGGGCCAAATGGCCTCCTCCTGCACAGTAAAGAGTCCGTGATTCTGTGAAGTCAGAAGTGTGATGGAATTCTCTTCACTTGCCTTGATGAGTGCAGCCCCAGCAACACACAAAGAAGCTTGATACCATGCAGGACAAAGCAGCCTGCTTGAATGACAAGCAGTCCACCACCTTAAACATTCCCTCTCTTCACCACGGATGCACAGTGGCAGCAGTGTGTATGATGTGCAAGATGCAACAACTCACCAAAGCTCCTTCACAGCACTTTCCGAACCCATGACCTCTACCACCTAGAAGGACAAGGACAGCAGATGCACGGGTACCACCACTGGCAAGTTCCCCTCGAAGTCACACACCATCCTGACTTGGAACTACGTCGCCTTTCTTTCACTGTCACTGGGTCAAAATCCTGGAACTCCCTTCCTAACAGCACTGTGGCTGTACTTACACCACATGGACTGCAGTGGTTCAAGAAGGCAGCTCACCACCACCTTCTCAAGGGCAATTATGGATGGGCAACAATTACTGGCCGAACCTCTAATACCCACATCACATGGAAGAATTTTTAAAAAGATGGTCAAGAAGGTAACCAATTACTGTCATGTCTTTATCAATTTTACTCATGATCCAGCAACAAATAGTGTTCAGTCCCACCTTGCTCAGAGATTCTTAACGAGTGGAGAGGTTCAGGATATGTTATGGAGTTCCCGTCATACATCTCTATAACATTCTGTAGAGATGATTTATAAAAATGTTATAATGGCACCTAAGATTCTTGTTATTATTAGAACACAGCAGGAGCAATTTTTGCTCACATTTAGGTGCTGAAGAAGTTTCCAAGGCAGCCAAGCTGGGATTTTAATCTGAAATGCAGGTTTAGCCCACATTTAATGCAATCTTGGGGAAGGAGTTGAAGAACCCAGAGGCTTGTTAAACAGCTGATTGTCAGTTAAATTGCCTACTAGCGCCAGTTAAAAAGGCTGCTTGGCATTTGGTGGTCAGCGCATCAACTCACACCCACTCCATAGAGCGAGCAGCTGTTTGGAGTAAACATGCACTGATATTGATTTCAAGTGCTGCTTAAAGGGACACTCACCATTTCATGAACATTGCTGCTGGAACTCTGCTCAGGATGTCAGAACTATATCAGGAGGTGTTTGGGAACACTTTGCCAAGTTTTTAACAATGCTCTAGCAACATTTGCTCTGGAAATTCTCTGCAGGCATCACCTAAAAAGACTTAAGTGCTGTGCTACTCTATCTTATATAGGAGGCACCAGAGAAAAAGGAGTGCTTGATCATGGGCATCTTGCTAGTGGTACCCGTTAGTCAGGACAAGAAAAGGGAGGAGGAGATGGGGCCTGGCAGAGCAGCGCCTGCTGCTGGTGGAGAGAGGACTTGGAGGGTGAACTGGCATCCTTCAACCCCCACCCCTTGTGGGTACAGGACACACTCCTCCTCTGATCCCTGCCAGCAGCACCTTCAGTGCTGCATTTCAAAACTGTGTGCCCTTTCTGCCAGTCAGCTATCCTGCTTTGTGCCAACCAGAGCAGTGCTCACCTTCAGAGGATGTGGGTGTGAGAAGCCCATATGTACTGTTCATGAAAATTGCATCTAATCAGCATGTGGGTGCTAAACCTGGAGGTTTCTGGTTTCGTGCCTCCAGGCAAGTTCGGGTTATGGTACTCAACAATCAGGAACAAAATTGTGTGCTCAATCTAGACTTTCAAACAGGCTAGTCTTGTTGGTACTGCTTTAACACATGTTTTCATCCTTTGGCCAAAATTATCAGTGTGGTGCCTCAAAAGCAATCTCATTGCATGGGTATGTGTGCCTGAACACTTCATGAAAACATGTGCCAAATATCACCTTGCTAATTATTATCAGTACCCTGCTTCTCATAGGTAATCCCATATGGCAAGAAGTAGCTTATAATTACATAAGGGAAATCAAACCGCATTTATATTTAGCATCTTATTTTTGAAGAAATTAAAACTTTAAATATATTCTATTTGGACTACTTCATGTAGGTGGGACATAAAATGCTTCAACTGCTTAAGAAATTCTCAGACTCAACCAACAGATGGTGCAGTGCTAAAGAACCCTTTGGCTTCCAAATGCTTGAAATTCTCTGTGTGTTTCTTTCCTCAGTGCACTATATTAGTAGATAACCACAGGAAATATATCCAAAGAGAATATTAGATTTTATAACAGTACCAACGGCCAGATTGTCATGATGAGAGTACAGGCAACATGGGGATTGTTCTTCATCTGGAGTATTCTACTTAACAGAGTACTGTTTTATCTTCTTGGTGGTCACATTGTCAAAGCTTAAAATAAGCTTTTCTTCACTTTTTGCATTCAGCTTGTTAGTATTGATATCACTAAAATTATCTCATCTATACCATGCTGCAGACAAGCATGACAAGGAACCTTGAGTGAACACATTGGGAGTCTAGCATTGCGAAGTTTCTTCTGATGTTTCAGTCAATGCATTTAGAGAAACACAGAGAATGATGTCTGTCACTGTTAGCTAACTTGGGCTTCCAATTCTGTAGTAACACATTCTTTTAGAAGCCTCAATTAATCTAGCCTTTCATAAACAAATGTCTGAGTTTGGGAATAGCTTCTCACAGGATCTCCCTTAGTCCATCACAAGGAATAAGCAATTGCATTGAACTATGAAGTTGGGGCAGAAGGAACTCACATTAATCTCTTTGGCAGACTTACTAGTATTGCAGTATAAAAAAAAGCCTTAACCTCATTTTGATGTGTCTGATATCCTGAGTTTCCTTAGTACAGAAGAAAATATTGTGGGACAGAAACAAAACTCAGGTACAAATCTTGATTGAAGGAAAACCCAGAACTGAGGGACAGAAAGACAGGAATATATTTATGATTAATACATGAAGGTCTAAGAGGGTTAAAATTTAAGTATTGAAGCATCTAATGTCAGTTCTCATTTTTCATAGTACAGCCATTAGAAGTGGAGTGAGGTTTACAGTTGCAGACATAACTGAAAGAATGTAACTGCAGAATTTTTTTTTATTCATTCATGGGACGTGGGTGTTGCTGGCTAGGCTAGCATTTGTTGCTCATCCATAATTGCCCTTGTTCAGAATTGAGAATCTGGAGCCACTTGGAGGCCAGACCAATAAGGACTGCAGATTTCTTCCCCTAAAGGACATTAGTGATAAAATGATAAACCACTAAAATTTATTTACTAGCTAGAGAATAACATATTTGTTTTATTTTACAACTGGTGGATACAGCATTGGTATTAAAGAGTAATATTCTTGATTATCCTCTTTAGTTTTAGTGAAAATGTATAGCTTTATCATGTCTGACATGGTTACTTGAGTGTTTGAAACTTATTTTGGTAAGATTATTTTACATTTTCTCTTCTACCTTCAGGTCTGCAACTTTGTACCTTCTTCTGGCAAAAGGTAAAGCCAGGTGTCCTGCTTTCAGACCTGTGCCAATTGGCAATTGCCATGTGTGCAGAAATGCCCTGGATGACTTCTCGTCTTCATTTCTCCCCTTCACTTTGGGGAAATGCACTATTTTACTCAATGTTATCTTTATATTTACCCAAACCTATCAAAATATATGAAAGATTCTCACTGCATAAAAAGAATGCCACCCACTGAAGGATAAGAAGTTATTTTTGCCTGTGTTTTGAATTAGTACATCTTCCACATCACCATATAGAACAATCAGCAGTTTACACGGTGCCATTTGTTCTGAATTCAATGTTATAAAGTGCACTGCTGTGATTAATTTAGCACTCACAGGAACCACCTGGTGCAGTACAGCAATTGCAGCATCCTGAATGTGTTGATCGCTATCTCTTTTTATAACAATTGCATACAGGGGAGCAGAGCTTTTCAGCAGTTTATTAAAAATCCCTCTAAAAAGAGCTTTACAATGGTCCTCATGGGTTAATAATGAAGAAAAAACTTATTTTTGGGTGAAATAGAATAACACTATTTTTGTTTAATGAGACAGAACCTTTTTGTAGACCTCTCTATGTAAATTAGTTAATGCCTTCTATGTTAATTATCTTGTGATATGAAGGTACTTTTGGTGGTAACAGGTTATTAACAGTTCTCATTTATTGTCCAAATGTTAATATCAAGTATTAACTGCTGTTCAGTTCACTGTCTGTGACCAGTTGAGCCATCCAATAAGAACTAAGCTGAAACAATTCAAGCTCAAATAGAAATACTTCACTTGTACATGAATGGACTTCCAGAATTCTGGTGGTAAAGAATGGAAAATAGTCATCATGAAAATAATAACAGGTTTTGGTTACATTTCATTTGAGGCCAAGGCGATTACAAGAAAAAAGGTAAGTAATGTTTTCGAATCTTTTAGGAATGCAAAAAATATGTTAATTATCTGATATGATCTGACCTGGCAATAGGTATACACGTCACCATAGCACTTCTCGGTCATCAGTTAGAAAAGGGGGGTAAATTGGCCAAGCCTCCTGAGCACTATTCAGCAACACCTCCCAGGTGTGTGTATATTTGGAGTTAGGTAAGCACAGATCAGGCTCTACTGTGATCCCTACATGATGGAATAAGATGCTGGCACTATCAAGATTCACATATGAAGAACAAAAGTCAATGGGCAGAATTTTGCCGTCGGTGAGCTGGGGGCAGTGTCCACTCGTCGACACGAAAATGACGCGGGATGACATCGGGCGGAACCCCCGATGTCACCCCGTCCCATTTAAATATTCAGGAAGGCGTAGCAAAATCAGCTGCGGGCCCGCCGACCTGTGAATGGTCAATTGAGGCCATTGACAGGGTAGTTAAAATAATTAAAGGAGCTGCCCGTCCAACCTTAAGGTTGGCGGGCAGGCCAGGAACCCCGGCCGGGAATAGAAAATACATCCACCGGCGGGATGAGGTTTCATGTCGGTTTTTTAAAAGTTTAATAAAGTTTTTGTACACTTTATTAACATGTCCCATTTCGTGTGACATTGTCACATGAGGGGGACATGTTAATGATTTTTTTTATTTTTCTATTTTTAAACTTTGACAACCTTTCAGTGATCTCCCTGAGGCACCACTTAGCCACAGGGAGACGTGCGCACTCTCGCAGTTGGGGAATTCCCCCCCCACGGCAGCACAGGAAGCGCATAGTACTTCCCATCGGGCGTCACGCTGGACGGGCATTAATTGGCCCGCCCACGTAAAATGGCGGCGGGGCCTGTTTTGGCGGCGGCGATCGGCTGCCCACCCGCCGCTGAGTCGGTCGGGCCCATCTGCCCGTCAAGGACAAAATGCAGCCCAACGTGTCAGAAGGAACCAGAAGTCTGTGGAATTGAGAATGTTGAAGGTGGGGCTGGGGGGGCGCGGGGGTGCAGTTGGAAGTGAATTTTATATAAATGCTCCAAATAATAAAGAAAAGACAAGGCAAACATAAGCAGATTATTTCCATTGGTAATTCTAAGAAATAAGGTCGTGATCTCAAGATGTGCGTCGATATCTAGAGAATGTGAAATCCTTTGCCACAAGTGACGATCAAAAGTAAATTAGTTACAGCATTCAAAAAGGTAACCGAATATTAAATTAACTAATATAAAATGGCATGGCGAGAAGATAGGAAAACGGGATTAGTTTGGAGCAGAAGTAGAAATGAGATAAGAGTTTAAATGTAAGAAGGAAAAGCTGAATGATCCATGTTTCTATGAAGAAACTAATGTTGTTCCAGTTTGCAGTAGAGATTTTATACCACTCTGATCTCATTCTATTTAATTCAGTGTTGCATCTTGGGTCGGTTATGGCTACAACTGTGCCGTGACGAAACAAATGGAGTTCTGTTGGAAAATCCCATCTGTCCCTTCTGGGGCTTGATCAGTCCGAGTCATCCTAAGCCATCTTTATCTCTGTTCGTAACTTTTATAAATCCGTTATTCGAGCTGATAAGCGTTATTTTATCCCATTTCTAACCCAGGGTAGCTGAGGACAAATATGTCCTTATACAGTCACCCCCTTTAGCTTATTTTCCTCCCCCATTTCAAATCTCAGTGACGTTAGTAAATATAATCCATTTCATTGTTCAAGTCTGGTTGACTAAACAGCAAGGGAGGAATTTTATGTCCAGCAAGCAGATGCCTGAGTGAAAATGGAAGTGGGTATATCTTCTGCTCCTGCCCAGTCCCATGGCCCTGCAGTGACTTAACGTCAGTTGGGACTTTAATTACCCGAAGATGAGATGGCCGGCAGCTCTTTGATCCCAGCGGTACCACCCGGGAGCAGTGGCCACTGCTGGGATTGCTTCAAGTTCCCAACAACGTTCATCACTGCAGCTGGATGTAAGGTGGGGGTGGGGGGAGGTGTTATCATTGGCCCCAGTAAGTGTGGAGAATGGGGATCTGGGGCCAGGGTGGACAGAGCATGGGGAGAAGGGAAATGCAGGGGTGTCAGGAGATTAAGGGGGAGCCTCTGATTGAAACATGGAGTCCACAAAGGAGGCATCCCCTCCCTTACCCATCCAAAGCCTGAGTAGTGTTACCTGGCAGGTTTCTGATCCATCATCGGCCTCAATCAACTTAAGGGCGTCAATTGGCACAAGGGCGGGGGAACTGCCCGACGCCTCCCCTGTTGCTCGTAAAATTGCAATGGGGCATAGGCGATCCAGAGGAAAGGCGCCCATGACATTTTATTGTTCCCACCCCACCCCCCAACCCCACAATTCCCCCACAAGGGACAGTAAAAACCTGTCCCAAGCTTCAACTCTCCTGCATCTTTTAGAAAGAGTTTATTCAAACCAATTTTTAAGAAAAAAATTACCTTTCTTTAAGAGTTTAGGCTTGGACCATCTAGGTGAGTCCTATATACCCTAATGACCCTGAGGCCTCCTCTTTCTCCATCTACTAATTTCCAAAGTGTGAATACTTGGTGAAGGGAGTCCCTGCCCTTGGCTCTGGCCCCTCCATGTCATTGAT
Organism: Carcharodon carcharias; assembly: GCF_017639515.1. Lineage (NCBI taxonomy): Eukaryota > Metazoa > Chordata > Chondrichthyes > Lamniformes > Lamnidae > Carcharodon > Carcharodon carcharias. Next base: position 180,012,731 of record NC_054471.1, read on the forward strand.
CTTATTTTGAGCAGGCAAAAGCTTCACCCCCAAACAAGGTCCCAGTAATTTCGGGTGCACGTTTAGAACCCAATGTAATTAGGTCCCAGCTGAGATTGCAGCCCTTCTGGTGAATACTTACTGGAGTAATGGTAGGAATCTACAGGAACAGCTGAGGTGACCACTATCATCTAGAAGGACAAGGGCAGCAGATACATGGGAACACCATCATCTCGAAGTTCCACTCCAAGTCATTCACCATCCTGACTTGGAAATATATGGCCGCCATTCCTTCACTGTCACTGGGTCAAAATCCTGGAACTCACTTCCTAACAGCACTGTGGATGTACCTACACCACATGGACTTTAGCAGTTCAAGAAGGCAGCTCACCACCACCTTCTCAAGAGATGGGCAATAAACGCTGGCCCAGCCAGCAAATCCACATCCCGTGAATGAATTTTTAAAACTTGGACCCATTTGGGTGGAATTTCAGCCATAGCACACAGGTGATCCGTGGTATTGGGCATTTTTGCGGCCGAAATTCTGTTCTGGTGCAAGTGGCGTGCTTTACCCACGTCAGAAGTAGGCATTTGACTATTATCATATGCAAATAAAGGACCCAGTATCTGCTTTTGCTCCCTCTTGCAACTTTGGTATGTGCCTGAGGCAGCCATTAACAGCTTGGCAGGTAATCTGACAGTAAGCAGCATAGAATGAAACAAAAGTTAGCACTAAATTTGCTCTGCCACTCTCAGACCTGACAGCTCCAATCTCATTCCTGACTGTGACCTCCAGGTCCCCCTCAATCTTGCCCTCGTCCCAACCTCCTAGCATACCCCAAACAGTACTACAGATCCCTAGGATCATATCTGCAGCTTGGTGTACAAAACTGTGTGGATATCTACCACTGCACCTAGTGCCTGAAAGTCAGTTTTGGATCCCAAAATCCCATTCACCTCGCACCTCCTTTGTCTAGTGTGGGATGTTAGCACTATGTGGATGAGGCATCCAGGAATGTCAAATTTCTAGGTCATTATGTTTAATCATAGATTCTACCAGAAGAGCTGACAGTCTTAAGCCTTGGAGAGGTAGGGATTAAAAAAAATGAATTTTAATGAACAGAGGGTGTTGAATCTATGGAATACTTTGCCAGGAAATTAAAGATGTAGTTGAATGTGGAGAACATTTTGATAGTGGATATTTGAATATATTTCTGGCAAGGGGCAAGCCAAATAGATTGCAATGGTCTCTTCCAGTATTTTATATTCTTGTCTTATAATGTAAGCTGATTTAATTCTCAAATGGCGGATAACTTGAAAGTTATGATCCAGTACATAAATTGTTAGTATCCTGTCGGTGTAATAGTTCCACTGTAGATGTTGTTGCTTGTGTTTCACCATCTGCATCTCTGTTTTGGATATTTTGTGAATCACCTTTAATTGTCTTTGATTTCTCTAAAGTCTTCCTCAAGGTCTGGCATCATGTGTTCCTAAACAAGTTGCTATCTTTTGACTTCCAACAAAATTACCATCACATCCACTAAATCTCCTTCCCGGTCTCTCTATTGTGCTGTTGTAATGGATTTTTCCATTAATGCATCCCATTCTGTTTTTAGATATTGAGCTCCTCTAATCAACATTCACCTCTATCCAAACTTCCCTTGAAAATTCAATTCTATATTCATCCCACCCCATTCCGTCAGTATACACTGCCTCCTGTCCTCTCACACTTGAATGGCTGGATTTCCTTCATGGGAGTAGTGCTTCAATAGTCTCAGTGCAGCTTAGGTTGAAGAAATGCAAGTTGTCTTTCTTTTTCAGCAGCATTAATTCAACATGAAATGACTTGGATTTAATGCTGCTTTTGGCCCATCACTCCAGAACGCAGGAATAACTTTACACAATTTTAAAGAGATTGCTAAAGGTGCAAGAGGTTAGTAAGCTTTTCCGTTCTTTATATATCCCCCAACAGTATTATTGGATTATTTCTACAGGTGGTTACTTAAAAACTCTCAAACAACTGATATGATCAAGGCTGTTCTAGATCCCTTAAAAGAAAATTTCCAAGGGTTAAATTATGAATGCTTGTGAAAATGTGGGACAAATAATGAGCAGGTGTCAAGGGAATGCAAAATCATTTTGCTTTTCCATAAATGTTAATAGCATAATTAACATTTCTTTGAACTGCTACAGTAATTGTTGATAACCCAGTCACAATTCAACTGAACTATGTCAAAACCAATTCAAAACCAATGTGGTTAAGTAGATACAGCAGAAAGCTTTTAACATATACAAGGTTATGATTAGAAATTAATAGAATTGATCTGGGCAGTTTGTATCAAGCAAATACCATCAACACAAGCTTAAAAACAAGGAGCATCCGTCAGAACTTTCTTGTGTAAACTTCAATACATTTGCTGTTTACATAAGGAATCTTACACTTTGCAAATACTTTTACAAAGGAATAATTGAGATGAAAGGTTGAGCATCAGCTGTAGATTACGATTAGAATTAATGTTGCTGTTTTTGCTGATTTGGTTTTGTAATATTTTAAGTTTAACAGTGAGGGGGGTGAACTGGTTAGAAGAAAGTTGTTGGGTCTGAAAAAGGCCACTGAAGCAAACATTATAAATAGATTAAAAAAGCAATGAGATGTCTTTCTGATGAGGGAAGGAACTGAGGAATAGCTTGAGAAGGCGAATAAATGTTCTTGAGATCAAATGAAAAGGATGGGCCTAAGAAGACCAATTGCCTTCTCCTGTTCATTAAACCATCTATGCTGTAAACTGCTTCCAAATGGGTGCCATATCCTAGTACTGGCTAAAATGTAGCACTAATTGTTGCTGTTTTGCTGCTGTCAACCTAATGTCTGCCTACCTGACTTGGAAGATTCCATTTTTATGTCTTCAACCCGGCTTAAGTGGGGCATTACTGGCCTGAAAGTAGCATCAGATCACTTATCACCCTATTGACACTGCTGCTCTGATTGTAAGCACCTTGGAGATGACCCTGAGATTTGCAGATGGAGCATCTACTTGGTTCAGATTGGAGGCTGCTTGTATTATGAAATTGGGGTCCTGAGATACACACATAGGACCTAGACTCCAATTTTAGGGCTGAAATGGACAGCATGTGCACCAGTCAATCCATTCCCTGCCTTCCCCCCCCACCCCCCCACCCACCCACCTATTCTTTGCCAGTGGCTAATATCAGCTCATTGAATTCTTCTTAGTTTTACCGGGGAAAAGCTTGAAAAAAGTGACTCAGTATCTGATCTAAAAATCCAACAGTTGCAAAACTTACCATTTTGTTTAACATTTTAGCTTCACAGTGAGCACTGGTAATAACATTGGAGAAATGGCTTGTATGAATGGCTGAGCTTAAGTGTGAGAAAGTTGATTCAGTCAACAACACAAATCATTTAGTTTTAACTGTACATGTTAATTTACATCCTCCCACCATCACCGCCGCACTGTCAGACCCAACACCTTTCTTCTAACCAGTTCACCCCCCTCACTGTTAAACTTAAAATATTACAAAACCAAATCAGCAAAAACAGCAACATTAATTCTAATTGTAATCTACAGCTGATGCTCAACCTTTCATCTCAATTATTCCTTTGTAAAAGTATTTGCAAAGTGTAAGATTCCAAATTAACACATTGATAACGTGTAATGTACTGTTGTCATGCAAAGTTCACACTACAGGCATGAAATATTCATTTTGTTATTTTGCATTGTGAATAGATTCATTGTTGGTGGTGAGAGTTAGATATAGAACCTCATCCTTTGCTCCCTATGGTGTCCATCAGCAGGGTTGATATTTCACTGTCATGTTAGAATTGATGAATGCGTCCATGGGCAGAATTTTCCCCCTGTCGGTGGGGGGAATTTAGGAGCGGGTGTGTGGAGGCACACCTCCGATCGGCTCCCGCGATCGGGGGCACACCACCATTTTATGTGGGCGGGCTAATTAAGGCCCGCCCAGCATGACGTCTGCAAGGAAGCACTATGCGCTCCCTGTGCAGGTTGGGAGGGATTCACTGAGCCTAGAGTGCGCTCTTTCATCTCCCTGAGGCTAAGTGCTGCCTCAGGGTGATCGGTTCCTGTGTGAAAAAATTTTAAAAACAGAACAGATAAATTCCCCTGACGTGTCCCCTCATGTGACACTGTCACATGAGTTGGGACAAGTCCATCATTTACATTGAGACTTTTATTAAAAATTTTAAAACCTACATGAAACCTCACCCCGCCCATGGATGAGGTTTCATGCTTTTTCTTAAGCCCGCCAGGGCTCCTGGTCTACCCGCCAACCTTAAGGTTAGATGGGCAGGCCCATTGATCACTTTAACTACTTTGTCAATGGCCTCAATTGGCCATTGACAGGTCGGTGGGTGCAAGCTGCTTCTGCTGAGCCTCCGCCGACCTGCAAATTGAACTGAGGCGGGGTGACGTTGGGAGTTCTGCCCAACATCATCTTGCATCATTTTACACATCAGCGAGTAGGCCACACCCCCGCCCCCCCCCCACCCCCACCGCTTGCTGACCGGGAAATCCTGGCCCATGTGTAATTATTGTCAATATCTAATATATTACAAATATTTTATAATGCTCTTTAGAAATAATGCGAGTAGTAAAACCATTAGTGTAGTTTTTTTCCTCTTTACTTTATTAAAAAAAAAGCCAAGGTATATAATACAGTGGTTCATTTTAACCCTACCAACCTGTCAGATGAACAATTAACAAGTCGGCTACATTTCACTCAGATGTCTAAATCACTTCCAACTGATCATGATGTTAGCCTGCAGGTTTTTGGAGGCAGATGAGCATGCTAGCTAACGCAGGGGTTGGTTGTAAATATATGCAAATTAAGACACAGTGATGTCAATAGGATCTCGATTGCAGTATTATGGGGCCTGAGTGAAGAAACCACCATGGTTTTTCGACTCGGCAAAAGCTCGCGAGCCCAAAGCTTTCTTTTGCGGAGCTAGGAAGAGTAGAAGTGTTCCTCTGAACTGCATAAGGAAAGTTGTGGCATCTCCTGCCCTGAGTTCCTCCTCACCACCGCCCCCCACCACCCCCCCCAACCTAAAGGGCCTACCCACCAGTTAGCTAGAAGCCAGGGGGAAGCCACTTTACACCCTGTTCAGGACCATACCCGGCCTTAAATTTGTCGTAGCCCCCTGATGGCCATTGTCTTAATTAGTGTAGGCGGCATCTGGATTTTGTTCAGTTTATGTAATCAGGATCACATTAAGAATAATTGGCATTTTTTGATGAAGCTCTCCCAGTTTGAAGTGACACTCATGTGAAGTATAGATTGGGCAGTCATAGATACATAACCAATGATTTCTCACTGCACCACCATTGAGCTGTGAGCCTTGTTATTTAGAATTCCCTGAAAATGAATGCATAACATTGATGCAAGCGATCGTCCAACATAAATATTCATGTACAAAGTGAAAATAATTGTATCCTGTTCTTTTTCATGTGAATGTCATTACTGACATTTTTTAATAGTGTTGACTCACTAATGATAAAAAGAATAAGATGCGACTTTTACACTGAAACAATACTTATAGCCAAATTATGTAATGGTCTTGAAACCGACAGGGATGCATCATAAAATCACTGTTGGAACCTGTCTTCAAATATAATTAATGATTTGTGATGTACTCAAGAGCCTATGGTTAATGTTAACTAGTTACGCAGATGTAAAGTATACAGGGCCGGCAACTGATAACTTCTGGAAAATAGACAACTAAATGACACTGACTGCATAATTCACAAGCTATGCCATTTTACCAGCTACACTGTAAGTGGGTATTTCTTCAAACCACCACCACTATAAATTATATATTCCATCTAACGAAGAAAGGTGAATTGGTTGAAAATAAATGTGTTAAATTTTAATTTAAGTTTCAGTTTTTTTGCTCACTTCCACTCAAATTATCAGAACTGATGTAGTTATAGGCATTGGAAAGACTTGGCTGCTGTGAAATGGCATAATATTCCTGAAAAAGGGGGAATTGAAGTGCTCCCCCTTTTGTACAGTTCAAGTTAATCACACGTAAAGTGGATGGTTTTAAAACTCAGAATACACTTTTTAAACAAGTGGTGCCCCAATGGAACAGTCCCTTGGCTGTAAGCATCTGTGGGCTGAACCAAAGATGAATTGTGTGAAGGTTTAATTTATTATCCTTTGAGGCTTGAAATTCAGAGTAATGATTCATTTTGTGCCCTTACAACCTTTATATGTAAATCTTTTCATAAACAGCTGCAAAAATAATACTGTACATCTATGATCTTGAATATTCCAGATAGAATTTAACAAACCATTGAAACATAAAGATTGTCATAACTCTTAACATAATATAAATGAGCAGCATTCTATTAAACAACTATTGTGTTTTTTATATTGCTTCATTGTAACTGCAATTCTAATAGTAGTCTAACCTTTGTAACTGATTATGAAAAGCAACTTCAGATAAAATGTACCAATGTTTAGTTTCTTATCTCAGTATTTCACATATGCTGTATGTAAATCCACAGAACACAGATTTAGCAAGGTGTAAAAGATAATAGGAGAAAATAAAATCTCCCATTCTTGCTGACTAAATGCAATACTCATTTGGTACTGCAGATTTCTTTCTTTTTTCTCTCTCCTTGACTGCCATTACTGTCTAAATATGCTAGGATCTGTGTTTATTTAACCCCCCAATATGTAATAAAAGTATCACTGTGATTATATCAGCTGCCAGAATTTCCACCTTTTCCTTAATTCGGTCACTGTGAGTAGCCAGAAAGTTTAACCATATGTTTTGTTGAACCTAATATTTGTAACACTGGGGCAGATTTTCCCACTGAGCAGAGGTTGGAGCGCTAGTCAGTGGACTGTTCTCATGACCACCCACTGGTTTCCATGGAGTACTCGATCCATTTTGAGGACCAGGCCTCGGACTGTAACCGGGAGAACAGCGTCCCGGGTCAGTCGCTCGCTCAGGCCCACATAATGGGCAGAATTTTACAGCCCCATTTCGGAGGGGACAGGACCGTAAAATGTGGCGAGATATTCTAATCCCCATTGACTTCAGCAGGAACGTAAAATCCTGCTGCCATAAAATTCTGCCCGATGTTTTCATTCGGATTGTCATTCGGGGTGTTACTACACCATTTCCATCAAGTGGGAGGCTTCAATGTCTATCCCATCAACAGGACAAAAAAAACAACTAGATTTACTCCTGCCTGGATGTAAAACTACCCTTGGGAATCAACTACCCATTATAGAAACCACTGGATTTTTATTTTGATTGAAGGAACTGAGAATGAAAATGAAGCTTCTCTAGCAGTCGGCTGTTCCCCAATATCACTCCTACCCTCAGGCAGTAAAGCTAATAGAACAAATAGAACTCACATCCTAGAAAAATAAACTTAATTAATTCTGCAGTATTATCTTAAACTGCAGTACATTGCTTTATCTAGAAAGACTTAACAATATGACAGAGTTAGAAGTTTTTTCTGTTAAAATCCCAATTTGTGTAGAGATCTTTACAAAATCTTAGAATGATCGCATTATTCAGTATAGAAGGAGGCCATTTGCCTCATTGTGCCAGTTCTTTGAAAGAGCTATTGTATTTGTTCCATTCCTTGGCTCTATCCCCAAAGCCCTGTAAATGTATTCCCTTAAGGTATTTATCAAATTCCCTTTGAAAATTACCATTGAATCTTATTCCACCAGCCTTTAGGCAGTGTATTCTAAACCACAACAAGTCTTTGCATTAAGAAAAGCAAATAAAAATGTACTCATGTCACCTATCGTTCTTTTGCCCATCACCTTAACTCTGTGTTCCCTCGTCATTGATCTTTCTGCCACTGGAAACAGATTCTTATTTACTCCTTCAAATCCCTTCATCTTAACTTGTCAAGTCAAAGCTTAAATGTCTGCATGTTGCATAAGAATGTAAGAAAGTTTGGTACAAAAAAAGGCCACTTGCCCTATTAAATTCACTGCATCCAATGACACTGTATCATAGAATGATACAGCACTGAAGCTCATCATGCCTGTGCCTTCAACCATGGCCTCTCCCACCCAAGGTCACTATACACTTTTCCATATGCATGTGCAAATCTAACATATTTATCTATGTTACTACAATCCTCAATACTTCCTCTTAACAGCTATTTATTCAATTGGTTTTTAAAGATATATACTGACCCAAAATTAATGACTTTTATTTTTCACTCTTCTACATACTCATTCCTGTAGGCAAGAAAAAAGTCTTATCTCTTGTTTGTCCAAGGCCAGTGAATTTTGTAACTGTAATCTGTTCTGCTCAGTCTCTAACTGAAATAGTGCTTGTCTGTGCAGATTCTGCATCATTGAATATTTTTCAAAATCCACTGTGGAACTGAACGCGTAACCTAGGCTGAAACTTACCAAGAGTTTGTTGCATTATCAGAGATGCTGTTCTTCAGATGAGGCTTCAAACTGCTTGATCAGGCGAATGTAAAAGATCCAGTGACACTATATGAAGAAGACCTGGGATTTCTCCTACTGTTAAATTAAAGCAGAAAATGTTGGAAACAATCAGCAGTCCAGGTCGTATTTGTAGAGAGAAGAATGTTCCAGCCTATGACCTCTCATCAGAATTACTGATCTAGTGTGATAGCCCTGCTTGTGGCTCTTGAGGAGAAGATAGAAGTGGGCTATGTAGGGTTGGGGTCTATGAAGCTGATGGTCAGTCATCAGGAGGTTAGATTCCAGAGGCGGTTAGATCAGTGATGGTCTAGGAGATCATGGCTTGCCAATGGTCCAGGGAGAGGCAGGACAAGTTGTGAGAGAGTTGGCATTCAGTCTCTACAAGGGTCAGGTCTTTCCATATAGCAACAGTGCATCCCTTGTCAATAGATTTAATAATGATGCCAGGGTTGGACATGAGAGAACAGCGTGCTGTAAGTTCAGGGATTTGTGTCAGAAAAGGAAGTGGAAAAACTGACATGGTTATTGTCATACTGGTTGTTCTGCATGAACGAATCAAGGGAGGGTAAGAAACTCGGGGAGGGTTCAGGTGGAACTGGAATTCTGAGGGTAGGAGTAAGGGTCCACTGTGCAGGTGGAAACCTCCTGATCAAAAAAAAGAGGGTGTGGAGGCACAGATGGTAGAAGAGGAGTTCAGCGTCACGCCCGGCACCCAAGAGTGCCTGAAAGGAGTTCGACCCAATATTTGATTAGGCCATTTTCCAGGCATCCCAGCCAGCCAATTAAAACAGGTATTAGACCCTCACGCATGCTAAGAGGGCTACAGCTGCTTTAGGATCTCTCTGAGAAATTGAGCTATCCTAAGCAGGGCAGCACAGGGCCTGCTGCACTCAGGTTTTGTTCGCATGGATGCGGACTCGTAAGTAGCTGCCGTTGAAAAAGTACATTTAAAAAATATATCTTTAATTTTAATGAATTAGCCCCAGCATGTGTGTTCCTCCCAGCTCCACAGCACACCAATGCTGGCTGTGACTGCTGCCTCTCCTGCTGTCTTCCACTCCTTCAACCACACCAGCACCCCCCCCAGTACTTATCTGAGGCAGCCCAAAATTTGTTCCTGCAGTAATGTGAGCTGCCTGTGATTAAATGTTTTACTAATAATGTGCAGTGCATTCCATCATTTTTGATTTGCACTCTTAGCAGTGTCGCTCATGGCTGGAATGCAAAATTTGTTCAATACTCACAGGCTGAACTGAGATCAACTCCCAAAGAGCCACTGGATAATTCTTCAACAAGCTTCCAAGAACCACAATAAAGTAACCAAAATGTTTCCAAAGTTGGGTCCAATATAACTCCTATTCAACCCGTAATTGCCCTTGGGAAGATGCTGGTGAGCTGCCTTCTTGAACCACTGCAGTCCACATGTGGTGTAGGTACACCCACCAGTGCTGTTAGGGAGGGCGTTCCAGGATTTTGATCCAGCGACGGTGAAGGAAAGGCGATATATTTCCAAGTCAGGATGATGAGCAGCTCAGAGGGGAACTTCCATGTGGTGGTCTGCTGCCCTTCTAGATGGTAGTGGTTGTGAGTTTGGAAGGTGCTGTCTAAGGAATCTTGGTGAGTTCCTGCAGTGCATCTTGTGGATGGTACACACTGCTGCTACTGTGGGTTGGTGGTGGAGGGAGTGCTTTGTCCTGAATGGTGTCAAGTTTCTTGAGTGTGGTTGGAGCTGTGCTCATCCAGGCAAGTGGGGAGTATTCCATCACACTCCTGGCTTGTGCCCTGTAGATGGTGGACAGACTTTGGGGAGTCAGGAGGTGAGTTACTTGCCGCAGGATTCCTAGTCTCTGACCTGCTCTTGTAGCCACAGAATTTATATGGCTAGTCCAGTTCAGTTTCTGATCAGTGATAACCCCCAGGATGTTGATGGTGGGGGATTACCTTATCATAGCACTTACACAAGTTTGCTAACGATTCATATTGTAGTGGATATCATCAAAAATTACTGTTTTTCTGCTTGCTGATGGCTTGACGCTCACTGCTGAGTCCCACTCTCAACTAATGCAGACTGGATGCCTTCCTGCTGAGAAAGTAATTTCTAAGCTGCTGGTTCATGTTCTCTAGAGTCTAGCAGCTAGTTAAAGGGAATTGAGAAGCCTGGGTGCAAAGTATGTGCGACGGGAGATTGAAAGAGAAAGCAATATTGTAAAGTAATGCTTTGTCCTCCACCATATGCGCATAAGTGCCCATAAGCACTCTCGTGCAAATATATACACATGCATGTGCATGTACACATAAATAATATGTTTATAAAAATAAAAACTGTGGATGCTGGAAATCCAAAACAAAAACAGAATTATCTGGAAAAACTCAGCAGGTCTGGCAGCATCGGCGGAGAAGAAAATGAGGACTCGAAACGTCAACTCTTTTCTTCTCCGCCGATGTACATAATATGTTTACCCACCTAAAACGTAGTTACTAAACTTAAATGTTAGATATTGCAGTCCTAAATATCAAACTATTTGTAACGAAACTTTAATGACAACTGAATAAGAATTATTTTTGCCTATATGATGGTTATCATTTGAAACACATAAGGAAATAGGAGCGGGAGTGGGCAATATGGCCCTTTGAGCCTACTCTGCCATTCAATAAGATCATGCCTGATTTTCTACCTCAACTCCACCTTCCCACACTATCCCCACATCTCTTAATTCCCTTAGTACCCAAAAATCTATTGATCTCTGTCTTGAATATTCTTTACCACTGAGCACCCATAACTCTCTGGGGTAAAGGATGCCAAAGATTCTCAACTTCTTGAGTAAAGAAATTTAATGAAGACCCCTTTATTCTGAGTGTGTGATCCCACGTTCTAGGCACTCCGACCAAGAGAAACTTTTTCTCGGCATCTATCCTGTCAAGCCTCCGAAGAACTTTTATGTTTCAATTAGGTCACTTCTCATTCTTCTAAACTGCAGTCTACTCAATCTCTCCTCAGAGGATTATACCCTCATCCCAGGAACCAGCCTAATGACACTTCAATGCACCACCTCCAGGACAAGTATATCCTTCCTTAGGGAAGGAGACAAAAACTACACACAATATTCCAGATGTGGCCTCATCAACCCCCTATACAATCACATTCGGACTTCTTTACTCTAACACTCCAATCCCTTGGGAGAAAGGCTATCGCACCATTTGCTTCCCAAGAGTTTGCTGTACCAGCATGTTAACTTTGTGATTCATGAACAAAGACAGCCAGGTTCCTCTTATTGCACATATTTCCCAGTTTCTCAGAATATAGATATGCTGCTTTTTAAAGTTTTCCTATCAAAGTGGTACGCACTTTGCCACAATGTATTTCATGCGCCATATTCTTACCAACTCATCCAACCTGCCTATATCTCTCTCAATCTCTTTGCATCATCCTTTTACTTTCCCACCTAATCTTGCATCATCAGCAAACTTGGATATGTTACACTCAGTCCCCTCATCCAAGTCATTAATATAGATTGTTGAGGCTAAGTACTGGTCTTTTCAGTAGTCCACTAGCTACAGCCTGCGAGGCTGAAAATGTCCCGTTTGTTCATACTCTCTTTTTTACGTCCTTTAACAAATCCGCATTCCATGCTAATATATTACCTCCAATCCCATCAGACCTGTGGCAGGATTTTCGGGTCGTCGGGTAGGCATGGCGGCCAAGCCCGGGGGGGGCCGAGAAACGACCCCACGGCCTGCGATCGGCCCCTGGCGCTGCCAGAGTGGGGGGTGGGAGGAGGCTGAGCACAAAAGCCTGCGCGTACGTTGGGGAGCGCCCACTGAAAGCTCCCTGAAGGCAGGGAGCCGCCTCAAGGCGCCGTAGAGTTTTAACATTAAAAATAAAGATATTGAAAATCCAGGAAAAAAAAAGTCCCCACTTCGGACTCACTCACGTGAACAGAAAGGTAGGAAAAATGACGTCAAAACATTTTTATTCCTTACTAATTAATGTCGGAAACCTCACCTGCCCGTGAATGAGGTTCCCTAAAAAGTCTGGCTGGACGATTTGCCCACCCGCCAACTGTAACGTTAGACGGGCAGTGAAAAATATGCGTTAATTAATTGATTAACAACCTTAATAGGCCTCTCAATTATCAGCGGGCGTGCTGCCGACTCTCGCGTGTGCCCGCCGACTGAAATATCGCACCAGCGCGCGATGTAGTCGCGGCAATCGCCCAAGATCAAGGCGCGATGTTTCACGCTGGGGAGCGTCAGGTGCACGCCTGCACGTCGAGTGGTAATTCCTGCCCCTGGTGTTTTTATGATGATATAAAGACACCGATCACATAAGGGATTGGGTAAACACACGGGGCAGGATTTTTTGGTCGGTCTGTGGGCGCGATCGGCAGGCCCAGGTGCAGCTGGGGAACGGGACCGTCACCCGCGATCAGCCCCTGACCGCAAGTTCACACTGGCTGAAGCGGACATTGAAATGCTCAGCACTGCCGGGGTAAGGGGGTTGCCGGAGGAAGGCAGGCACTGATGTAAGCCGGGCACCGGCGAGCACTGAATGAAAGCCTCTCAGGAAGCTGAAGACTTCAAAACAATTAAATAAAGATTTTAAAAATCCAGAAGATACACTCACGCATCAGAATCAGTCACCTGAACACATACGTGATGAAAATTTTGCCCGTACATTTTTTATTTTTCTCAATTTAATAACAGAAACCTCATCCCGACCTTGGATGAGGTTTCATCAAAAATGCAAAGTCTACCTGGCAGCTTCGCCTGTCCACCAACCGTAAGGCTGGATGATCCACACAAAATCAGGGACAATTGGAACTTTAACAACTTTAATTGTCTTCTTAATTGTCGGCGGGCGCGCTTCCAACACTCGCACAATTCCACATCTAATCGGGTCGGCCGAGTGCCCACACACCAACCTAAACATTCTGCCCATGGGCTCATTTCTTTAAAACAGGCTGGTGAGAATAGATATACATGGATAGAAAGCTTGAAAAAAGCCAGCAGCAGAGCTGTGCCTGTGTGACTGCTTCAAAGCAAAAGCGAAACTAAACTTAATCTCATGACACACTTCCTTTCTGGTGATGTCATGCTCCTTTCCCTTAACAGCATATTGCAAGACCCCCCTTTCGTTTTAAAGATACTTTCTCCCCTTCCAAAGAAGTGTAACTATTTACAATGCATTTTTATGTTTATTTACTATTACATAAGTGTAGAGAACAGATGAGTCTATGAGTCTGTTATACACAAAGGTTATCTGCCAGTACATCCAGATCTTGTAATGGTAACCTCGTCTGGAGATTTATTTAATTCCTCACAGTGATCTGTGGGATTGTCATTCTTGGATGTTGTTCCTGGTTGCATTTGGAATGTTGTCCTCGATGCAGTAGAACTGCTCGGTGGTTGAGGAGCTGGAATGGATCTGATTTGTCCTCGATTATGCCTCACTATTGCACCTTTGTGTGTAATGATTGCATTGGACCTTGGTTCTGAACAAATCCTTGTCACCTTGGCTGGTTGCCATGTATCTACTGTGGGATCCTGGGTGCAAACTTGTTGTCCCGAATGTAAATTTGGCAGTTCTGTACCCCACACTTTTATCGTGCACATTGGTCATCTTCTCTTGCAGTTTTACCAGTTGCTCTCTAGTTTCCAAGAAGGAAGAATGGGTAAGAGTCGAGAGTACTATAGATCCTGTGCCTGGAATCAATGAACCATTGTACACTGAGAGTTTCACAGCAGTAGTTTCGCCGTGGCCTTACATATCTGTGGGCACTAAGTTAGCACTTGCCCTTGTGTCAATCTTGGTGAATAATGAGTAGTTAACAACTTTCTTAGCACTGACAAGTTGAATCTCGGCAAACCCTTTGGATGGTGTGATGGCATCTGTGTTCTCCATGAAATTGATGGAGTGAAACATGTGTTCGCCGCTCTTCATCTTCTTGTGCACATCATCGTCATTTTCTGGCTTATCAATCACCTCATGTATATGGCAGGACACTGGACGGTTGTTCTTATTGCTTGAAGGTACCCCTTGTGTATTTTTTGTTTGACTCCCCCTTGCTTGCTATCAATCCGGCCCACACTCTGGTCACTCACCATTTCCAACTGAGCTAACCCAGTGATGGTCCTTTTGACAGACAGGCTATGTGCTGCAATCTCACCACAGGGGATCCATCTGCTTACCAGCACTTCATTTGAGCACTGACCCTGCAGTGTGCCTTCAAAGCTTTTCTGTGCAGTTGCCACATTGTGATTTCAACACTCTCTGGTGTTGCAGCTCTGTTGCATTCTTACCCGAACGTCAAGGGCTGTCTCACGCCATGTAGCACAACCTAAGGCTGTTCACTATGTCATACCTGTATTTAATCTTGCTGCCGGGCTGAACACCATGTCATTTAGAAGCAACCACTGCTGCACATCATGTGCAGGCACTCATAAGGGGATTGGTTAAACACGTGTGCCATATTTATTTAAATTAGGCACATGAGAACAGATGGATAGCATAGATAGACAGCTTGAAGACACCAGCAGCAGAGTTGTGTGTGCCTGTACAAGAACAGAAGTGTGTCAGGAGGGCCCGGGAGAGGTCAGGAACCGCCCGCGATCGGTCCCCGACATCGATTTCATGCTGGCTGGCCAACCAACAGCCAGCCAGGGTGAAATGTGCGCTGCAGCGCTGCCGGGGTGGTGACGAGAGGAGAGCGAACGCACAAGTTCGTGCACGTGCACAAAGCTGCCTCATGGGGTTGAAGATTTTTTTAAAAATCAGAAATAAAAAACTTCCCTATGTTAAAAACGTGTCCTCTCATTTGACACTGTCACGTGAGCAGGGACGTGAAATGAATGAAACGCAAACACTTTTATTCAATTTTTAATAGCTCTTGGAGACCTCATCCCGCTCACGGATGAGGTTCCCTAAAAAAATCCAAAGGCCGCTTGGCCTTGTCGCCTGCCCCGCCAACCGTAAGCTTGGATGGGCAGCGAAAAATTTCGTTCAGCTAGAACTTTCATTGCCTTAATGGGCCAGTTTATTGTCGGCGGATGTCCGCCGACCGAAATATCGCGCGAGTGCGCAATGACGCCGAGACGCTTGTCCCAACATCATCGTGTGTCACACGACCGCCCACTCAGTGCAGATTTCTGCCCCATATTTTCAAAACTGAACCCAGGGACATATGGTCCGGCACTCGCCCACACCAGCTAAGGCCATGATAAAGGCAAAATACTGCGGATGCTGGAAATCTAAAACAAAAACAAAAAATACCGGAGAAACTCAGCAGGTCTGACAGCACCTGTGGAGAGAAAGGCAGAGTTACGCCGTGGCCTTACATATCTGCGGGTGCTAAGTTGGCACTTGCCCTTGGGTCAATCTTGGTGAATAACGAGTAGTTAACAACTTTCTTAGCACTGACAAGTTGAATCTTGGCAAACACTTTGGATGGTGTGATGGCCGTTTTTGTTCCAGCTAAAACCGCGGCGTGTGCTCTGATCTGGCTCCTCACAGCCATGTTCATTCGTCCCGTCACCCCTGGCAACTGTCACTCAAACATTTTTTTCTTCGCATTGTTTTCTGTCAACCAAGTTTCACAGGATAACTATTCACGATCCGGGAACTCGGTGGGGAGGTGTGGAGCAAGCAGGCTCTCTGCCTTCAGGGAGTTTTCCCTCAGCGCTCGCCCGCACCGGCGTTGACATCATCGCCCACCCTCCTCCCACCCCCACCCCGGCAGCGCTGAGCTTTTCAGCGCGCTCTTCAGCCAGGGTGAAATCGGGATCACAGGCCAATCGCGGTCGGCGATCCATTTCCCGGCCAACCCTGGGCCTGCCGTTCACGCCCGCCCTCCTAGTTTAAATACGCAGGCTCAGTCATTTGAAGTGCCATCTGGTGGTCAGTTAACAACATGCATATCACTGGATATCGTTTTCGCCCCTCAGAATTACAAGATGAAAATAATCAGCCCTGAGAATGAGGCTGTTTAACAGCTGAAAAGGATTAAGAAGTTCAGCAGCTAAATCTTACAATAAGATCGTCAGAGAAAAAAAAATAACCTTAGCGCTCTTCCAGTAACACACAGGAGAGCTGGGTCATCTCAATACTAGAATCATAATGAAAATTCCCACATTTGTAGCTACCTGCAAGCCCAAATATTTGGGAAGTTCCTTTGGACATTGTGGATGTTTTCAAGTAAGATTAACAATGGGTAACCCGAAACTAATAACAGGATGGTAACCTCTCAGGTTCAGTCTTAATATTGTCAGAGTTCACAAGCAGTGCTGACTATAAAGTTTGATTTGAGTTTGTCGTTTTTAAATAAATAAGCCTTAATAAGTAAAATAACAAAAGCAACAAATTATTTTTATGTAGGACCTTTTAGATGTATGAAAGGTAAGTCCATTATCTGAGTGACAAAGATGTCCTATGTTCAATCATTTTAATAATGTGCTGTCCTTTTACCTTTATATCATTATTTTGTTTGAATAAACACTTGAAATGGTGTGGCAATAACTAACTGTTTTCATTTGTACGTCTCTAGAAGAATCTACCAACAACAAATAACAAAGGAATGCATGAAAAATGTCATTGCTACATTGTGCTTGTTCTCATCAGAGGGCTAGCTGGTGTTCAGCTAATAATTTCTGGCTGAGCTAAGTTTGTAACCTCAGCACCCTTGTTTGACCCCGAGTTGAATTTCTTGTTTCATATCCTCTCGTCACAATGATCACCACCTTCCACATACGTAACCTTGGCCGCCTGTGTCCCTGCCTCAGCCCACTTTCCTCTTCACCATAAGCTCCAGTTCATCCAAAAGTCTGCTGCCCTAAAATCTGCTGCTGTATCCTATCTCACACCCATTACCCCACCGTTCACTGACCTACATTGCCCTTCAGTTCCCCAAATGCCTCAAATTTAAAATACTCATGCTTTCATGGCCTCACCCCCATCTCTGGAACCTTCCACCCCTGGAAACGCTGACCGTGAAATCTGGCCCCTTAACCCGAATGTCAAAAGAAAACCGGCTGGAATGCTTTGGGTGTGGCCGGCATCGTGACAGTAAGGATTCTGGCAAGGATGCCAGAATGAGCTGGAATGCCTGTCAGGAGAAAGCCTGCTTCAGCAATGGGGGCTATAGTTGCAGTTCCTCTTGGGCTGCAACACGACAGGGACATGGAGCACGGGCAGCAGAGTTAGGAAGCTGCCAGGAGAAGTGTCTCAGGCACCCACATTTCAATAAGGAGGTGGGATGATTGAAAGGTGCTGCCACCTCTTACAGCTGGACTTGCAGCCATGCTGCAGGGTGAAAAGAGTGCTGCCAATGGCCATCAAGGTCACTGTGGCCCTCAATTTCTATGCCAGTGGATTTTTCAGGGGGGAGCAGGTGACTTCAGCAACATGTCACAAGTTGCTGTCCATCGCTGTATCAAAGAGGTGTCCGAGGCCGTGTAGTGAAGGAAAGGAGAATTCGTCATCTTCTCACTGAGCAGAGAGAAGCTGGAGGAGAGAGTATGCGAATTTGCCAGACTAGCAGGATTCCCCAATGTTGCAGCATGCAATTGACTGCATATCCATAGCTCTATGGGCCCTAAATGTTAATGGGGAGATGGGCCACTATTCCGTTACTGTGCAATGGATATGTGACCATGCACAGAAGATCCTTTTGTTGAATGCCCAGGGTCCTGACAGCAGCTACCATATAGTCATTCTGTGTTGCCACCATCTTTGGCCCACCATGAAGAACCAGAAGCTAGTTGCTGAGTGATGAGGGCTACTTGCTCTTCACCTGGCTCATGACTCCCTTCTGCCACCGGACCACACATGGATAGTGGACTGATGACAAGATCCATGCAGCCATCAGGCATGGTGTCCTGAAGCACTGGTTCCATGATCTGGATTGCTTGGGGGAGGCCTTCCAGCACTCCCTGCAGCTTGCCTCTAGTTCAGTAATGGCTTGCTGCATCACCCACAGCCCTGCTATAATGAGGGCACAGCCCTTGCCACCAGGTCTTTGGCTGGCACCTCAAGGGAAGATGAGGAGGAGTGGACATCAGTAACCCTTTGCCCCGGATGGGCTGCCTGTGAGCAGATACTCAGACCCCATTTCCCCTGAGATCTCATTCCCACGTACAGTTGTCCATACTTTTCAATCTATCGGCTCTGTACCATCGGTGTCCTCTTGGCCAGAATTCTAAAATAAAAACCACTGTCAAAATCCTTTCATTCTTGTGCATTCCTTTAGCACCTATCTTGCGGGTGCCTGTTCCTGTGCCAGCGTTCCTATGCAGTGTTATCCCAGTGGCTGCAGCATGGGGGTGGAAGGTTGCTGCTTTTCACCAGGGGAGACTGCAGTTGGCCTTGGATGACATCCTCGAGTAACTCTGGGCCTTGACGTGGGTCTGCACCACCCCAACATGGTAGGCAACAGTCTGGGCTGGTCGGCTGACAGGCAACAGTAGGGGTAGTGGTAAAGCGGCAGTGTTGGTAGGATGATTGCTATCGTCCTGAGAGAGGACAGCAAATATGTGCATCATTGAGTCATTGGCACTTTCCTGGGGCAGTACCTCAGCAACCAGTGTAATCTAATGGAGGGGAAATTGCTGGATGGCTGTGAAAACCTGCAAGTCCCTTTGGGCATTAAGACATACAGCCATGGTGGCAGTGGTCCAAAACGGCATGGCAGTAAGCAGAGATTTTATAACCTCAGCCTGAGCTTCTGCGGCAGCACCGAGACATTAGGTGACATCTGTCTGTGCTCCAATGAAAGTTGAGACATGGGCCACCAGAAACTGCGTCGCCGTTGGGCTTGCAAGTGCTGTCATAGCGTTACGCACCACTTCCATGCTGGAAAGGACGGGCTCCAAGTTCTGCACAAACCCCTGTGCCAAGTTGGAGCTGGGCTGCTCAATGCTCCTTGATGGTGATGAGAGTCTCTGTGATAGACGGGTCAGTGCACCAAGCATCTCTGTTTCATGCTCATCAGTGCTCTCCTGTAATCCGCCTCATCAAAGTCCTCATCTGAGTCCTCTGCAGCACTCATTTCCAACCTCACTCTCCAGGGAGCTGGTTCACATGCTATCCTTTCCCACTGGTCTGGCTGGAACCACTCATGCCTGGTGACTAACCACATGTTGATCCCGACTCTACACCCTCCAAGGTACACACAGATCCAGTATCTGAGCTGTCGTTCCCGAGTGTCAGATCAAACAATGCAAATTCATCAGAGGTTTGGTGATGTCCTGCCTCATGATGAGGCTGTGCAAGGCACTGAATATCCGAAAGTAAAAATGTGAAAGGGGAGGATTGGTGCAAGGGAAGGGGGTGAGGTAGAAAGCAAGAGGTTCATGGTCACACCGTCTGGAGCTTACACTTTGTGCCAGAGAGGAGGATGAGATCGAAGTGGGATTTGCAAAAAGATTAATGCCGGAACATACTGTCATCCTGAATGGTCTCAACAATGTCGGATGTAGCAGCCTCAATTACAGCCGTAACTTACAGTAAGGCAGATCACTATCTCCACTAAAGGGCTCAGGAGATGGAGGCGTACCTGTCCCTCTTCGATTCTTTGCTGTTCCCTGACATATGGGCCACCTTGTCTCGCAAGAGAGCGGAAAGAATGTGTGTTGCAATGTGTTCGAGGAATGTGCCTGCCAAAGCTGAATAGCTGGCAGTACATATAAGCAGCGAGAGATACGTGTGAGGTTAGCAATATCAGTAAGTGTGTGAGGATGAGGTGGGAAAGCTGAATGTTAGGAGTGAGTCCTGATTACCAATGGGTGAGTGATGGGGGGTGTGGCACATTGAGCAGCATGAGAGGTTTGTGGTATGTTGGTAGGAGATCTCATTTAAAGATGCACTCACTGACCTTGACCTCATGTGTGAGATCATTAAACTTTTTCCAGTAATGCAGCCAGATCCTCATGGCCAGACTCCAGGTAATGATCTCCTTGGTCACCTGCTCCTATTCCTTTCACGTGATTTACCTTGAGGGCCTCCTGGTTCCCTGTGGAAACAAGGAGTCTCTGC
Organism: Carcharodon carcharias; assembly: GCF_017639515.1. Classification (NCBI taxonomy): domain Eukaryota; kingdom Metazoa; phylum Chordata; class Chondrichthyes; order Lamniformes; family Lamnidae; genus Carcharodon; species Carcharodon carcharias. Next base: position 180,033,213 of record NC_054471.1, read on the forward strand.
TCCTTTTGACCTTCATCATTATGGCCTCCAGTGCTGCATCCGACTGCCTGGATACCCTCTCTTTGACCTGTTGCTCCATTTACTGTGCTGTACCTTCCACCAAAGCTTCCCTGACAACATTGCAGTAGCTGCTGTAGCATGAAAGCAGCTCCCCTTTAAGAGGTGCAGGTTGCCTTTAAGGAGGTGCAAGCTGGTTGTGCATCGTGCTAGCCAGGCACATGCCTGGCGCTCTTGATGAGCATTCAGCCAAGCAGCAATGTGTTCATACTGGGCTACACACTGCAGTCACATTGATGAGGAGGCAGCCTGAAATTTGTCTACCTCAAGAGGACCGGGCACATGATAATAGTACATCGTAATTTCTATGCCTGATGTTGAGCCTAATCCAATTAACATAAGAAATAGGAGAAGCAGTCTGTCGAACCTGATCTGCCATTCAGGACAATCATGGCCAATCTTTGGCATTAACTCCATATTCCTGGCCGCTCCCCAAATCCCTTGATTCCCTGAGAGACCAAAAATCTGTCAAATTGTTCCCAAGCCCCCTGTTCCTCCAACTACTTTCTTGCTTGCCCATCACTAGCAACTATATCTTCAGTGCTCTTGTTCCTGAATCTGGAATTCCCTCCCTAAACCTTTCCGCCTTTGTAGCTCCCTCACTACGTTTAAGATCTATCTTAAAATCCATTTCTTTGGCCAACCATTTAGTCACCCCTTCTAATATCTCCTCCTTTGGCTTGATTTTTTTTTTGTCTGGTGACACTTTGAAGTTTCTTGTGGCATTTTGCTGTGTTAAAGGTGCTAAATAAATGCAAATGGCTGTATTTTTTCCAGATTTATTCATGGAAAAAAAATCTATGCTTGAAATTCGCATGGGACACTCCCCTGGTCAGGTTCCTCTTGTGTACCACGGCTCTTCCCATGCATTTTCCATGTGTTTCTGACTATTTTCACTGTGACTCTTCCGCTAAATACACAAGCATAAATCCATCAAGCAAAAGAATTTTAACAATTACTTTGCCTTTTCAATCATTGCTACGTGGCGAATGATATTCAGTGTAACACTTATATTATTCATTACCCTTTGCTTGTCTTTTGTACCTTTTGTCAAACCCTCGGTATAGAATTTTCCCACAGGATTTGGGACCCCGACATCAGGATCAAATGGGAGCCCCAAGCCCGCTCTTGCTAGGAGCCAGACCGAGGAGCTATTTTCCTAGAAGCCGACTCCTACTTGGCCCCCATGCTCTCTGTACTTAAGGCTCCCAATAATGCTGGCAGCAATCACAGGGCCCACAGCTCCAGAGCTTCAGTAACCCCACCAGGCATCAGACCGCGAGGGCACCTCAAAATACAGGCAAAAAAAAAAATTGACAGAGGCCAGGCCAGTGAGCCCCTTGGAACAGAGGGAAAGCCCCTTGGAAGCAGTGTCCAGGCCATGGATGTGGCCTTTACTGTCAGTGGTGCCCTTTTTGGGAAATGCTGCAGCGGCACCCCTGCCTGCCTTAATTAGTTAAATTGGTTACCCAACTCCATTCAGTGGGCAGCCGGCCTGCCGGCCGGCCTCTCAAAAGCTCTCCCAGCGGCAGGAATATGGCAGGGATCCATCCTGACGCGGCTGCCCCCTATTTTCCACTCCCCGCCCAGCCCCCAAGCCCAACTCACCGGGTCCAGGGAAGCTAAGCCCATTGTTCCTCGGGATTACTGACGTACAGAAAGCATTTAACAGTCGCAGGGACGATTCTAAACACAATTGTCTTTTGCATGAGGACAGGCGCAAAGAACTGAATTGGATTTCACTGGCGAGAAAAAGACAGGGAGGAATACGGTCAAGGCCTTCAAAGTGAAAAGGGAGTTTTGTCATTGCAGACTTAAGCAGGTTATTTCGTTTAGCTTTGATTATGGAACGAGCAAATACTAAATACAAAGTAGATAAAGCGCATGTAAAATTAAAGGCCGCAAGATTGCTTTAGCCGCTGAGATCTTATGGGTCGGATTTTACGGCCTGCGGCGCGTGCCTGACCCGATTGGGCGTAAAATCATGGGCGATGGCGGGCGGGCGAGTGTCCCAACCTCATCGCGCACTCTCGCGATACTTCGGTCGGCAGGCGCCCACAAATGGGCAGCGCGCCGGTTGACTATTAAGAAGCCTATTAAGAAGGCCCTTAGGCAATTCATTTATTTCTATTTTTTGCTGCCCACGCGACCATCCAGGGAGCTTTCAGCTCCCCCGCACATACACAGACTTCAGCGCTCGCCCTCCTCCTACCCCCCAACCCCCGGCAGCACTAAGCTCCGCAGCGTGCTTTTCACCCTGGCTGGCCATTAATTGGTCAGGGGCCGATCATGGGTGGTAGGCCGTTGCCCTGCCCGCATGCAGCAACCACCCGATGAGCAAAAAATCCTGCCCTATGTGTTCTTTAATTTCCCGCCAAGTTTGTATTCAGGGGGAGACGGTGGCACCGTGGTAATATCACCGGCCGAGTAACCAGAGGGCTAGGCTAATGCTTTGGGGACATGGGTCCAAATCCCACCATAGCAGCTGGAATTTAAATTCATTAAATAAAACCTGGAAGATAAAGCTAGTCTCAGCAATGGTGACCATGAAACTATCATTGACTTTCATCAAAACCCATCTGGTTCACTCATGCCCTGTAGGGAAGGGAATCTGTTATCCTCACCTGGCCTGGCCTACTTATGATTTCAGATCCGCAGTAATGTGGTTGATTTTACTAGTCTTCAGTTTCCCTTTCTTCTTTGCAGCTGAGACCCAATTATGTTTAAGTCATTTCTTGCTTCAGATAGATTCCAACCATCCAGTTTTACAGTATATCTTTTCATTATCAATGAGAAAAAAGAAAATTATTGAAAATTACTTTTATTTACATCATTGAAAGACCAAAACAGTGTGTAACCATTGAACACTGTAATTGTAACCACCCTCCACCTCCAAAACCGTGGCTTGGAGTTAGCTGGGAGGTTAAAATGTTTTTTTTAAATATTGATAGGAACCCAACCCACCTTGAGCTGATTGACTTCCAATTTTACCAAAAGCGACTAAAGGGCAAGTCAGTCATTCAAATATGCATCTCTTCATTTTCAAACGGTTTCTATTTTCAACCTATGTTGTGAAATTCAAGGCTGATAAAGGCCCCTTCTCATCAAATTGTTGCATTTAGGACGTGTATTCTGCTGAATCCACCTTAAGCTGGCAATTAATATCCATGGGGCGGCTCAATTAGCTAGATGGTTAGCATGTGGTTCAGGATAGTGCTAATAGTTTGGGTTCAATTCCTGTTCCAACTGAGGTAGACTTGGGTCCTGCCTCCTTTTCTTGCCCCTGAGAGTGGAAGGCAGTGGCAAACAGCCATTGAAAAAAGCTGCCAAGGAAGTGGCAGAGGATGAAGTATCAGCAAACAATGAGCCTTCAGGTAGAGAACACATGAATGAATGAATTACTATCTATAATAAATACCCACCTCAAGTGGATTTGGCGAATAATAGCAGAGTGGCACACATTGTCCAGCCATTTAGAACTCAGAACTCAGTCGGAACTCATCTGTACCTCTTCCATTCCTATAATGGCAGGTTTTTTTATGGATCAATAATAGTGAGTGCCATATAACCCTAACAATTTCTGGTCTATAATGAACATCATTTCCAGAATTCTAGGCGAATTTCTTCTTACGAGCATCACATAAAAGCTGTTTTTGTGAAAGAATAATTTTTTAACAATCATAATTCTAAATTAAATAAAACTACCTTGCAATGATCAGAGCTAAACGTGTTTCTTCAGTCTTCCTGAGTTCCTAGGTGATGCAAAAATAGAATGCATATCTGATCCATATCATACTTGCCCTGATGTTCAAAATATCATGTGCATCTGTATTATTCAAGAGAGCATGTGCTGAACATATACTTCAGTTTACAAGCCCTGCCACTGCTCAGAAGTTTGAACTGACGTGTGGGAGTGTAATGGTGTTATGAATATGGAGGTGCAAACAGATGTGTCAGGTCTGAAGGCATGTGAAGGTTACAAATTTAAGAATCCTTCCATGTGGGAGAGACTTTGGAAAAAAATAAACAATTCTACCATCATCCTGATCACTTCATGACTGCAGGTTTACAACTTGAGAATATGTATCCTGAGGAGATTTTTTTTTTTAAATTATGTGGTTGAAGGGTCAATGGCAGAATCTATTTGGTTAGCATTGAGGATTAGCTTTAACAGTAGAGGAGCTATTATGCTACTGTGTATATTCTTTAGTTTACCAAGTAGTGGGAATGGGATACAGGAGCAAATTTCAGAAAATTTACAGAAAAATGCAGGAACTGCAAAAGACTGGGATAGTACGGGGACAAAGAGTGGGAGAAATTCCTGAAAAGTGCAAAAGAGGACTTTTCAATCATTGTGTCGTCAGCACGAGGAAGGAAGCAGTGCTTTATCTAGTTCTGGTGAATGAAGTGGGGCAAGTGGAATTGCTTCAGTCTGGGAGCATCTGGGAAACAGTGATCATAATATCATCAGGTCCAGAATAGTTATGGAAATGGACAAAGAACAGTCACACACATATAGGAGCTCTAACTTCAGTGATTTGAAAAGGGATCTTTTTCTGGTTAAGTTTTACGATACATATTAATGACCTAGACTTAGGTATACACGGCGTAATTGCAAAGTTTGCAGGTGACATCCAACTTGGAAATGTAGTAAACTGTGAGGGTAGTAACCGATTCCAGGTTGCTATAGCTAAATGGTACAATTATAAATGGGATGCAGGAGCAAAGAGACCTAGGGGTGTAGTTATAAGAATTGAAGGGGCAGGTCACATTTAGCAGTCCTGTTGATAAGGCATAAGGGATCCTTGAGTCTATGGCCAGGATTTAACAGGCGGTTTGCGGGGGTGGGCCTGACATGCCGGCGTGTAAAATGACGCACGATAACGTCGGGCATGTGTCCTAATGTCATCACGCACCATTGCGATATTTTGAAAGGCACTATGAGTACGGAGGCGCACCTGCCATTAATTAATGGGCCAGTTAAAGCCCTTGAGGCAGCAATTGATTTCCATTTTGCACAGCCCGTGTGATTTTCAGGGTGTTGCACAGGCGCAATGGGCAGGTGGGTAGGCCACATTTTCAAAAACCTCATCCACGGGCGGGATAAGAGGGATGAGTGGACTCGCTAATGCGAGTTGTTTGTACTTTAGATTATAAGTTGCTGCTACTTGCTTGTGTAAACAGGACAACTTCATTTCACTTCAGAGCTGCTTTGACAGAAACAAGAGGCTTCAGTTCAGGACTCCGGAGGAGTCATAACACTTGGGTCCTTCCAGGTATCAGACAGCCTTCCTTTACCCTGGGAATGGGGATTGTGGTCTCCGCTGGAGGCACCTCCTCTGAGGAAGAGAGGTCCAGGAGGGGAAGGAGGCCAGGTGTCCCAGTGCAGCTTCCAGGGGAGCGACCTGTGGGAGGACAGGTGCAGGCACAAGGGGCGCGGAGCCAACAGGAAGTGCATGGTGGAAGGGGGCTGCAGAAGACACCACTATCCTGCTGCCAGGGTTTACAAGCAGTGATGCAGCTCCCTTAATGTGTCCCAGGTGCAATGCCGAAGGAAGCTCCGCCTCTCAATGGAGACAGTGACCTCCATCTGTCAGAGGATCGGCCCTGAGATGATCTCCGACTGTGTGGGTGGACACCCCATGCCAGTAGCGCTGAAGGTCACAGTGGCGCTCAACTTCTATGACTCCAGCTCTTTCTAGGGGTTGGTGGGTGATCTTTGTGGAGTCTCCCAATCAACTGTCCACTGTTGTGTCAAGCAGGTGACAGACGCTCTGTTCAGGCGTGCATTGACTTTCATTCACTACCACACGGATGAGGCCAGCCAGACAGAGCGAGACAGAGGCTCTGCAGCAATTGTTGGCTTCCCCCGTGTCCAGGGTGCAATAGACTGCACACATGTGGCCATCAAGGCGCCAGCAGGTGAGCCCGGTGCATTTGTCAACAGGAAGGCCTTCCACTCCATGAACATGCAGATACTGTGTGATCACAGGATGCTGATTCTACAAGTCTGTGCAAGATACACAGGTGGCTCCCATTACACGTACATCCTCAGACACTCCCAGGTGCCGGGGCTCTTCAGTGCTCCAGCCCGGCTGGATGGATGGCTGCTGGGAGACAAGGGCAATCCCCGCTCAGAAGATGGCTCATGACACCTCTCCGCCATCCAAGAACAGAGGCCGAGCAGCAGTACAACAGGAGCCATGCCTCCACAAGGGCTGTGGTAGAGAGAGCCATCGGTCTTTTCAAGATGTGCTCCCAATGCCTGGACCGTTCAGGGGGCAAACTGTAATACCCCCCAGATCGTGTGTGATTGATAGTGGTTGCATGCTGCACTCTCCACAATCTGGCGCTGGAAAGGGGGGGGGGACGCAGTGGAGGAAGAAGATGTTGACACAGCTTCTCTAGCGCAGATGATGAGTCCGAGGATGAGCACAGTCAGGAGAACGCTGAAGGGATAGACACTGACCTGGGCAACCTCCAGGGAGGCAGGGACACCCGGGACACTTTGATCCAACACTCCTTCAGCTAGCCTACCAAATAAAAACCACCACCACATGCCAGGGCTGCAGGCTCCATACTCGATACCTGACAGGAACATTTATTGGTGAACAACATGCACTATGTGTCATTTCAATAAAGCTGAATGACAAACAAGTTACTCATAAAATCATGGGTTACCCTGCACCTGAAGAGCTAATGAAGCACACAGAGGCTTGTTGAAAACAACCACATTTACTGGTCTGGTGCCTGGTATACATAAAACAAATTAAATGTAAAGATCAACATCACACCAACTAATCAATAACTTAAAAGTGGGGCAAAAAAATATCACCAGTGATAAGCCCGTGTTGTGCCTAAGGTGCTTTATGTTTTCGCTTGCTCCATCTAGGTGCTCCCCCCTCACTAGCACCAGCATTGGAGACAGCCTGCTCACTCTGCTGTCCTGTTGGCCTTGATGATCTTGGCAGGCGTCCTCTGGCCCATGGAGCCTGTGCTGGCCCCGCCTGGGAGGGAGCAGCCAGTGGCACGATTGGCATCTCCCCAGTCGCTACAGCCTCATTGGATGCCACAGTCACTGGCAGAGGGGCAGAGGAGCTGCTGCTCTCAACCAGAGTACCCTGAGAGACACCCGTAGAGACAACAAGCAGCTCGTGTGCCAATGTGAGTTTGCTTTGGACCTCCCTACTCACCATTGATGAATGGGCACTGAGCTGGGATACTGAGTGCCCAATCCATCTTACACACTGACACTGACCACCTGAGGTCTTTGCTGGTGTGAGGGCTTGCAGGACCGTGTGCATCCCCAGGGACCCATGATTCAGCTCCTGGAGGAGCCTCGGCCATGAGGATCATTGCATTGCTCATGCTCCGCATGGACTCCTTCACAATAGACACCATGGCACGCATTCCCTCATGTATCTCTGCCAGATCCTCCCACACACCCTGCTGGACTTCCAGCATCTGCTGCCTCAGGGATGACTCCAGAGGCCCATCATCAGCCACTGACTGAGCATTTTCCTGGTCCCCAGCATTCCTCCGAATGCCAGCGCCCTGGGCATCCTCTGCCTCTGTCAGCACCTCAAACGAGTGTGAAGTGGCCTCACCGCTGTGCACCGAGATACTAGCCGCTGACCTTATTCCCACCGAAGTGCTGGTATCTGCTCTGGTGCCTGCCTGGCTGAGAGGGTGTGACACTGGTGCGTTTATATCCTCTGTATCCTCAGGGGTGAGCGGCGGTCCTTCAGGCTTCTGAGACCGAGGGTGTTCTGAAGAACAAGGACATGTGATTAGTTGAAGTAGTTACACTGTTACTGTGCATGCCTGGCACCCGGATCTTTCCATTATCAATGGGGGTTCCATGTTGGAGGCTCACAGCAATATAGACACAACAGTGGAATGGTTGCTATGACAGACATTCTGACCTCAGTGTGCTGCACTCTTACCTCCCTGTGGCACGCCAACCGCACCGCAGCCGGTTGACCTGGGCACATGGCGCCTCTCCAGCTCCAGGGCCTCCTGCTCGTATCTGCACAGGATTAGAAGGTGGGGTGCTCCTCCACCAGTCCGCAACTTGTCGGCATTGTTATGGGATGTCTTCTCCTGAAAGGCTAGAGGAGCATTGATTAGTCCACCCTGTATCTGCATTGTCAATGCAGCCTGGCCAACCCCAACTGAGAAACACTTGGCGGGCTCAGCCATTCATGACCCTGGAGCCGCAGGGCACTCATTCCAAGCAGCCAGGGCTCACCCCCTTGTTCAGATGCTGCCTCCAAGACATTTTCCACTCACACTCTAAGGACTCTGAGGTTTGAGGTGGGGGGCTGAGGGGGGAAGGGGGGGGGGTCGCTCCTAACTGCAGTGCTAAGTGACCAGTGCCAACATGCTACTCACCCTTCCCGATTGTAGGAGGTCACTGAAGTGCTTGCAGCACTGCATCCATGTGCACCTCACCACATCATGGGAGCTGACCCTGGGTGCCACCTCCTACCAGGCACATTTGGTTAAGTTGGGGGGGGGCCTCCTCCACCCATCCCTTGGAACAAGGATATCCTGTTGTGCTGCCACCTCCTCCAGGAGGGCAGTGAGGCACTCATCTGGAAACCTCGGGGCCGACTGCCCTGGTGACCTGCCTTCCCACCTGCCCCGTTCTCCAACAACATTCTGCATCCGTCCTGCTCTGCAAAGTCAACGGCAGCCTTAGCACAGCTGCCTGCGCTGTTTTTGAATAGGCTGCCGGGTCGCAATTAGACCAGTGGACATCGAGCTCCAGGCCCCGGACGCCCCTTCCCGCTGATCTCGGAGGCATGCGTTACCCCGGGTGGGCCTTAATCGGCCCGCCCGTGCAAAATGGTGGTGCGCACCCGATAGCGGGCGGCGGCCGTGTTCCCGCCCACTCCCGCCGGGCCCGCCCGACGCGGGAAAAATTCAGGCCTATAAATAGAAGCGCAGGGCAGAATTTTTAGTCCAGCGGGTGGGCGCGTGCCCGACCCAATCCGGCATGAAATCGCGCAAGGTGACGTCCGGCAAGAGTCCCGATGTCATCCTGCGCTCGCGCGATATTTCTGTCAGCAGACACGCACCTAAATTGGCGGCGCACCCGCTGACAATAAAGAGGCCAGTTAAGGTCATTAACGGAGCAATTGGCTTTGATTTTACGTTGCCCTCCAACCTCACGGTTGGCGGACGGGCGAATGGGCCAGGCGGCCTTTACATTTTTCATGAAACCTCATCCAAGGGCGGGATGAGGTTTCCATTATTAAATGAAAGAAAAAGAAAAATCCATGGACAGCATTTTTATCACGTTTATGTTCAGGTGACTGATTGATTGTGTTGCTTGGTCATTTTTTCCTGATTTTAAAAACTTTAATTCTTTTCAGGTTTTCAGCTCCCTGCCTTCAGGGAGCTTTCTGCCAGCGCCTGCCCCCCCTCTTCCCACCCCCACAAACCCCCCACCCCGCCCCGGCAGCACTGAGATTCTCAGCGCGCGCGCTTCATGCTCGATAGCCGTTAATTGGCCAGCCAGCATGAAATCGCGGTCGGGGGCCGATCGTGGACCTGGCCGATCCCAGACCCGCCGATCGTGCCCACCCACCGAGCTAAATATTCTGTCCGTAGAGTACAAAAGAGGAAGTTATGTTAAACCTTTATAAATCAAAGGTTAGACCTCAGCTAAAGTAATGCGGCCAATTCTGGGAACCACACTTTAAGAAGGATGTCAAAGCCTTGGGGAGGATGCAGAAGAGATTTGTCAGACCAGAAGCAGGGATGAAAGACTTCAGTTATATGGCTGACTAGAGCAACTAGGGTTGTTTTCTTTAGAACAGATGAGGTTAAGGGGAGATTTGATAGTGTTTAAAATCATTTGTCAAAATCATGAAATGTTTTGGTAAGAGTAAGTAAGGAGAGACTGTTTTCAGTGGCAGGAGTGTTGGTAACTAAAGAATACAGATTTAAGGTAATTGGCGAAAGAACTAGAGGTGACGAGAGTGAGGAGAATTGTAAGATTTTAACTTATTATGATCGGAATGCACTGCCTGAACAAGGGTGGAAGCAGATTCAACAATAACTTTCAAGACAGACTTCAATAAATACTTGAAAGGGAAATTTTTGCAGGACTGAAAAAAAGCAGGGGAGCTAGACTAATTGGACAGCTCTTTCATGACACAGGCATGATGGACCATATGGCCTTCTTCTATGTTATATCATTTAATGATTCTAGAGCAGTAAAGTTACTGACAATCTGAACATGGTGGCTCTCTTTCAGAGAGATCATGGAGACCAATTGCATTTGTACGGTACAGTTATAGGGATGGATAATTTTACCACACCTGTTAATACTTAGAAAACTATCCACCCTTGCACTTGTATCCTAATTCCCTTACATAGATTCTTGTACAGAGCTTTTAACTTTCTTGTTAGAAGTAACAATGAAAACAGTGCAGAGAGTTCAGGCCAGTGGCTGTGTGTGCGGACTTCCTGGATGATAATGATCAGAGTAATTAATTTTAACTTACATTTCTAAAGTTTAATATTTGTGGAGTTGCAAATAATGCAAATAGAATCTACTTCTTGCCAAGAATCACCAAAATTCATTTGAAGATCTTTTGAGGTGAGGGACAACTGACCCTGGCATAGCACCTTCTCATTCATTTACTGTTTTGTAAGTATATAGAAGGAACTCGATGATCTGAAATTTCTTAAGACCATTATCGCCAAGCCTTCTAGTGAAATAGCTACCTTATCCACGACACATGGAGCATAGCAAATTAAAAAGAAACCTGGTTTGAATTCTTTATTTAATCCATGCATTCTTTTTCTCTGCAGTTTTTCCCTTATGGAGATGCATCCAAGTTCGCTCAACATGCCTTCAGAACCTTTGATAAAAACGGTGATGGAACGATCGACTTCAGAGAGTTCATTTGTGCTCTCTCTATTACTTCAAGAGGCAGCTTTGAACAGAAGCTAAATTGGGCCTTCAATATGTACGATTTAGATGGTGATGGTAAAATTACAAGAGTCGAAATGTTGGAGATCATAGAGGTAAGGAAATATGCCTCCAAGCTCTGCTCTTTGATATCCACTAACCTGTACAATCACAGCCCTTTGTTAGGCAAAATGCAAAGCAATGAGAGATGACATCTTCTTCTGCAATGTGAATACAAATGTACCTATGTTAAACACATAGGGCAGGAATTTTTGATGAATGGGCAGGCGGGCGCCCAACCTGCTCGCGCGTAAAATGATGCGCGATGATGTCATCGCACACTCGCGTGATATTTCGGTCGGCGGGCGTGCAAGGGAGTCGACAGCGCGCCCGCCGACAATTAAGAGGCCTATTAAGACCATTAAAAATGTAATTGAAATAAAATTTTTCACTGCCCGTCCAACCTTGCGGTTGGCGGGCAGGCAAAAAGGCTATAAGCGGCCTTTGGATTTTTTTTAGGAAGCCTCATCCACGGGCGGGATGAGGTTTCCAACAGCTATCAAAAATACGAATAAAAACTTAAATTTTTCATTAATAACATGTCCCTGCTCATGTGTCAGAGTCACGTGAGGGGATATGGTTTTTAACACCTTAAAATTCTTTATTTTTTCAAATATTCTCAGCCCCCTGAGGCAGCTTTTCCTGCACACACCCATGCGCATGTGCGATCTTGTGTGCTCGCCCTCCTTTAGCCCCCCCTACCCTGCACAGGCAGCGCTGGGTGCAACCGTGCGCATTTCACGCTGGGCGGGCCTTAATTGACCCGCCAGCGTGAGATCGTGGTCTGGCCCCGATTACAGGCAACGGGCAGCTTCCCGGCTGCTTCCGCCCTCCCGCTCCTGGCGAGGTTAAAAACCCTGCTCATGGAACAGAAAAATTATGATTTTTCAATAGAGTATAATATTTTAGTGTTCAGAAAAAATGTTTTTCATAAAGGGAAACAGCACTCGAGCCCTGTTTACGATATCAATTGCTTCAGCAATCCACAGTGGAAGTATGAAAAAAACGAACTTCCAACCCCATGATAATAATATGCCAGTATTGATATCACAATGTATTTCTACCCCTTTATGAATACTCAGCTACTATTATTGAGGAAAAGTTTTGGCCAGGGAGCTTTGCCCACTGGCTGCACTGCCTGGAAATTCAGTTCGGCACCGTGGATAATTTTCTAGTCATGATCAGAAAATAATGTACAGTTTGCCTGAAGTACATATGGAACTTATAGCAGATGAGGATTCCCTTACTACATACACTCCAAGATTCTCAAATCAGAAAACTATCCCTTTGGAGAACTAGGAGCATGGGTCAAAGAAGCTGCCAGTGATGTTGATGTACCTCATTCATTGTGCCTTCTTTCATTGTTAGTCCTTTTTACAGGACAGTCTGCTGGCCACTGTGAGCCTTGTTCCACATCTGATTCCTATGCAAATTAGTCCAGGGGATTTTATGTATTTTACGACACTTTGCTCCCCAATACCACAGCATACTCATATAAATATATGGCTGTTTGGGCTTGCCCAACCTTTAAGAATCGACTCTTTAAAGATGTGTTGGAAGCTTTCAATACTGGTTGGAAAATGAGACATGTCTTGAGATGCATTATATCCTTTTCTTGTAAATGCATTATAATTTCACAAAATAATTACAGATGAAGAAGTCTATTCAGGACCATATTAGTTTATTCATATAAAATAGCTGTAAATTTCCCCCAATTATTATGCAACAGCTTTTAGTTAGCTCTTAAATGATTTGAGTTTTCAAGTCCACTTTTCAATTCCATTTCATATGTTGATTATTCTTTGGTGAAGAGAAACTTCCTGATAGCAAACCTAAATTTACCTTTTACTAATTTTGAGCCTGTGGCACCTGGTGCTGCTCTCTCAAAGTTATTTAAAGTAATTGTTCAAATTTATCTTTACCATTAGCTTGTAAAGCACTATAAGATCACCTTTCAGGCTCCTTGGATAGAAATTGGCCAAAGCCCAAAATCGGGTGAGATTCCAGCAGTGCACAGTACCATGAACCAGATCAGAGATACCCAAGGACCATCATAAATTGGGGTCTCATCATCATAATTCTGATGAGCTGCAGCTAGGTGCCAATCAGACACCATGGCTGAGCTTGCTGGTCAAGCCCTGGTAATTTTTGGCAGACGCTAAGGTCCACAGCTAAGCCTAGGCATGAAAGTGATCAAGAGGGGAAGGGACATGAAAGACAATTAATTGATAGAGATTGATTGCTATCATTAGTCAACAACTCTACTATTATTGTATCCTGTGACTACCAGGATTGTGAACTAAATAGATCGTAGTCTTTTTTTATCATCTAGCGATGCCTGTGTTCCTATGCTGGATCATTACTTGCCCATACATCTTGCATTATATCTCCACATTGGGTGAAATTTTAACTGACACTGGGGTGATTTTCAAGCAGTGGCTAAAATGGGAATAAAGTTAGTGGAGTTGCTGTGCTGCCTAACTATTGATGCTAGGGTAAAGCCTCAAGCATTTGATGTATTAATAAAATTAGCCTTTATACATCATGAGAAAAGTTCAGGTGATAGAAGAATACCAGCATATTATTCCCTTCATAGAAAACAAAACCTTAACAATTAGTGTCATTAAAGCATTAGGAAATTATATCACTCTTTGCTTTTCTCTCAAAATTATACACAGCCTGTTGGAGACAAGCAAGCATAAGATTTATGTCAATGGTATTCTAAGTTCACCCGCTGAGAGATGCGAGAGAGTGACTCATCCTCTATCTTCTCTCCCTCCCAGTGGGAAAGTGACTGGTTTCCACTTCGTCTTTCCCTTTCAGAAAGGGAATTGTATGTGTGAAGGGAAACCAGGTGTGAACTTAGATTCCACCAGTCTATGTCACAATAAATTAATGCTGAGCTGTGGAAGCTCTATATAGAATTATAGTGTAAAACTATAATGCAATTCTATCTCAATAGCCTGATGAAATTCATAAACAAGTCAATTTTTGCTGTCAGAAATCAGGTGTTAAAACTTTAATAACTCCCTCTCCAGCATCTGTTATTCTATTCTTAAATTCATTTAATACCTCAAGCCTGGTAAGAGTTGAAATCTGATTCATTGCATACAATTACATAAAACTTACAGCACAGAAACAGTTTGTTCAGCACAGCAGGTCAATGATGGTGGTTAGGCTCCACATGAACCTCCTCCCATCCTACTTCATCAGACCCTATCAGCATAATTTTTTGTTTCTTTCTTCCTCATAGTGGTCCAACTTCTCCTTTAATAGCATCTATGCTATTTGCTTTGACTTCTCCTTTTGGTGGTATGTTCCATGTACTTCAATCAGTGTTTCCATGTTGTGAGAGTTCAAAACAGTGAAAAATATATAATTTTCTTTGATTTTCACTTTAAATTAAATCAATTTTTTTATGTTCCTTGAAGGCTATTTATAAAATGGTGGGAACTGTCATAATGATGAAAATGAATGAAGATGGTTTGACGCCAGAACAGAGAGTCGACAAGATTTTCAGTAAGATGGATAAGAACAATGATGACCAGATTACATTGGATGAATTCAAAGAAGCGGCAAAGAGCGATCCTTCGATTGTGTTACTCCTGCAATGTGACATTCAGAAATGAGCCGTCAGTAATGCATATAATGGACTGCACAAAATTCAAATGTTTCATTCAGTTTGCAGCTACATCCACACACACAAAAACAAAGTGCTTGGACTACCTTTAAATGGACTTGCTTCTTGTGTTGAAACACTTGTGTGCATGAGAATGTCATATGCAAAAAAGTTTAAATTAATATAAAAACTGCCAAAAGTGAAGTGTGCGCAATTTCATTACCATCTTAAATTCATTCCTCAGAGGCCTGTGCATCAGTATCGTGTTGCATTAAAATAAGCTATTATTGTTCATGTTCCACTGGAGCTTGCAATGTGTTGAATGGGAATGAAACTGAAATCCCATGTTTATAATAAATCATTTCGTTTTCCTCTAACCATGGTAGCAGATCTGAGACATGAGTTTTTGAAAATATTGGCAACTGATTATCTGACCAGAAAACAGTCTGCATTACACAGATCTGGCTTGCTTAACAAAAATGAATGGTATTTGTGTCCAGTTAGGTTTTTCCCTTAATTCTTTGAACTCTGAAAAATCGTAAAATACAGGACTAAATACCTCAGAAAACTGCAGCAATATTTAGCAGAAAATGGATTCAGCATTTATAATTAGCATATTATTCAAACATAGCACTCAAGAAATTTTTCAACAGACGAAGATTTTGTAGGAATAGCAAACGTTTAAGAATACCCATTGGTAAGTGTTTCTGACCTTAGCTTAGATTTTTCCTGCAATACCTAAAGCAGCAACTCCACTTTACAAATTGCCACCAGCTACAAGGAAATATGATAGCAAATTTTTAAACTGTTTTTACAGCTTTTCCACTCGCACTTATTGGCAGTTGAGATTTATATTCACAGAAATCCGATAAGCATTTAGATTGATGTCATTACAAAGAAAAGAAAAATGTCCAACTATGTTAGTAAGTTTTAAGACATGAAACATGCTAAGCTTTTTAAAAAGGGAAAAATAGTCAAATTGAAGGCCTTGTTTTGTTTACTACTTAATGATATGTGCTAGTTAAGACATTCTGCTTGTGATCTAATGTCAATCCTAGGACTACTGTACCATAATTTGTGACTCACTTGGAAACAATTGGAGTCATTCTTGACAATACAGTTTCCCAACATTCTCCCTTGCATTGCTAAACTGATTTAAAAGGGAAGTATACGCTACACAGGTGTCCTATAATCATATATCAAAAAAAGGGAAAGATCCAACATTTAATATTATCTCAGCCACCCCAGTTACTGCTGTTCTAGGCTTTTAAACAATTACCATAGCCAATTGTGACATCCTCCACAGCGTATGAAGCATTCAAATGGGAAAAACACAAAGGCTGGGATTTTCTGGTGCCATTAAAGCGGGACCCACCACCCAGCCAAAAGTCTATTGGTGGGACCGGACGATCCTGGATGATCCTGGCAGTGGGCAGAGTTGGATTTCCAGCCTCGTCGTGGCGAGACCAGCCTGGGAGAGTCGGCGGCCCAGCTAAAAGTCCATTAGCTTTCGGCGGGACCAGGTGGTCCCGGCAGTGGGTGGGGCTGGAAAATCCTGCCCAAAGTTTCTAGCATTACTGTTTATATCTAAAATTACCGTCTCCATAACATCGCCAACTCTGCTCCTACCTCAGTTCTGCTGCTGCTGAAGCCCTCATCCACAACTTTGTTACCTCTACTCTTGGTCATCCCATTGCACACTTGGCTGGCCTCCCACATTCTACTCTCCATAAGCAGCAGCTCAGCTATTCATGTCCTCACTCATACCCACCACCACCCTGTGCTTGATGGTTTACATTGGCCACGGGTTAAGCAACATCTCAATTTTAAAATTCTAATCCTTACTTTCATTTCACCCCATGGCCTCACTCCTCCCTTTCTCTGTAATCTCCAGCCCCACAACTCTCTGGGATATTTGCGCTCCTCCAATTCTGGCCTCTTGTGCATTCGATTTTAATTGTTCCATCATTGGTGGCTATGCCCTCAGCTGCCGAGGCCCTAAACTCTGGAAGACCCTCCTTAAACCACTCTGGTTTTGTACTCCTCTTTCCTCCTTCAAGA
This sequence comes from Carcharodon carcharias, assembly GCF_017639515.1. Lineage (NCBI taxonomy): Eukaryota > Metazoa > Chordata > Chondrichthyes > Lamniformes > Lamnidae > Carcharodon > Carcharodon carcharias. The sequence continues at coordinate 180,049,937 of NC_054471.1, forward strand.
CACTCCTTTAAAACCTATCTCTTCCTATCTCTTTTTCCACTCTTTAGCCATCTTAACACCACCCACCACCACCCTCGCTCCCACCACCACCACCACCACCACCACCACCACCACCCTAAGTACTTTGGGACAATTTACTACATTAAAGACACTTTATCAATGCAAGTTGTAGTTGTGTCGCTTGGGGGCTGAAATTCTGTTTCTATGCATCATTGGCATAAATATGGGGGCAGGGAACTTGGGCTACTAAGTGCTCAGTATGCACTGCTTGGGGTTTCTGCGAGCAGCTCTAGAGAAGCAGAAGATTTGAACCGATGTATGACATGAGCCTCAATATAGAGTTGGATAAAATGTAAGTGGAAGCCTGCTTCCCAGTTTTAACTCTTCCCCTGGCTTGAGCCGAGAATTCACAGTCATGGGGCTATACCGTTGACAATGACACATTGGAGTTGGCAGCCATTGTATAAGCTTGCTGAAAATTCTTGCTATTTTTCTCAAAGCTGTGTGTTCATCTGGTAAGTTTTTGTTTGCAACCTCTCTCAGTTTTCCTTTGTTATATCTGTTAATTTATGTTGTACTTTAATCTAGATTTCTTTTTTTACTTTTTTTCTCTGTTTACCACTGACCACTCAAGGGAGTTTTTCTACAATATTCCACAGTCATTGCTGGTAGGTCAACCAGTTCTTTTAAAATCCCCCTTGCCCTCACAAACTAGAGGACAGCAAGCATTTTCAGAGAATTAATTTCCCTTCATGTAAGACAAATAGCCCAGACCCATCACTGACATGGTCCACCAGCACAGCCTTAGCATAGATGTGCATTTGACTTGGGTCTTTGGCCAGACAGGCATTTCTGCACCTTTAGGATTATGTTCTCAAGGTAGTGTCTGGTTGCATTAGCCGTTGGAGCGCACACACAATGACCAACTGGTGCAGAACCTGCATGCCAATTTGGGTGTCAACAAGTGACCATGAATCACGCAGCCTAGTTCATTCTAAACTGTAAAGGCATCTGGCATCGAAAAATGAGAGTCTTGCAAAGTTTTGGTTTCAACTTTGCATCTATAGGTATTGTTGTCCTAAATTATAGGTGTACAAGAGCGAGGGCTTTGGTATGAGTGAGGAGTTCATGTGAAAATGCACAAGTCATGGCTGCAAGGAACCTTTGGGCCATGCACAGGATACATGGTACTGCTGGGTCGTGCTTCCTTGTCAAACTCTGTTAAGTGATGTCTTCATCTGTTGTGTACACGGTGTTGGACAAGCTTACCACCACCTGCTGACAAGAATATTACACGGCTGCCCTCTGGGAATAGTGCCTTTCAGTGTGAAATTGGGCAACTCACCTTATGAAGCCACACCCCCAGTTAGACATCTGTTAAACAGAGGGTCGAGTGCTGTACCACTATGCCCACAGGATCTTAGTTGTAACATTGAACTTTATTTCATTTCTGCCTGATCATTCTCCTTCGCTTAGTCACGACGAGGATTGAAAAATATCCGAACTTCATTCTGAAGCTTGGCAAACACCAACATAAATATTTGTCCCACTATGCAGGCACTCTCTTTAAATGTGCACATCTCTTTAATTTGGAGCTGCTGGTTGCATTGTCCCATTGCTCCATTGATTTGGCTCCTGGCAGGAGGTTAAGCTACCTTAGCAGCTATAAATAATTATTTAAATAAACTGGTGGAAGATTCAGAAGTCAGTTTACTGCTGTGTTCGCATGTGTTGATCCAGCATTGTAGCATAAAAGGTTCAACCGTGCTGGAATTTCAGCCCAATGAAGATAAGATCTACACAAAATGCTTGTTCCCAGATTACGCAATACAATTCTAAACCAAGTTCATAAAAGGTTTAAGGCAAAGACCTTTTTGCATCTTGAACTATGGTGACATCTTCAGAATATACTTCCCTTTCAAAGACTGTTTATTGATTGGTAATTTAGAGCTTTGAGTGCAAAACATGACTATGTTAAGCTAAATACACAAAAGTTATAGCTTTAAAAATAACAGGTCACCTTTAATCCAGTGGGAGCACACAGCAGAAATATGGGATTGTTCTGCACAAATTTTCGATAGGGACTCTCAGCAGGTAAGACTGCCGAGTGGTAATGTGAAATTGGAAAATTATCACTGTAAGGATTTGAACCTTTAAAAATTATATTTTTTACTTAACCACGGGACAATGATTTATCTATTCTGGCAAAAGGATAATGAATAAAGCTTACCAAACCTTACCCTTTTATGTATGCAATGTAAACAAAATGTTGGTAAAAGTGTTCGGTGCAGTACCTATATGTTTGTTATGGCTTTTATAAATGTCATGAATCGATACATAAATCATTAATATATCTTCTAAATGAAATTGTGCAGAAGACAAAACCCAGAACTGTTAAAATGAAATTGTGCTACTATGTGAAACAAATAAACAGTGGCATGGACATACTTTACCATGAAAACCATATTTGTCATTTCTTCTTGTTAATTTACACAGATTTAAAACGTGAAGATCCAGCCTTACAATTAAAAATCTTGCATCATGTGCATAAGCATAGTGTCACACCTCTCAAATGTATTACACCTGCAAGACTTCACATAGTGTCATGCATCTGTTGGACAAAATTAAGATTGGTTCAAATAACCGGTAACAGTTAAATTACCAATTGAGTATCCGTGCATGAATTAGGAATAACTATATTCACCATATAGGTAGCAAAAAACAACAATCAGGAATGAATAAGCAGAACAACACTGAGCAATTGGTCATTTTTACCTCAATCCATCAGTCATGCACTAGCAAATACCATAAAGCTGATCAAGCAGAAGACTTAAGTATTTCTTCCAATTTTTTTTGACTACATTAGGCTGGATTCACATACTCCCAATTGGGGTAGCGGTGGAGTGCAATATCTGACCACTGATGTGATCCTGACTTATTTTCTTAGGTTAAGGGTCACTTTACTTGTAGGGTGAGATCCTGGACATCAAAAGAGTGCCATCGCCACCACCCCCTCCCCTCCCCCCTCCTGCCCACCTCCAAACCCTTTATAAAACAGGGAAATCCAGGCAGTTATTGCTGCAGCATTCAAGGACAAAGGTTCAAAAGTATGTACTGCCCCCTCTCCCTGTGGATGGCAGAGGTAACTATGGTGAGGAGGGATTTGGGCAGACCCCTTACCAACCTTGGTATGCAGCTGATGGGGAAGAGGTGGCCGGCAGCCTCTCTACTGCCTGCAGGGGGTGGAGAACACAGGTTTCACCACTCAATTTTGCCTCCTTTATTCACTGCTATCCCACAGTGTAGTATAATCCATCCCATTGTTTCCTCAGCCAGTTGACAACACACAAGTAACAAATTACATTTCTAGTGAACATTAAAATTGTAATTTGCAAAATACTGTCGAAATGCCAAAATGTCACACGAGGTTCAGAGCACTTTCGGGGCAATTTTCTGCCTCAGTTTTGTGGCAGGGAATGTTGTCTCTGGGCACATTTTGAAAATTTCAGGCGTGCCGCTTCTGTAGCGCCTATTCACCAAAGCATACCTGTCAAAATTACCCCCTTTGGCTTCCCAGTATGAATCTGTCCATTTCATATGGGTACCATTTATGACCTTTCATTCTTCTAGTATTTCTGTGTGTTTCTATATCTCTACAATTTTTTCCACTCTGCCTACATATTATAGGCACAAAATATATCATGAACAAAGTGAATGCAAGTTTTCTGATCACTTTCAGAAAAAGGGAATAATCTAGATATTATTTAAAATCACTACATAAGCAGATCATTACACTTAATTAGTCCTATGCTGAAGAATTGCTAAGACAAAAGAAAACATACTTGTTTCTTACTGCTCCCATAATGCAGCCTGCCATCCCCCACAACCCCTCCACCCCAGTCCTGCCAGAATCCATCAACATCCACTTAGTCCACTTTAAAAAACATTAGAAGTCCAGGACCAGAATTTTATGTTCGGGGCTGGGGGGTGGGGGTGAAGGAGCAGGCCTGACACATGAAAACGTAAAACGATGCGTGATGACATCGGGCGTGGGTCCTGACGTCACCGCGTACCATCGCGATATTTCGGCAGGTGGGCGCAATATGAGGACAGAGGCGCGCCCGCCATGAATTAAAGGGCCAGTTAAGGCCCTTGAGGCACCAATTGTCTTCGATTTTACGCAGCCTGTGCGATTTCTATAGCGTCACACGGGCGCAAAGGGGAGGTCACGTTTCCAAAAACCTCATCCACGGGCGGGATAAGAGGGGTGAGCAGGCTCGCTAATGTGAGTTGTTAGTACTTTAGATTATAAGTTGCTGCTGCTTGCTTGTGTGAACAGGGCAACTTTGTTTCACTTCAGAGCTGCTTTGACAGAAATAACAGGCTTCAGTTCAGGACTCCGGAGGAGTCATAACACTTGGGGCCTTCCAGATATCAGACAGTCTTCCCTTACCCTGGGAATGGGGATTGTACTCTCCGCTGGAGGCACCTCCTCTGAGGAAAAGAGGGCCAGAAGGGGGAGGAGGCCAGGTGTCCCTACTCAGTCTCCAGGGGAGCCACTTTTTGGAGTACAGGCACAGGCACTTTTGGGAGTACAGGCTCAGGGCCAACTGGAAGTCCAAGGTGGAAGGGGCCGCAGAAGACGCCACTATCCTGCTGCCAGGGTTTACAGGCAGCGATGCAGCTACCTCAATATGTCTGAGGTGCAGTGCCGATGGAGGCTCCGCCTCTCAAGGGAGACAGTGACCTCCATCTGTCAGATGATCGGCCCTGAGATCAGCTCCAACTGTATGGGTGGACACCCCATGCCAGTGGTTGAAGGTCACAGTGACCCTCAACTTCTATGCCTCTGGCTCTTTCCAGGGGTCAGTGGGTGATCTTTGTGGAGTCTCCCAATCAGCTGTCCACACTTGTGTCAAGCAGGTGACTGATGCTCTGTTCAGGTGTGCATTGACTTTCATTCACTACCACACGGATGAGGCCAGTCAGACACAGTGAGCCAGAGGCTTCATGGCCATTGCTGGGTTCCCCCATGTCCGGGGTGCAATAGACTGTACAGCACGTGAGCCCGGTGCCTTCGTCAGCAGGAAGGGCTTTCACTCCATGAATGTGCAGATAGTGTGTGACCATAGGATGCTGATTCTACAAGTCTGTGCAAGGTACCAGGCAGCTCCCACAACACCTACATCTTCAGACACTCCCAGATGCCGAGGCCCTTCAGTGCTCCACTGGATGGATGGCTGCTGGGGAACAAGGGATATCTCATCAAACTGGATACTGTTGAGGGGAATGGCCTCTCAGGGGAAAGCAGCAACAGCCAAATTTGTTGCACCACGGTTGGCTCTGCTGCATAGGGGAGGAATTAAAAAGTGTGGGAATGCAATAGTTATAGGGCATTCAATTGTAAGGGGAATAGATAGGCGCTTCTGTGGCCACAAACGAGACTTCAGGATGGTATGTTGCCTCCCTGGTGCTAGGGTCAAGGATGTCTCAGAGCGGCTACAGGACATTCTGAAGGGGGAGGGTGAAAAGCCAGTAGTCTGGTACACATTGGTACAAACGACACAGGTGAAAAAAGGGATGAGTGCCTAAAAGCAGAATATAGCGAGTTAGGAAGTAAGTTGAAAAGTAGGACCTCAAAGGTAGTGATCTCAGGATTACTACCAATGCCACGTGCTAGTCAGAAATGGCAGGATATATCGGATGATTTTGTGGCTGCAGAGGTGGTGTGAGGGGGAGGGTTTCAGATTCCTGGGACTTTGGGACCGGTTCTGGGGAAGGTGGGACTAGTGCAAACTGGACGGGTTACACCTGGGCAGGACCGGAACTGATGTCCCAGGGGGAACTTTTGCTAGAGTGGTTGGGGACGGTTTAAACTAAAATGGCAGGGGGATGGGAACCTATGCAAGGAGTCAGAGGAGGGGGAATCAAGGACAAGAACAAAAGACAGAAAGGGGAATAAGAAAAGTGATAGGCACAGAAATCAAGGGCAAGAATCAAAGGGGGCCTCAGTGAAAAATAGTAGGAACGGGAAAAGTAATGTTAAAAAGATAAGCCTTAAGGCTTTGTGCCTTAACGCGAGGAGCATTCGCAATAAAGTGGATGAATTAACCACGCAAATAGATGTGAATAGGTATGATATAGTTGAGATTACGGAGACAAGGCTGCAGGGTGACCAGGGATGGGAACTGAACATCCAGGGTATTCAGTATTTAGGAAGGACAGACAAAAAGGAAAAGGGGTGGAGCTGCATTGCTGGTTAAAGAGGAAATTAATGCAATAGTGAGAAAAAATATTAGCTCCAATGATGTGGAATCTATATGGGTAGAGCTGAGATACACTAAGGGGCAAAAAATGTTAGTGGGGATTGTACACAGACCCCCAAACTGTGGTGGTGATGTTAGGAATGGTATTAAACAGGAAATTAGAGAACATGCAATAAAGGATCATCTGTAATTATGGGTGACTTTAATCTGCATATAGATTGGGCAAATCAAATTAGTAACAATACCGTAGAGGAGGAATTCCTGGAGTGTATACAGGATGGATTTCTGGACCAATACGTTGAGGAACCAACTAGAGAACAAGCCATCCTAGACTGGGTACTGTGTAATGAGAAAGGAATAATTGGCAATCTAGTTGTGTGAGGCCCCTTGGGGATGAGCGACCATAATATGATAGAATTTTTCATCAAGATGGAGAGTGACGTAATTAATTCTGAGACTAGGTCCTGAATCTTAATAAAGTAAACTACAATGATATGAGGTGCGAGTTGGCTATGATGGATTGGGAAACGTTGCTTAAAGGGATGATGGTGGATAGGCAATGGCAGACATTCAAAGAGCGCATGGGTGAACTGAAACAATTGTTTATTCCTGACTGGTGCAAAAGTAAAACAGGAAAGGTGGCCAAACCATGGCTTACAAGGGAAATTAGAGATAGTTTTAGACCCAAGGAAGGGGCATACAAAATGGCTAGAAAAAACAACAGGCCTGAGGATTGGGAGCAGTTTAGAATTCAGCAAAGGAGGACCAAGGGATTGATTAAGAAGGGTAAAATAGTGAACGAGAGTAAGCTTGCGGGGAACATAAAAATCGACTGTAAAAGTTTCTATAGGTATGTGAAGAGAAAAAGATTGGTGAAGACAAATGTGGGCCCAGTCCAGTCAGAAACAGGGGAATTTAAAACGGGAACAAAGAAATGGCTGACCAACTAAATACATACTTTGGTTCTGTCTTCACAAAGGAGGATACAAATAACATACCAGAAATGTTGAGGAACACAGGGTTTAGTGACAGGGAAGAACTGAAAGAAATCAGTATTGGTAGGGAAATGGTGTTGGGGAAATTGATGGCATTGAAAGCCGATAAATCCCCAGGGCCTGATAATCTACATCCCGGAGTACTTGTGGAAGTGGCTCTAGAAATAGTGGATGCATTGGTTGTCATTTTCCGAGATTCTATAGACTCTGGAACTGTCCCTATAGATTGGAGGGTAGCTAATGTAACCCTACTATTTAAAAAGGGAGGTAGAGAGAAAACAGGAAATTATAGACCAGTCTGACATCAGTAGTGGGGAAAATTCTAGAGTCCATTGTAAAAGATTTAATAGCTGAGTACTTGGAAAACAGTGGCAGAATCAGATAGAGTTAGCATGGATTTATGAAAGGGAAATCATGCTTGACAAAATCTACTGGAATTTTTTGAGGACGTAACTAGTAGAGTTGATGAGGGGGAGCCAGTGGATGTGGTTTATTTGGACATTCAGAAGACTTTCGACAACATAAGAGATTAGAGTGTAAAATTAAAGTGCATGGGATTGGGGGTAGTGGATTGAGATGGATAGAAAGGAAAGGCAGACAGGAAACAGAGTAGGAATAAATGGGTTAAAAACAAAAAAACTGCGGATGCTGGAAATCCAAAACAAAAACAGAATTACCTGGAAAAACTCAGCAGGTCTGGCAGCATCGGCGGAGAAGAAAAGAGTTGACGTTTCGAGTCCTCATGACCCTTCGACAGAACTAAATGGGCCTCTTTCCGAATGACAGGCAGTGACTAGCAGGGTACCGCAGGGATTGGTGCTGCGACCCCAGCTATTCACAATGATTTAGATGAGGGAACTAAATGTAATATCTCCAAATTTGCAGATGACACAAAGCTGGGTGGGAGGGTGAGCTGTGAGGAGGATGCAGAGATGCTTCAGTGTGATTTGGACAAACTGAGTGAGTGGGCAAGTATATAGCAGATGCAGTATAATGTGGATAAATGTGAGGTTATCCACTTCGGTAGCAAAAACAGGAAGGCAGATTATTATCTAAATGGCTATAATTTGAGAGACTGGAATGTGCAACAAGACCTGGGTATCCTTGGACACCAGTCGCTGAAGGTAAGCATGCAGGTGCAGCAGGCAGTAAAGAAGACAAATGGTATGTTGGCCTTAATAGTCAGAGGATTCGAGTACAGGAGCAAGGATGTCTTGCTGCAATTATACAGGGTCTTGGTGAGACCAAACCTGGAATATTGTGAGCAGTTTTGGTCTCCTTATCTGAGGAAGGATGTTCTTGCTATAGAGGGAGTGCAGCGAAGGTTTACCAGACTGATTCCTGAGATGGCAGGACTGATATATGAGGAGAGATTGAGTCAGTTAGGATTATACTCACTGGAGTTCAGAAGTATGAGGGGGGATCTCATAGAAACCTATAAAATTCTAACAGGACTAGACAGGGTAGATGCAGGAAGTATGTTCCTGATGGTGGGGGAGTCTAGGACCAGAGGTCACAATCTGAGGATATGGGGTAGACCATTTAGGACTGAGATGAGGAGAAATTTCTTCACCCAGAGAGCGGTGAGTCTGTGGAATTTGCTACCACAGAAAGTAGTTGAAGCCTAAACATTGTATATTTTCAAGAAGGAGTTAGATATAGCTCTTGGGGCAAAAGGGATCAAAGGATATGGGGGCAAGTGGGAGTAGTTTATTCAGTTGGATGATCAACCATGACCATAATGAATGGTGGATCAGGCTCGAAAGGCCGAATGGCCTCCTCCTGCTCCTATTGTCTATGTTTCTATGGAAAAGATGGCTCTCTGCCATCCATGAACAGGGGCTGAGCAGTGTTACAATAGGAGCCATGCCTCCACAAGGACGGTGGTAGAGAAAGCCATAGGTCTTCTGAAGATGTGCTACCGATGCCTGGACCGTTCAGGGGAAGCACTCCAATACTCTCCAGATCATGTGTCACTGATAGTGGTTGCATGCTGCGCTCTCCATAATCTGACGCTGGAAAGGGGGGATGCAGTGGAGGAAAAAGATGTTGAGACAGCTTCTCTGGCAGCAGATGATGAGTCCAGTAGTGAGCTCAAGGACGAGCACGCTCAGGAGAACACTGAAGGGATAGACACTGACCTGGGCAACCTCCAGGGAGGCAGGGACATGTGGGATGCTTTGATCCAATGCTCCTTCAGCTGGCCTACCAAAGATGAACCACCACCACATGCCAGGGCTGCAGGCTCCGTAGTCGATACCTGTCAGGAACATTTGCTTGGTGAACAACATACACTATGTGTCATTTCAATAAAGTTCAATGACAAACAAGTCACTCATAACATCATGGGTTACCCTGCACCTGAAGAACTAATGAAGCACACAGAGGCTGGCGACATTCAATGGTGTGGTGACTGGCATACATAAAACAAATTAAATGGAAAGGTGTTCACCATCACACCTGCTAATAACTAACTTAAAAGGAGGGCAAAAAATATCACCAGTGATAAGCCCAAGATGTACCTAAGGTTCTTTAAGTTATCGCTTGCGGGTGCTACGTCTAGGTGCTCCTCCCTTGCTGGCACCGGCATTGGAGGCAGCCTGCTGACTCTGCTGTCCTGTTGGCCTTGATGATCCCCTGGCCAGTGGAGCCGGTGTTGGCCCCGCCTGGGAGGGAGTGGACAGTGCCACGGCTGGCATCTCCCCAGTCGCCGCAGCCTTGTCGGATGTCATGGTCACTGGCAGAGGGGTGGAGAAGCTGCTGCCCTCATCCAGAGCATCCTGAGAGGAGCCCACAGAGATGACAAGCAGCTCGTGTGCAAACGTGAGGTTGCTTTGCACCTCCCTGCTCACCATTGATGGGCGGGCACTGAGCTGGGATACTGGGTGCCTAATCCATCTCCCACACTGACATTGACCACCTGAGGTCATTGCTGGTGTGAGGGCTTGCAAGTCCAAATGCATCCCCAGGAACCCCTGATTCAGATCCTGGAGGAGCCTCCCCATGAGAGTCACCACTCTCTCCATGGAGGAGGCAGCACATTCGGCCATGAGGATCATTGCATTGCTCATGCTCCGCATGGACTCCTCCAACAGACACCATGGCACGCAGACCCTTATGTAACTCTGCCGGATCGTCCCGCAGACCCTGCTGGACTTCCAGCATCTGCTGCCTCAGGGACGACTCCAGAGGCCCATCATCAGCCACTGACTGAGCATGTTCTTGGTCCCCAGCATTCCTCCGACTGCTGGTGCCCTGGGCACTCTCTGCCTCCGCCTGCACCTCAAGTGAGTGTGAAATGACCTCACCGCTGTGCACTGAGATACTATCCACTGATCTTATCCCCACCGAGGTGCTGGTATATGCACTGGTGCCTGCCTGGCTGAGAGGGTGTGGCACTGGTGCATTTATATCATCTGTTTCTGCTAGGGTGAGCAGCAGTGGGCCTTGAGGCTCCAGACCCCAAAGGGCTTCTGGTGAGCCTGAAAGGAAGAAAAAGGACATGTCATTAGTTGAAGTCATTACACTGTTACTGTGCATGTCTGGCACCCAGATCAGGGTACCCTTGTCTTTCTATTATCAATGGGGATTCCATGTCCAAGGCTCAGATCAATATAGAGACAGCAATGGAATGGTTGCTATGACAGACATTCTGACCTCAGTGCGCTGCACTCTTACCTCCCTGTGTCACCCCAATCTCACCGCGGCTGGGTGACCTGGGCACATAGCGCCTCTCCAGCTCCAGGGCCTCCTGCTCATATCTGGACAGGATTAGAAGGCGGGGCGCTCCTCTTCCAGTCCGCAACCTCTCAGCATTGTTATGGGATGTCGTATCCTGAAAGGAGGGAGGAGCATTGATTAGTCCACCCTATACCTGCATTGCCAATGCAGCCTGGCCAACCCCACCTGAGGAACACCTCGCAGGGCTCAGCCGATTCATGACCCTGGAGCCGCAAGGCACTCATTCCAAGCAGCCAGGGCTCACCCCCTTGCCCAGATGTTGCCTCATTGACATTTTCCACTCACACTCTAAGAACTCCGATGTCTGGAGGGGGGCTGAGGTGGGGGGTGGGGGTCCGCTCCTAACTGCTGCGCTAAGTGACCCATGCCAACATGGTACTCACCCTTCCCAATCGCAGGAGATCATTGAAGCGCTTATGGCACTGCACCCGTGTGCGCCTCACCACATGATGGGAGCTGACCCTGGATGCCACCTCCTCCCAGGGGGGCAGCGAGACACTTGTCGGAAAACTGCGGGGCCGACAGCCCTGCCAACCTGCTCTCCCACCTGCCCTGTTCAGCACTGACGTTCTGCATCGCAATGGCCCTCCCAGTCAATGGCAGCCTTGGTATGGCTGCCTGCGCCCTTTTTGAATAGGCCGTGGGGTCGCCATTGGACCCAGCGGGCATTCAGCTCCCGCCCCTTCACGCTGATGCCGGAGTCGCGCATTACGCCGGGCGGGCTTTAATTGGCCTGCCAGCGTAAAATGGTGGTGCGGACCCGATCAAAGCAACTGCCCCCGCCCGCTCCCACTGAGCCCACCCGACCACAATAATAAATTCTCAATGTTTATTTAATCATCTGTGTGAGAGAGTGAGTGGTGGTGTCCCTTCAGCTGGCAGTGAGTGAGGTGCCAGTGAATGCAATGGTTTTGAGTGTGTGAGTTTAGAGTGATGAGATGTTGCCTTACCCTAGCAGCACGGATGAGATCATTCATCCTTTATCTGCATTGGATGGCCAGCCTCTTATGTGCAGCATTGGCACTGATCACCGCTGCCAGTTGCTGCCCCTCCTGTGGCCAGAGCAGGGGTAGAGGACATCACAGCAGGCCTCCACGGCGTCCAAAGGTGCTTGAGGGATGCGTCACTAAGCCTGGGGGCTGTAGTCTTCTTGCCTTTCAGGGCCATGTTTTCTTTGCAGCAGTCCTGGGCTGAAAGCACTGAGAGGTGTCCACGCGGCTGTACTTTAAATTTGGTGCCGGCATGATGAAGCAGCGAGGTGATGACATGGTGGGTGAATTGAAGCCCACCCACCATCGAAACAGCATGTTTCCCAGGAATGTATAATTAATGCAGTGGGTTGGGAAGGTACAGCATGAGAAGCCATTACAGCTGTTGGGTAAAACGGCCTGCTACCACAGTGCAAATCGGGTTTCCAGGATTATCTTATTCATGGTATCTTTGGCTGACACAGCAGATTGTTCTATGACATCCTCTCCCACAAACAGTCCCTCTGCCTCTCCTTGAACCTCTGCTGATTTTCCATTCTCCTCCATTGGGAATCATTGTTGTAGGAAAAATTGTACAGCATACAGCATGCAATTACAATTCTGGATATAGTTGGTGGCAGACTGTAGACTATGTTAATTTCCATTGAAGTAAATGAGAAAGAAAATGGTGCAGGATATAGGCAGGGATGTTGATTTACCACTGCCCATTTTATGCTACTGCCTTACTTGGATCAATTTTGCCCCATTATTCTCCAATATATGTTATCCTGAGTAACACTGATCTCTTCAGTAGATAGACCTGTGTTCCCTATATCAGAGGTTTGCCTTACTGTCCAATATCAATAAATAGCAAGACACAGAAGTTGTAACAACAACACTGCATTATTTAAACTGGATACAATATTCTCACACATGTTTGTTTCTTATCTACCAGTAAGACAAAACCAATTGTAAACCAAACAAGCCAGGTTATCCTACTTACAATATGTGAATGAACAGCATAGTATTTACAGCAAATTTCAAAATATTTCACAATATTTCACAACATAGAAAGTCACAAATACTATTTGTTCACAGACTTAATCTCACTTTACTAACTAGAGAATTTCTGAAACTAGTTAGTGCTAAACTTAGAACTGAATATTTAATCCAATCTCTGTACTAGCTGGAGATACAACTGACTAAAATAAGTTAAATTGTATTGCACAGCCCTGTGAGTTCTAACACTAAGGCATACAAAAGCAGCAACATTATGACAAATGCCATCACCTCCTTAAATTCCCCAGGTCAAACATCATTCTGGCTTGGAGATATATGGCTATTCCTTCATTGTTGCTGGGTTAAAATCTTGGATTTCCTTACTTAGTACTGTTCTAAGAGCTCCATCATCAGGAAAATTGCAGTGGTTCAATATGCTGTCCCTTCACCATCTTCTCAGGGCAACCAGGGACTGGGAATAAAAGCAACCTATTCATGTTACCCACATTTCAAAAACAATTTACATAGGATTACATAGTATGTACAGCATAGGCACATGACATTTGGCCCAACCAGTCCATGCCAGTGCTTAAGCTCCACTCGAGCCACCTCACATCTTTCCTCATCCAAATCTATCATTCTAACCCTCTATTCCTTCTCTTGCATGTGCTTGTCTAGTTTTTCCTTAAATCCATGCTATTCATTTCAATTGCTGCCTGTGGTGGCAAGTTCCACATTCTCACCGCTGTAGGTTAAGAAGTTTCTTCTGAATTCCCTATTGGATTTCTTAGCATTTACCTTATATCGATGGCCTCTAGTTATACTATTGCCTCCCCCATCTCCCAAGAGGAAACATTCTGGGCAGGATTTTCCGGCCCCAACACCAGCGGGATCATCGCGGAGGTGGGGGTGGACGAGAAATTTTGGAGGGCCATAAAAGTCAATGGTTCTCCAGATTTTCTTGTCTCACCCGTGACAATGCTCGCCGGTGCCATGCCTAAAAAATCCTGTGCTCTCTTTGTATCCACTGTAACAAAACCTTTCATAATTCTAAAGCTCACTTTATCAGTCACGCCTCAGCCTTCTTTTTTCAAGAGAAAAGAGACTTGGCTTGTCAATCTTTCCCTGATATGTATACACACACTTTGTTGGAATCATTCTTATAAATCTTTCCACCTTCTCTAGTGTCTCTATATTCTTTTTAATAATATGGTGACCAGAACTGAGCACCAAGATTTGATACAGGTTTAGCAAAACTTGCCTACGTTTCATTTACATCTCTCTAGAAATGAAGCCAAATTCTTGGTCTGTTGTTTTTATGACCTTGCTAACCTGTGGCATGACTTTTAGTAATTGATACATTTGTACTTTGAGCTTCCTTTGTTTCTTCACACCACCTCTACTTGCACTTTCCAAGTAATAAGTACCTCCCTATTCTTCCTGCACAAATATGGTGGTGGTGTATTACAGTTCACTCAGGGATTCCAAGTTGCTGTGGCAACATACACACTTTTATATACAAGTTGTAGTCTGGAGTTATGGATAGTGATGGTAGAAGATTCGATTTCTTTCTATCACATGGGATTGACCAGGAATCTCTTCCACTTTTACTTTTTTTTTAAAATTCATTCACGGGATGTGGGCATTACTGGCTAGGTCAGCATTTATTGACACTCCTTAATTGCCCTTGAGAAGGTGGTGGTGAGCTGCCTTCTCGAACTGTTGCAGTCCATGTGGTGTAGATACACCCGCAGCGATGTTAGGGAGGGAGTTCCAGGATTTGGACCCAGTGACAGTGAAGGAATGGCAATAGATTTCCAAGTCAGGATGGTGTGTGACTTGGAGAGCAACTTCCAGGTGGTGGTGTTCCCACGTGTCTGCTGCCCTTGTGCTTCTAGTTGGTAGACATCATGGGATAGAAAGTGCTGACTAAGGAGACTCGGTGAGTTCCTGCAATGCATCTTGTAGATGGTACACACTGCTGCCACTGTGCATTGGTCGTGGAGGGAGTGAACGTTTCCTGTGGATGGGGTGCTAATCAAGTGGACTGTTTCTTCCTGGATGGTGTCAAGGTTATTGAATGTTGTTGGAGCTGCACTCATCCAGGCAAGTGGAGAGAATTCCATCACACTCCTGATGTGTACCTTGTAGATGGTGGACAGTCTTTTGGGAGTCAGGGGTGAGTTACTTGTCACAGGATTCCTAGCCTCTGACCTGCTCTTGTAGCCACAGTATTTATATGGCTAGTCCAGTTCAGTTTCTGGTCAATGGTAACCCCCAGGATGTTGATAGTGGGTGATTCAGCCATTGAATGTCAAGGGGCAATGGTTAGATGCTCTCTTGTTGGAGATGGTCATTGCCTGACACTTGTGTTGCACGAATGTACTTGCCACTTCTTAGCCCAAGCCTGGATATTGTCCAGGTCTTGCTGCATTTGGACATGCGCTGCTTCAGTGTCTGAGTCGTCGCGAATGGTGTTGAACATTGTGCGATCATCAGCAAACATCCTCACTTCTGACCTTATGATGGAAGGAAGGTCATTGGTGAAACAGCTGAAGATGTTTGGGCCTAGGACACTACCCCTGAGGAAGTTCTGCAGTGACGTCCTGGGACTGAGATGATTGATCTCCAACAACCACAACCATCTTCCTTTGTGCTAGGTATGACTCAAACCAGCGGAGCATTTTCCCCCTGATTCCCATTGACCCCAGTTTTGCTAGGGCTCCTTGATGCCACACTTGGTCATATACTGCCTTGATGTCAAGGGCAGTCACTTTCACCTGACCTTTGGATTTCAGCTTTTTTGTCCATATTTGAATCAAGGCTGTAATGAGATCAGCAGCTGAGTGATCCTGGCAGAACACAAACTGACCATCAGTAAACAGATTATTGCTAAGCAACTGTCGCTTGATAGCACCGTTGATGACTCCTTCCATCACTTAACTGATGGTCAAGAGTAGACAATTGGGGCGGCAATTGGCCGGGTTGGATGTGTCCTGCTTTTTGTGTACAAGACATAACTGGGCAATTTTCCACGTTGCTGAGTAGATGCCAGTGTTGTAGCTGCACTGGAACAGCTTGGCTAGGGGCGCAGCAAGTTCTGGAGCAGAAGTCTCCAGTGCTATTGCCGGAATATTGTCAGGGCCCATAATCTTTGCAGTGTCCAGTGCCTTTAGCCGTTTCTTGATATCATGTGGAGTGAATCGGATTGGCTGAAGACTGGCATTTGTGATGCTGGAGAGGAGCTGAAATGGATCATCCACTGGCACTTCTGGCTGAAGATTGCTGCAAATGTTTCAGCCTTATCTTTTGCACTCATATGATGGGCTCCCCCATCATTGAGGAAGGGGATATTTGTAGATACTCTTCCTCCAGTGAGTTGTTAATTGTCCACCACCATCCACGACTGGATGTGGCAAGATTGCAGAGCTTAGATCTGATCCATTATTTGTGGGATCACTTAGCGCTGCCTTTTGCTGTTATAGCTTCACTAGGTTGTTACCACATCTATGGTATGCCTGGTGCTGCCCCTGGCATGCCCGCCTGCACTCTTCTTTGAACCAGAGTTGATCCCCTGGCTTGATGATAATGGTGGAGTGGGGCATATGCCAGGCCATGAGGTTACAGAATCACAGTGCAGAAGAGGCCCTTCAGCCCATCGAGTCTGCATTGTGTTTGAGTGCAATTCTGCTGCTGCTGATGGCCCAGAGTGCTTCATGGATGCCCAGTCTTGCTTTGCTAGATCTGTTTGAAATCTATCCCACTTACCACAGTGGTATTTCCATACAACACAATGGAGGGTATCCTTAATGTGAAGGTGGGACTTTATCTCCCCAAGGACTGTTCAGTGGTCACTTCTACCGATACTGTCATGGATAGATGCAGCTGTGGCAGGAGGTTGATGAGGACGAGGTCAAGTATGCTTTTCCCTCACCAACTGCTGCAGACTCAGTTGAACAGCTGTCTTTTAGGACTCGGCCAGCTCGGTCTGTAGTGGTGCTACTGAACCACTCTTGGTGATGGACATTGCAGTCCCCCACCCAAAGTATATTCTGTACCCTTATCAAACACAGTGTTTCCATCAGGTGGTGTCCAATATGGAGGAGTCTGATTCATCAGCTGCCAGCGGTGGGAGGGACAGCAGGGCAGCAGTGGGGTTGCGTGGTATGTGGTAATCAGCAGGAGGTTTCCTTGTCCAGGTTTGACCTGATGCCATGAGAATTCGTTGGGTCCAAAGTCGATGTTGAGGACTCCCAGGGCTCCCAACTCCCTTCTGAGTGTACACTACCATGCCGTCACCACTGCTGGGTCTGTTCTGCCAGTGGGACAGAACATGCCCAGCGATGGTGATGGTGAAGTCTAGGACATTATCTGTAAGGTATGATTCCATGAGCATGACTATATTAGGCTGTTGCTTGACTAGGTTGTGAGACAGTGCTCCCAATTTTGGCACAAACCCCAGATATTAGTAAGGGGTACTTTGCAGGTTCAACAGGGCTGAGGTCAATGCCGGGTGGTCCATTTGGTTTCATGCCTTATTGACTTTCTAGTGGTTTTATACGACTGAGCAGCTTGCTAGGTCACTTCAGAGACAACCACATTGCTGTGGATCTGGAGTAACATGAATGCCAGACCAGGTAAGGACAGCAGATTTCTTTCCTAAAGGACATTAGTAAACCAGATGGGCTTTTATGACATTCAACAACGGTTTCATCATTAGACTTTTAATTCCAGATTCCTGATCTGCCATAGTGGGATTTAAACCCAGGTCCCCAGACACTTACTCTACATCTTTGGGTTACTAGTCCAGTGGCAATACTACTAAGCCACCACCTCCCTGCCTGCCTGTCGTTGGTATGTGTTGGGAGGATTGCAGGTTGATACTCACCTTCCTTGGCCATCAAGTCCTGGGTGCAATTTGAACCCGGAGCTTCTGGCTCAGAGGGAAGAACACTATCCACTGCGTCACAAGGCCTCCATTACTAAAATGCACTACCTCACGCTCATCTGTGTTGAACTTTATTTGCCAATTCTAAAAGTGTATTAATATTCTCCTGTAATTTCTTGCAATCTCCTCAGAATTGACTGTCCCAACCTGATGTCATCTGGAAATTTAGATATTTTGCTTTTGATTCCAAAGTCCAATCCGCTAATGTGAATTGTGAACAGCAGTGATCCCAGCACCTGATGCTTGTGGAACACCACTTCCCACCTTCTGCCCCTCTGACTAACTACCCAACTAGTAGTTATAACTAGTCCAACTCTCTGCTTTCTGTCTTGAAGCCAGATAGCAATCTGTTCTGCCACTTGTCCTCCGACTCCTCATCCTCTGACCTTATTCATTAGTATATTATGGGGCCTTTTGAAAAACCAGATAAATTACATCTACTGCATTACTATTGTCTATCCTGTTACCTCCTCAAAAAATTCAATAAGGTTGATCAAGCACAATTTTCCATTTTCAAATCCATGCTGACTATTCATTCTTACATGTTTTGTTTCTAAATGTTCCTTATTCGCTCCTTTAATAAAGATTCCATTCATTTTCCTGCCACCGATGTATAGTTTCCTGAACATGTTTGGTCCCCCTTCTAAAACAAAGGAATTACATTAATTATCCTCTGTCCTCTTGCACTATACATTTTCCTGATGAATTTTTAAATATATAATAAAAATAAAATAGCAAAATATGGTTCACAAGTAACTGCATGTGAATATAGATGAAACAGGTTCCAAAGCACTGAAAGCCCCAGATTATTACAGAGGCAATTCTTGAAGGTAACGTTTCTCAGCATGTTTTACACTTTGTGGTCCTGTTTCTCTTTGATTCTCTTGGTGAGTCATCTACGGTGAGCATTAAAAAAAAAACTGATAACAAAAAGCAAGGAATCAAAGATTCAAAAAAGCTGGGCAAGAGGGACTGATTAAGATAAAAGCAAAGAACTGCGGATGCTGGAAATCCAGAACAAAAACAGAAATAGAAATACCTGGAAAAACTCAGCAGGTCTGGCAGCATCGGCGGAGAAGAGCAAGGTTGATGTTTCGAGTCCTCATGACCCTTCAACAGAAGTAAGTAAAAATAGGAAAGAGGTGAAATATAAGCTGGTTTAAGGGGGTGGGGGGGTGGGTTGTTGGGACAAGAAGCCAATCATAGGTGGAGATAACCAAAAGATGTCACAGACAAAAGGACAAAGAGGTGTTGAAGATGGTGATATTATCTAAAGGAATGTGCTAATTAAGAGTAGGAAGCAGGACAAACAAGGTACAGTTAGCTCTAGTGGGGCTGGGGTGAAGGAATACTAAAAAGGCTAAAAGATAAAGATAAACAATGGGTGGAAATATTTAAAAATAATGGAAATAGGTGGGAAAAGAAAAATCTATATAAATTATTGGAAAAAACAAAAAGGAGGAGGAAGGTACGGAAAGGGGGTGGGGATGGAGGAGAGAGTTCATGATCTAAAATTGTTGAACTCAATATTCAGTCCGGAAGGTGTAAAGTGCCTAGTCGGAAGATGAGGTGCTGTTCCTCCAGTTTGCGTTGAGCTTCACTGGAACAATGCAGCAAGTCAAGGACAGACATGTAGGCATGAGAGCAGGGTGGAGTGTTGAAATGGCAAGCGACAGGGAGGTCTGGGTAATGCTTGCGGACAGACTGAAGGTGTTCTGCAAAGCAGTCACCCAGTCTGCGTTTGGTCTCTCCAAAGTAGAGGAAACCGCATTGGGAGCAACGAATGCAGTAGACTAAGTTGAGGGAAGTGCAAGTGAAATGCTGCTTCACTTGAAAGGAGTGTTTGGGCCCTTGGACAGTGAGGAGAGAGGAAGTGAAGGGGCAGGTGTTGCATCTTCTGTGGTTGCATGGGAAGGTGCCATGGGAGGGGGTTGAGGAGTAGGGGGTGATGGAGGAGTGGACCAGGTTGTCAGGGAGGGAACGATCCCTATGGAATGCCACCAGGGGGGGTGAAGGGAAGATGTGTTTGGTGTTGGCATCATGCTGGAGTTGGCGGAAATGGCGGAGGATGATCCTTTGAATGCGGAGGCTGGTGGGGTGATAAGTAAGGACAAGTGGGACTCTATTATGGTTCTGGGAGGGAGGAGAAGGTGTGAGGGCGGATGCGTGGGAGATGGGCCGGACACGGTTGAGGGCTCTGTCAACCACCATGGGTGTAAAACCTTGGTTAAGGAAAAAGAAGGACATGTCAGAGAAACTGTTTTTGAAAGTGGCATCATCCGAACAGATGCGATGGAGGTGAAGGAACTGAGAGAATGGGATGGAGTCCTTACAGGAAGCGGGGTGTGAGGAGCTGTAGTCGAGGTAGCTGTGGGAGTCGGTAGGCTTTTAATGGATATTGGTGGACAGTCTATCACCAGAAATTGAGACAGAGAGGTCAAGGACGGGAAGGGAAGTATCAGAGATGGACCATGTGAAAATGATGGAGGGGTGGAGATTGGAAGCAAAATTAATAAGTTTTTCCAGGTCCCGACGAGAGCATGAAGCAGCACCGAAGTAATCATCGATGTACCGGAGAAAGAGTTGTGGGAGAGGGCCGGTGTAGGACTGGAACAAGGAATGTTCCACATATCCCATAAAGAGACAGGCATAGCTGGGGCCCATGTGGGTACCCATAGCCACACCTTTTATTTGGAGGAAGTGAGAGGAGTTAAAGGAGAAATTGTTCAGTGTGAGAACAAGTTCAGCCAGACGGAGGAGAGTAGTGGTGGATGGGGATTGTTCGGGCCTCTGTTCGAGGAAGAATGTCTTTCTACATTGGAGAGACTAAACGCAGACTGGGTGACCGCTTTGCAGAACACCTTCGGTCTGTCTGCAAGAATGACCCAAACCTCCCTGTTGCTTGCCATTTCAACACTCCACCCTGCTCTCATGCCCACCTGTCTGTCCTTGGCTTGCTGCATTGTTCCAGTGAAGCTCAAAGCAAACTGGAGGAACAGCACCTCATCTTCCGACTAGGCACTTTACAGCCTTCCGAACTGAAAATTGAGTTCAACAATTTTAGATCTTGAACTCCCTCCTCCATCCCCACCCCCTTTCCGTACCTTCCCCCTCCTTTTTGTTTTTTCCAATAATTTATATAGATTTTTCTTTTCCCACCTATTTCCATTATTTTTAAATGTATTTCCACCCATTGTTTATCTCTACCTTTTAGCCTTTTTGGTATCCTTCACCCCAGCCCCACTAGAGCTAACTGTACCTTGTTTGTCCTGCTTACTACTCTTAATTAGCACATTCCTTTAGATAATATCACCACCTTCAACACCTCTTTGTCCTTTTGTCTGTGACATCTTTTGGTTATCTCCACCTATGATTGGCTTCTTGTCCCAACAACCCCCCACCCTCTCCCACTACCCCCCCAGCAAACCAGCTTATATTTCATCCCTTTCCTATTTTTACTTAGTTCTGTTGAAGGGTCATGAGGAGTCAAAACGTCAACTGTGCTCTTCTCCGTCGATGCTGCCAGATCTGTTGAGTTTTTCCAGGGACTCATTACAAATTTTACTTTAATTAATGATCCACAATATTTCGGAGATTTTTGTACCTTGTATGTAAGAAGAGATAAGGGCCGGAATTTTTCCAATGGGCAGGAAGGCCCGCAGCTGGCTTCAAGCCTATTCAGGTGGATGGGGGGAACTTGGGTGGGATATTACTGATGGCGGCCAATTAAAAGGCAAATTTGCAACTGCAGCTCCCCTCTCAGAGCTCTCAATATATTCAAAGGGTCCGCAGCTCAACAGTGCCATGAGATGGCTGCTGCTGAGGCTGTAGGAGGAAGAGGTGTCCATGAAGGCCAGTTGAAGTTTATTTGTTCCTTGCCCGGAGAGGTGAACCCTCCAGCAATGGCTTCGGAGCTGCAGGGTTGGCCATTACCGCTGGGGGAGGGGGGGCAGGAGCGAGGTCTCATTGTGGACCATGCATCAGCCACTAATAAAGGCAGCCCTCACTCTCCTCCACTGCCCCTAGCCCCTGGTCCCTGGGAACCTGCTAGAGGGGCTGCCACATTTTACCTGGTGGTCTCCCCATGTGGTGGCTGTCCTAATGCCGGTAAAACACCGGCGGGGGCTGTAAATTGGCCTATTAATTGGTTGTTGCCACCGAGAATATCCTGTGGTGGAATGAAGGCATCAGGCTTTCATTCTGCCACCACTTCATGAGGCCTCCTGCCTCCCAGCCCCATTTCCGGAGGGCTGGTAAAATCTAGCCCAAGGTCCACTCAAGCAGATCATTAGTTCAATTCCAAGTCTTGTTGGGGGATTCATTGGTTCTGAGGTCAGTAACTGAAAAGAGCGCCAAATTTGCAGTGATGTGTCTTTTCTAAGGAGCAAGAAGCAGGTTTTCACTCAGCACACTCATGGATTACTGACAGCTGAGCACAAAGTGCCTCAGTAGTGGAGGAGTCATTTGCAGTCCTTAACTCTATTGTAGGAAGACCGAGGGAAGGAAGTCAATGACGATCAATATGACACTTTTCCCTAATACAAAAGCAAAATATTGCAGATGCTGGAAATCTGAAATAAAAACACAAAATGCTGGAAATTTTCAGCAGGGTCATGCAGTATTTGTGGAGATTAACACAATTAACGTTTCAGGTCGATGACTTTTCATCAGAACTGAAGAAAGGGCATTGACCTGAAATGTTAGGCTGGATTTTACGATGAGGGGGGCTTCCCGGACATCAGCATAAATTTCAGGGTGGTGAGGGAGGCCGCCTCTACTTGGCTGGCTCGAGTTGCTTTAAGTTTTTGGCCGGTGGCCCTTTAATTATTATGGGGTGGGACTTCTGTCTGTCTCTAGGAGAAAGCCTACCTCATAGACCTGCCAGCCAATCGGAGGTGAGCAGCTCTGCACCAAACCAGGATTGGTGGCCACTGCTGGTATTGCAGGAGGCCCCAGCGGAAGAGGAACAATGGATGCCCCAAAATCCAAGTAAGTCTGGGATCCGGCCAGGGCTGGGGGCATGTTGGACAGGGCAGGGTGGGGTGGAGCCCAATTGACTCCCCACCTACTAGTTACCTCTTCAGTGTCTATTTATTTTAGAATAGCGTAGGCTTAGAGGTGATCTGATGGAGGTCTATAAAATCATTAAAGGACTGGATATGAACATACGAGCATACGAAATAGGAGCAGAAGTAGGCCATTTGGCCCCTTGAACCTGCTCAACCTTTCAATAAGATCGTGGCTGACCTGTTTGTGTTTCAAGTTCTACATTCCCATCTATCCCCGATAACCTTTGATTCCCTTGCCTAACAAGAATCTAACTACCTCTGCTTTAAAAATATTCAGTGACCCCACCTCCACCCCCTTCTGAAAGTTTCAAAGTCACAAAACCTTCTGAGAGAAAAACATTTTCCACATCACTGTCCTATAAGGGTGACATCTAATTTTAAAAACTTGCCCCCTAGTTCTGGATTTACCCACAATAGCAAACATCCTTTCCACGTTCACCTTGTCAATACCTTTCAGGATCTTATATACTTCAATCAAGTCACCCCTCACTCTTCTAAACACCAGTGGAATCAAGCCAAGCCTGTCTAACCTATCCTCATGAGGCATTCACTCATTCCAGGTATCAATCTAGTAAACCTCCTCTGAACCGCGTCCAACGCATTTACATCCTTCCTTAAATAAGGAGACCAAAACTGCACACAGTATTCGAGATGCTGTCTCACTAATGCCCTGTATAACTGAAGTATAACGTGCTTATTTTTATGTTGAATTCCTCTCGTAATAAAGGATAGCATTCCATTAGCCTTCTTAATTACTTGCTGTACCTGCGTACTAACTTTTTGTGACTCATGCACGAGAACACCTAGAGCAAGCTGCACTTCGGAATTCTGCAGTCATTCTCCATTTAAGTAATACTCTGCATTTTTATTCTTCCTGCCAAAGTGAACAACATTTTCCCACATTATTCTCCATCTGCCAGATTTTTGCCCACTCACTCAACTTATTTATTCCATCTGCAAATTCCTTATGTCTTCTTCACAACATACTTTCCTACCTATCTTTATGTCATCTGCAAATTTAGCTACTATGCCCTCATCTAAGTCATTGATATAAATTGTAAAAGGCTGAGGCCCCAGCACAGACCCCTGTGCGACTCCATTAGTTACATCCTGCCAATCAGACAAAGGCCTATTTATGCTTACTCCCTGTTTTCTGCCAGCCAGCCAACCCTTTATCCAGGCTAATATGTTACCTCCTACGCCATGAGCTTTTATTTTTCTCAATAAGCTTTGATGTGGCATCTTAGCAAATGCCTTCTGGAAATTTAAGCACATCTGCAGCATCCCATAAACCATATCCCCTTTATCCATGGTGCATGTTACTTCTTCAAAGAACTCCAATAAATATTTTTTTTATTCATTCATGGGATGTGGGCTTCACTGGCTGGGCCAGCATTTATTGGCCATCCCTAGTTGCCATTGAGAAGGTCGTGGTGAGCTGCCTTTTTGAACCGCTGCAGTCTATTTGGTGTAGGTACACCCACAATGCTGTTGGGATGGGAGTTCCAGGATTTTGACCCAGCCACAGTGAAGGAACAGCAATATATTTCCAAGTCAGGATGGTGAGTGACATGGGAGGGATCTTCCAGGTGGTGGTGTCCCCATCTATTTGCTGCCCTTGTCCTTCCAGATAGTAGTGGTCTTGAGTTTGGAAGGCGCTGTCTCAGGAGTCTTGGTGAACTCCTGCAGTGCATGATGTAGATAGTACACACTGCTTCTACTGTGCGTTGGTGGTGGAGGGAGTAAATGTTTGTGGATGTGGTGCCAATTAAGCAAGCTGCTTTGTCCTGGACGGTGTCAAGTTTCTTCAGTATTTTGGAAGCTGGACTCATCCAGGCAAGTAGGGAGTATTCCATCACACTTCTGAATTGTACCTTGTAGATGGTGGACAGGCTTTGGGGAGCAAGGAGTTGAGTTACTCACTGCAGGATTCCTAGTCTCTGACATGCTCTTGTAGCCACAGTATTTATATGGCTAGTCCAGTCCAGTTTCTGGATGATGGTAGCCCGCAAGATGTTGATACTGGGGGATTTAGTGATAGTAATGTCATTGAAGTTCAAGGGGCAATGGTTAGATTGGCTCTTGTTGGAGATGGTCATTGCCTAGCACTTGTGTGGTGCGAGCGTTACTTGCCATTTGTCAGCCCAAGCCTGTATATTGTCCAGGTCTTGCTGCATTTGGACGTGCACTGCTTCAGTATCTGAGGGGTCGCAAGTGGTGCTGAACATTGTGCAATCATCAGCGAACATCCCCACTTCTGACCTTATGATGGAAGGAAGGTCATTGATGGTTGGGCCGGGGACACTACCCTGAGGAGCTCCTGCAGTGATATCCTGCAGCTGAGATGACTGACCTCCAACAACCACCATCATCTTCCTTTGTGCTAGGTATGACTCCAACCAGTGGAGAGTTTTCCCCCTGATCCCCATTGACTCCAGTTTTGCAAGGGCTTCTTGATGCCACACTCGGTCAAATGCTGCCTTGATGTCAAGGGCATTCACTCTCACCTCACCTCAGGAGTTCAGCTCTTTTGTACATGTTTGAACCAAGGCTGTAATGAAGACAGGAGATGAGTGGCCCTGACGGAACCGAAATTGGGCATTAATGAGCAGGTTATCGCTAAGCAGGTGTCACTTGATAGCACTGTTGATGACTCCTTCCATTACTTTACTGATGATTGAGTGTAG
Organism: Carcharodon carcharias; assembly: GCF_017639515.1. Taxonomy (NCBI): domain Eukaryota; kingdom Metazoa; phylum Chordata; class Chondrichthyes; order Lamniformes; family Lamnidae; genus Carcharodon; species Carcharodon carcharias. Next base: position 180,075,610 of record NC_054471.1, read on the forward strand.
ACTGATGGGGCAGTAATAGGCTGGATTGGGTTTGTCCTGCTTTTTGTGTACAGGACATACCTGGGCAAATTTCCACATTGCCAGGTAGATGTCAGTGTTATTGCTGTATGGGAACAACTTGGCTAGGGGTGGGGCAAGTTCTGAAGCACAAGTTTCTAGTAAGGAACATTGTCAGGGCCTTCAGCTGTTTCATGATATAATGTGGAGTGAATCAAACTGGCTGAAGACTAGTGTCTATGATGCTGAGGAAGGGCTGTATGTGGCAATCAGCAGGAGGTTTCTTGCCCATGTTTGACCTGATGCCATGAGACTTTATGGGGCCCAGGGTTGATGTTGAGGACACCCAGGGCAACTCCCTCTCGACTGTTTATCACTGTGCCGCCACCTCTGCTGAGTCTATCCCGTGGGACAGTATATACCCAGGGATGGTGGTTGAGGTATCTGTAAGGTATGATTCCCTGAGGATGACTATGTCAAGCTATTCACTAGCCCCAAGCTATTAGTAAGGAGGGGTTGACAAGGCTGAGTCTGCCATTGTCGTTTCCTGTGCCTAGGTCGATGCTGGTTGGTCCATCCAGTTCCATTCCTTTTTTTTTTGAGGCTTTGTAGCAGTCTGGTACAACTGAGTGGTTTGCTAGGCCATTTCAGAGGGCTGTGAGTCACATGTAGGCCAGACTAAGTAAGGACAGCAGATTTCCTTCCCTATAGGACATTAGTGAACCAGGTGGGTTTTTAACAACAATCACCAATGGCTTATCGAATTCAAATTCCACTATCTGCCATGGCAGGATTCAAACCTGGGTCCCCAGAGCATTGCCCTAGGTCTCTGGATTACCAGCCCAGCATTAGACAATACTGCTACGTCATTGCCTCCTCTTGGTTAAACATGATTCTCCTTTCACAAAACCATGCTGACTCTTGTGTTTTTCTAAGTGCCCAGCTATAATCTCATTAATGATTGACTCTAACACCTTCCCCATGCCAGACGTCAAGCTAACTGGCCTTTGGTTTCCTGTTATCTGCCTCCTTCCCCTCTTGATTGGAGAGTTTATATTTGAATATCAGCATGCCCATCGACAATTGAGAGGGTTGTGAAGCCCATTAATGAATTAATTAAAGTGAGTTTTTCCCTGCCCCTCCAACCTTACAGTTGGTGGGCAGGCGAAAGGGCCAAGCGACCTTCGGATTTTTGAGGAAACCTCGTCCATGGGCGTGATGAGGTTTCCGATGTTAATCAAAAAAAAGTAAAAGTTTTAAAATCTCATTTTTAACATGTCCCTTCTCATGTGACAACGTCATGTTTACCCTGATTTCAAAATCTTTATTTTTAATGTTAGAAATCTTCAGCTCCCTGAGGCAGCTCTGTGCCTTCGGGGAGCTTTCACTGAGCGCACCCGCGCACAAGCGCTGACTTCCACCCTCGCCCTCCTCCCATCCCCTGCCCCCACCACCCAGACAGTGCTGAGCATCTCAGTGTGTGATTCACACTGACTGGCTGGCCATTAATGGGCCAGCCAGTGTGAAATCATGGTTGGCACACCATTGTGTGGCCACTCCCAGGCCCACCTACTGCACCCGTCCGACAAGAGGAAAATCCTCTCAACTGGGGTCATTAATCCTATCACATTGCACAATGCCAAGTCTAATATAACCTGCTCTCTGGTTGGTTCCAGAACATGCTGCTCTAAGAAACTATCTCAAAAGTGTTACGTCTGGTCCCCGGGGTGAGGTTCCCCCAATTTGCTATGCTCCCGGACAAGGTATCCCAAATTGTTACGCTCCAGGGTGTTGCTGTACACTAGGAGGTCATCTAGGTATGCTACACAATTGGCTAAACCCACCACTACCTGGTTCATCAGCCTTTGAAAGGTAGCTGGGGCATTTCAGAGTCCAAATGGCATGACTCTACACTGGTATAACCCATATGGAGTTACGAAGGCGGAGGTTTCTTTCACACAGGCAGTCACGGGAACCTGCCAGTATCCCTTCTGTAAATCTATCTGTAACGTAGGCAGCTTTATCAACCCAATCTGTGCAGTCTTCCAGTCAGGGTATTGGGTAGGAGTCGGCTCTGGTCTAACTTTTCGGTAGTCAATGTAGAACCTTGTGGAGCCATCCAGATTGGACACAAGAACAAGTGGGGAGCTCCAGCCACTGCTGCTAGGCTCTGTTCGTTGGTGCTCCAGAATGCAGTTAATCTCCTCCTGAGCCTGGGCTAGCTTTTCTGGGCCTAGACGACAGGGATGTTGTCTTATGGGAGGGGCCTCGCCCACATCCACATCATGTAGAGCTAATGTGGTGCAGCCTGGCTTAGTCTCTGCACAAGCCTTTAAATGCAGTGAGCAGCCTTGTCAGGTCTGCTCGCTGTTCTTCACTTAGGTGGGTGAATAGGGAGTCTAAGTTGGCTAGTATCATCACTGTGTTAGTTAGCCAGGTAATAGGGGTTTCAATGTGGGCCTCACCCACATCTCCCTCCAATTCATCCCTACTGCTACCCTCATCCTCTAGGTCGGTGGCAATGGGATAGACTGTTACCTGCTTGTCCCCTTCTTAGCTGTGATATTGCTTTATCAAGTTGACATGACACAGCCTTTACTTGTGCCCTGATCTGGAGACTCAATTGGATAGATTACTTCCCCGAACTTCTTTGTTACTCTGTAAGGAGCCAGGCTTTTAAGGGTCACCTAGTATTGGCAGGAGCACTAACACAAGGGGCAGAATTGTCCATGCCCACTGGTGTTGGGCATGTTTGGTGGCGTGAGCGGACAATATGGCGAGAAGGCCAAAAATTGGTTTCATGATGTCATTAAACCTGTTCGTGATTGTCTGCTCCACCCGTCGATGGTGGGCCATGTTCCCTGCCATTGGTCATCGGGAATACATCTGCATATCATTATAAGGCAAGCCCACCAGACACAGCCCCCCCACACCTGTTGGATCATCCGCCCACAACGGCGTGATTGCACATCGATGCAGAACACGTTCTTGACAACTGTGACTTGAAGAGGTTGGCACTTACTGCCAGGGCCTTGCCCACATCATGGACATCCGGGGAGCAGAGAATGCTGGAGTCCAACAGCAATGGGACCCTGGAGGAACGCCCATGACATGTTGGGTGTATTCTCATAGACATGGCTCTGCTGCGAAGCAGCTCACGGAAGTTGGAAAGTCACCATTGAGGGTCTGCTCACAATGGATGATGGTCAAGGGGGTGGAGAAGAATGTCCAGCTGTGTTTGGGAGAGGAAGATGTACCAAGAATTGGGAGAGGAAGGTCTAGGATCAACTGGGAGAGGAAGAGATGTCAGGCTGGGGTGAGGTTGGGAGGGGGGAATGAAGGTGTCAGGATTGGGTGAGGTTGGGAGGTGGGGTATGAAGGTGTCAGGATGGAATGAGGGTGGGAGGGGGGGATACAGGTGTCGGGGAGAGTATGTGGGAGGACCGGGTAACAGTGGAGAAAACGGCAACTGAGGAGGTAGGTACAAGGGGTTGGAGGATGTAAGGAAAGGTGTTCGGAGGGGGGACAGAGTACGGAGTGAGGAGGAAGTCCGTGGGGATGAAGGAATGTGGAGAAGAGATGGAATAAGGCTGGAGGAAGCAGTAAGGGTATCTGAAGGAGTCAGGAAGGGGAAAAGGCACAGCAGGATTGGAGTCCAGGTGGAGGGAGGACAAATGGGGGAGGTGGGGGAGTCCAGGGTGGGATAGAGTTCAAGGGGGAAAGGGGGGGGGGAGCTGGTTAGCGGTGGGGGTGGTGAACTGAGGGTGGGCATGGTATGGGGGAAAGATGAGAATGACCTAGCGTGTATGGTAGGGTGGGAGGGTGAGGGTTTGATGGAAGCAATAGAAGGGACAGCGAGGGTGATTGGTGGGAACCAGAGGTAGGCACGAACCCTGGGGGTGGGAAGGAGGAGGTTGGGGAGGTTAACGTGGATGGGGGTGGGATTTTTGGGAAGGAAGGGAATGTGTATGTTCACCTGGACATCCCCAAAGAAAAGGGTTATGGCTGGTAGGTCATAGTGAGGAGGTGGAAGGTGATGTTGGGGGGTCAACTGTGATGGGGGAAAGGAAATGGGGACTGGGGGAGGGGGAAAAGTGGGGGAGCATACAAGAAAGCAAATCTTGACCATGCTGTCTAAATGGAAAGTGAAACGAGAGTCGTAGTGAGGAAGATCAGGTGCTGCATGGGAGTGAGATCAGTGGGTGGGTAGAGATGCAGGTCAGCTCAGATAGACAACTGGAAGCGAACACCAGCAGGCAGCATTGAAAATGTTCAGGACGTTAAGGTGAATGTGATACGTGAAGGATCTGTGTGGGCGGAGAGTGCTTGCATGAGGCTCCGAAAGGCCCTGCCACACACACACACTTTCCCTCCAGAATCACTCATTGGCCAGCTGCTCCCTCTGCGGTGACAGAGGATGAAGTGGAGGGGCAAAGGGGACTCGTAGGGAAAGGACAGCCTCTGAGGTTCCTGAGTGGATGACCCAGCAGTATCCAGCTGTCGCTCCTCCTCCATTCGGATGCCTGAGGGCCCCAGCCTGAATCCTTGAGGAGAAGGAGCATCTGGAGGGGCATCGAGATGCCCCATTTGCCTCTCGCGTTGCCACTGCAGGAACTCACCCATGGATCCTCTTTCTTGTTCCCTTTCCTTTTCTCTTTCCTGAAATTCTAATTTCCGGTGCTCCAATTTTAATCTCTCTACTTCTACTCTATATGTTTCAGAGAATGGAATGTCGCACCTAAAAAGGCGTCAAGCCCTATTTCAAAGACACATCAAAGGAAAAGACACAATGCAAGAACTGATCTGTAATCTCCTGTTCAAAAACAAAAATACCTGGAAAAACTCAACAGGTCTCACAGCATCCGCGGAGAGGAATATCGTTAACATTTCGAGTCCATATGACTTTTCACCAGAACTAAGGAAAAATAATAATCTCCTTTATCTTCGTTATCTCCGCAATAACAGGAGAATACTTTTTGCAGCCTCATAGTCAGTGACACTTTCCCCAGGCAGGAGGGAATAAACCTCGCGAGCTTTCCCTGAAAGTTTACTCAGCAGTAATAAGGACCAATGTTGGACTGGCCACTGGATAATTTTGCAGCAAAAAGTAATCTCCTGTTATTGCAGAGATAATGAAGGCTGGTTACAATCTGTGAGTTATATCCCAGTCTGTGGACATGATGTGAATTGAAAAGAAAGCAGACCTGGAATAGACTGTTGACCACCCTTTTTAAAATTTCTGGTTTTTTGGCTTTTGGGTGAAATTTTAATCCTAAGTGCCTTGTTAAATCTTTTAACTGTTCGAGGGACAGAACTTTTAAACCCTCAAAAGTAACTTCCCCTAATTCTCCTAGAAAACTATTGGCATCAAGTGTGGACATTTCTACACTTTGGCAGGACTGGCTCAAGAAAGCCTTTTTGCAGTTTTAAAAAATTGGTTCCAGAGGAACAATTTACTTTCCCCACTCTAATTCTTTTGTTTCATATGTGGGAACAATTCCGACACGGAGCGTCACTTTGTTATATTCGTTGTGGTCCCAGATGAGGTTCCCCAAGTTGTTATGCTCCCGGGTGAGGAGCGATGAACTGGCTCCCTTTCTTTATTCAAACCCCTTGGTTGGTCGCAACAAGGTTAATTTAAAAAGGATCCCTTCCCTCACATATACCATTTCCCAGTCCAAATATATGTATGTTGTAAAAGGAGCCAATTTAACCAGGCTTTCTTGAGTCAAAGAAAGAGTGAGTTTATTAGTTACTAAAATGCAAAAAAAACATGCAACACACATGCACACAGATTAGAGATGAGAAGTGAGTCCAGAAATAAAAGTGAAAAAGATATATGAATCAGTCTTTGGCGTGTCCGTGAGGAGTAGATGATGAAACGTTATGGTCATTAAGTTGGGTGACTCCCATTAAGTTGATAGAGCTGACTTTGGGCATTTGAGCAGTTGATTTGGAGATTCTTGGTTCTGCAGGTTAGCTGAAAGGAGTTGTCCTGTTTCATTTTCGGCTGTGGCTTTGCTGACTTATGATTTGCCTCCAGCACTCAGAGAGAGAGGACTTTAAGTGTAGGGTTGCCTAGTTGATGTTCTTCACCTGTGACCTTCACTACACACCCTCGCACACCAGGCCTATTACACAAAGACCAGGGTTGCAGTTGGCTTTTAACCCCTTTTCTTTTCAATTCACATCATGTCCACAGACCGGGATATAACTCACAGATGGTAACCAGCCTTCATTATCTCTGCAGTCACAGGGGATTACAGTTCAGTTTTTGCATTGTATCTTTTCCTTTGAAGTGTCTCTGAAATAGGCCTTGACACCTTTTTAGGTGCGACATTCCATTCTCTGGACTAGTTGGTCACGTGTAATCCGCATAGGAATTTTCCAGCAAGTGGTTGCTTTACAGTCTCAGCCAGCTTTTGCTTATATGTCCCTTTTTAAAAAACACATGTCTTACTTAAAAGTTTAATGTGTCCGTAGGTAATTCGAGCTATGATCTGCCATCGTGACAAAAGCATTCTATGAACTCCTCATCCAGGCCATTACTGCCAATTTGATTTTTCCAGTTTATATGTTGATTAAAGTCACTCATGAATATTGCCAACCCTGTAACACAAACACCCAATATTTCTTCTTGTATCCTTTGACCTACATTCTGCTACTGTTAGGGGGTCTCTAGGCCACTCGCACTAATGACTTCTTTCCTCTACTATTCCTCATCTCTATCCAAACCAATTCTACATCCTGATCTCCTGAACCAAGGTCATCTCTAACTAATGCACAAATGTGATCCTTGATTAACAGTGCTACCCCTCCACCTTTACCTTACTTCCTATTCTTCTTGAAGGTCATATACCCCTAAATATTCAGGACCCAATTCTTGTCATCCTGCAGCCACGGCTCTGTAATGGCTATCAGATTGTATTTGTTTACTTCAATGTGTGCTATCAGTTAGTTTACTTTGTTATGAATGCTGCGTGCATTCAGATACAAAGACTTTTGTTATCCTTGTAAAATCTAGTCTTGCTTCTTGGTTGCATTCTTAATTGTTTTCTGAATGCAGGTCCTGCCCACCATTTTTAAAGGTCACCCAAGTTGACCCGACACAGTGAAAATCTGGGTCAATTTGTCTGTTTCCCCAACGCCACACAATTCGACCTCCTGCAACCACTATCTGCCCTGGCCCATGACCATCATCTACTCCTCCTGACTATCATTTGCCCTCTACCCTGTGATTGGGCTATCATTTGCCTCCATTACTCAATTGGGCCTCCAAAACACAATCAGGCCCCTACCCCATCATCGGGCCAATCCTTTGTGATTGGACATCCGCCCTCCCTCCCCAACCATCCACAGTCTCTCCTACCTCCACTGGATCTATTTGCTCTCGGTCTAGCTTGGCTGCAACCTCATACTAAAGGATTTCACACCCTTGTTTCCCTAGTTTGTTTTAAATATGATTGATCGCAAACAAGTAGGTTATTCTTAGATCTGGTATAAAGCAGTATTAAAGCATGGAGAAATTAAAATGTAGAAGCTGCTGTCCATGTCTGTATGGTCAAAATTTTTTAATTTTAATTAGTGTCTTTCAAAAGATCATCAAAGGTATCAGAAAACCAATAATATTGGTTAACATTTACTTTCAGTTTTGGTGTGGGGCTAATGCTCGTAGCTGCGTTGCAGGAATACACCGAGGCTCCTTCGACAGCACCTTCCAAACCCACGACCTCTACCATCTAGAAGGACAAAGGCAGCAGGTAGATGGGAACACCACCAGCTGGAAGTTCCCCTCCAAGTCACTCATCATCCTGACTTGGAAATATATTGCTGTTCCTTCACTATCGCTGGATCAAAATCCTGGACCTCCCTTCCTAACAGCACTGCGGGTGTACCTATACCACATGGACTGCAGCAGTTCAAGAAGGCAGCTCACCACCAACAATGCCCACATCCCATGAATGAATTAAAAATAAACCTCTGTTGTCACCTAATCAGACTGTCATCGATCCATTGATCTTTATCCTAAAAAGAAATTTAGGAAATTCCAATTGGAAAAATAAATATGTCATTATTACTCAGGGGAGGGAAAATTGCAACACAACTGCCACCAAGGCTCATGTATTCCTAAAGAAGAACGGTAAATAAAAGTAAAGTCAAATGTGCAATGGATTTTCTTGTAAACTTCATTACACTTACAGGGTTCAAGCCCTGGAAACCTGGCATGTCAGTTTTCAATAGATTGATAGGTAGCTGTTGGACATGTGTGAAAATGGGAAAACTGTTTGTGTCTAAATCACATCACCAGCACACCAATAAAATATTCAAAATAAACTCCTGCTGCTCCCTGTCTCACTTAATTTCCCCAGTGCAAGTGATAGGCAAAATAGGTAGATAGATATCGAACCAGCAGGGATATTAACCCCATTTTCTAGATTGGGAATACCCACTTTACGTATGAAATTTGAGCAATATCAGTTGTGAAATATACGCTGAAAGGCTTTGTGGAAGGCCAAGATATTCACTACATGATCACTGCATGGCGTTCATGTAGGTTTGGGTAGGAAATTTGCAACATGTCCTCAGTAAGTGACAAATCTGCCTTGAGATCTCGAAAATACCATCCAACTCGCCTACCATGTGACTAATAAAATTGCCTAGTGGATCCAGTTTGAAACAATTTTGGCTTGCAATTGATTGGATTCAATTCTTATTCTCAGGGACACAATGGGCCATAACTTCCGTTGGAGTGGCAATTGAGTTAGATTGCCACACTGCTCGAAAGTTCTTACCTACAAAATCAGTCGATCCTATCTTGCACGGCCTTCTGACTCAGGCTGGGTGAAATCCATGCAGTGATGCAGTGCAGCAGACTCCTGGGGCCCACCATTGAGAGCTGTAGAGTTGAAGGTAAGTCAACTAAGTCACCTTTTTATGGCACTAGCTGCCTTAAATCAGGTAAGATTAAAGGTTCAGGCTAGGGAGAAGGTAAGTGTATAAGGTAAGTGGGTAGGGTTGGAGGGGTCAAGGGGACAATCAGGGGGGCAGAGGTCAATTAGGGGTGGTTGCAGGTCAGTTGGCGGAGTTTGGGAGGGCTCGGGGGTGGGAGGGGAATGTCAGTCGGGGGGTTTCAGACGGGGGAAGAGGGTGTCAGTCGGAGGTTTGTTAATCAGGAGGATCAGTCGGAGGTCGAGTGGGGTGTCAGTTTGGGGGGAGGTGGTCATTTTAAGCGGGTTGTTAATCGGGGGATCAATGCAGGTTGGAGGGCATATCTGTGGGGTGGGGGTCCCATGTAGGGTTGGCAAAGTTGCGGGGAGGGAGGGTTGGTCCTATGGGGGGGGGTGGGGGTGTTGGTTTGGGGGGTCCTGTAGGAGTAGAGGGATCTCATAGGGGTTCAGTGAGGAGTGGAGGGTTCCCATGTGGGGTCAGCGGGGTGTGGTGGGAGGGAGGGCTGGGGGAATCCGTGGTGGGGGTCAGTGTGGTTCTGTGCAATAGTTACCCAGAAGCTAAAAATGGTTTTAATTCTTCTAACCTGCTGCTTGTGATCAACATCACTGATAGGTGCTAGGGGGAACAGTGACTCGAGAACTGCCATGGTAGCAATTCAATTGACTTTTAAAAACATCATAGAAATATCTGCTAAGACAGTTGGTTTCTTCTGTAAAAGGGTGACCATTGTCCTTCTTATTTCCGCTCTCCGCTGATACAATTTCTTCTGATAATGCAGCACAATAGCTGGACATATTGGAGCCATCTGTTGTTTTACTAAACTTCTGTTGTGTTTGAACAGTTCAGAAACAGGCCAGAACCTGGATAATCTGCACAATCTCCAGCCACAACAAACTGCCTTCTGCTGAGAGCCTGCACTCCCCTTGCCAATATGGGATGTGGCATGTTTGTGGTGGCCAGCCAGCCAGGATGAAGGAGTGCACCAGCTTCTAGGAGGTGCCCAGTTGGATCTGTAAAGAAGAGGACAACTTTTTTTAAGGAGGCCAAAGGAGACAGATAAGAGGTTTCTCAGGGCTGGGGTGTGAGGCATCTGCCTGGCATTTTTTTTTTAACAGTCCACGGTGTGCAGAATTGAAGGATAGTGCTCCAATAAATGGCAACAGGGTTTTATGTGCATTATACATGACAAATGCCTTGTAATTTCCTAATTGTTGCCATGACGTTCTCGTGCCATGTTGATCCTTTCCCTCAGGAAATTGATCTCCACATCAATGCTCATGGGAATTCTGGTGGCTTCTAATCACTGCATACAAAACTGCCTGGTTTTAGCAACATCTTGCTGGAATGAACATGAACATAAGAAATGGGCAAAGAGGAAACAGCGCTTGAAACAGCAAACCAAAACTGAATCTGACCATGGTTCTGTGTTTCATCCAGCGCCATCATAACTTTAATTTCTGCATCAAATTGCAGAGTAGATGGGAAATGTTTGATTCTGCTTCTGAATAAAGATAGTATCTCCATGTTGAGTGTTCTCTCAGGATTCCTTCCCAGCAGAGCAAATGTTGAAAAATTGGTGGATCCATCCCAGCACTTTCCTGTTGCTCCAGCACTGGTGATAATTAAATTCCCAATTTCAGACTAGGCTCCCAGTGATGAAAATCAGAGTCACTGCAGTAAGACAACTAGGGGGAGATAAGACTGAAGGGGCCATTTTAACCTAAACCAGCAGCCAGGAAATTGGCAGGTTTTGTCCATTTTATACAGAGCCCAACATTACTCTCCATTGAAGTCAGTGAGGTGTAAAAGGAACACCTGACCTGACCTTACCCACTTCCCACCCAGTGGTTTGGTTAAAGTTACCCCTGAAAACCAGTTGGAACTGACATTGACAGGAGAGTTATCATTTAAGCATCACGGCTGTGGAGGAGTGGTGCAACATCTAATAGGGAAGCACTGGTTGAAATAAGAAAATATATGGCGGGATTTTTTTTATGAGGAGAGGTTGAGTAGGTTAGGCCTGTACTCATTGGAGTTTAGAAGACTGAGAGGCGACCTTATTGAAACATATAAGATTCTTAGGGGGCTTCACAGGGTAGATGCTGAGAGGTTGTTTCCCCTTGTGGGAGAGTCTAGGACCAGAGGACATAATCTCAGAGTAAGGAGTCGCCCATTTAAAACAGAGATATGGAGGAATTTCTTCTCTCAGAGGGTTTTCAACCTGTGGAATTTTTTACCACAAAGGGCTGTTGAGGCTGGGTCATTAAGTATATTAAAGGCTGAGATAGACAGATTTTTAATCATTAAGGGAATCAAGGGTTATGGGGAAAAGGCAGGAAAGTGGAGTTGAGGATTATCAGATCAGCCTTGATCTCAGTGAATGGCAGAGCAGACTCTATGGGCCAAATGGCCTACGTCTGCTCTTATGGTCTTATGGTTATCATGGATGCCAGTGCGCTTGAATTTTGACTGACAGCAGTGTTGTAATGTTGATCCTCATCTGATACAAGGGTGATGGGTTTTATATTGGGTGCCATCAGGTGCTGCAACCCAAGTTGCACTACGCCTGTAATGCGCACAGATTCAAGTTCATACCTCAGCCCATTTAACATGACCTAGCTGTGCCATGTCCTGTGAATGAGGCTTTGAAAAAAAAGTGTAGCTGCTGGTCTGAAAATCTCAACTGCAGTCCTGGCCTTTGACTCAAAAGCCACATCTAAAAGGTTCTTATTCTTTGATCCAAGGAAGGTGCTGGTGCAACCCAATAATAGTTAATTCAGGAAACCCTGAGTTTGGGTGTTCCATGGCCATTTAGGACAATTCAGGGCAGTGGGGAAAGGGCAAAGCCCTGACATAAAAGGTCTCAATTTGCTCTTCGTCTTTGTTATGTTTAGGACTCTAGTTTTAGGCTCACCCACAAGTGGAAACATCCTCTCTATATCTATCCTATCAAACCCTTTTATTATCTTAAAGACCTCTATTAGCCATTCACCATCTCTTATCTAAAGAAACTGCTCACTGGCACTCCATTTAGGTTCCGCTAAGGTCACTCAACTCCTGACCTCAATACAGCCTTGGTTCAAATATGGACAAAAGAGCTGAACTCCAGAGGTGAGGTGAGAGTGACTGCCATTGACATCAAGGCCATATTTGACTGAATGTGGCATCAAGGAGCCCTAGCAAAACTGGAGTCAATGTGTGGAATCAGGGGGAAAACTCTCTGCTGCTTGGAGTAATACCTAGCACAAAGGAAGATGGTTGTGGTTGTTGGAGGTCAATCATCTCAGCTCCAGGACATCACTGCAGGAGTTCCTCAGGGTAGTGTCCTAGGCCCAGCCATCTTCAGCTGCTTCATCAATGATCTTCCCACCATCATAAGGTCAGAAGTGGAGATATTCGCTGATGATTGCACAATGTTCAACACCATTTCCAACTCCTCAGATACTGAAACAATTCCTGTCTAAATGCAACAAGACCTGGACAATATTCAAGCTTTAACTGATAAGTGGCAGGTGTGTGGTGCAATACTCTCCACTTGCCTGGATGAGTGCAGCTCCAACAACACTCAAGAAGCTTGACAGCATTCGGGAAAAAGCTTAATTGGCACCCCATCCACAAACATTCACTCCCTCCACCACATGGTGGAAGCAGTGTGTACCATGTACAAGATGCATTGCAGGAACTCATTAAGGCTCCTTAGGCAGCACTTTCCAAACCCACAACCACTACCATCTAGATGGACAAGGGCAGTAGATAGATGGGAACACCACCACCTGGAAGTTCCCCTCCAAGCCACTCACCATCCTGACTTGGAAATATATCGCCGTTCCTTCACTGTCACTGGGTCAAAATCCTGGAACTCCCTCCCTAACAGCACTGTGGATTTACCTACATCACATGAACTGCAGTGGTTCAAGAAGGCACCTTCATCACCACCTTCTCAAGGGCAATTAGTGATGCGCAATATATGCTGGCCCAGCCAGCGATGCCCACATCCAATAAATGAACAAAACAAAAGAGCTTCAGCCTATTCAGTTTTTACTGATAAGTATATCAAACTGTCCCACTCCAAAAAGCTGTGAATGCTTTGAGAAAGAGACTGAACTGTAAAATTTGCATTTATTACATTCAGGCAGTTTTGCCTGCCTCTGTTGGAGCTTGGGTGACTTTGTTGGTGAGCGGGACCAAGCCTGGCTCAATGGATAGTGTAGAAGACCATGCCAGGAGCAGAACCAGCTGTACCCATAAATGCGGTCCCAACCTGGTGAAGCTACAACACAGGACTACACACAAGTAAGAGTATGCCATAGGAGATCTATCTGATCCCACAACCAACTAATCAGATCGAAGCTCCGCTACCTTGCCATATCCAGTCATGAATGGTGATGGATAGTTAAACAAAAAACAGGAGGAGGAGGAGGTTCCTGAACATCCCCATCCTCGGTGACAGCAGAGCCCAGTGTATGAGAGCAATAGAAACCCTGACGCATTTCTAGCCACCTTCAACCAGCAGTGCCAGGGCAATGATCCATCTCGGTTCCCTTCTGAGTCCCCATCCTCACAGTCTTCAGCTAATTTGATCCACTGCATGTAATACAAAGAAACAGCTGAGTGGACTGGATGAAGAAAAGCCAACAACCCAGCTGTAGTATTGAAGACTTGTGCTCAAGGACCAGCCATGCCCCTAACCAAGTTGTTTCAGTATGGCTACAACACTGGCATCTACCCAATAAAGTGGAAAATTACCCACATGTTCTGTCAACAAAATGCAGGACAAATCCAAAATCTGGCCAATTACTATCAATCTACTCTCATTCACCAAAGCGATGCAAGGTGCATGGACAGTGTTTTCATGCAGCGGTCGCCAATGCTCAGCTTGGGTTCCGGGGAAATACTCAGATCCAAAATTCATTATAGCCTTGGTCCAAACATGGACAAAGGGGATGATTCCAAAGATGAGAGTGACTGCCCTTGACATCAAGACAGCAATAGTCTGAGGATAGTATCAAGGATCCAAGTGAAATTGAGGTCAATGGAAATCAGAAGAAAAATTCTCCACTGGTTGGAACCATACCTGGCACAAAGGAAGATGGTTGTGGTTTTTGGAGGCCAATCTTCTCAACTCAGTATATTGTTGCAGGAGCTCCTCAGAGTAGAATTCTAGATCCAACCATTTTCAGGTGCTTCATTTAAGATTTTCCATCATTAGATCATATTGAACAGTGTTCAGTTCCATTCGCAACTCCTCAGATAACAAAGCAAACACTGCCTGCATGCAACAAGACCTGGACAATATTCAGGCTTGGGCTGATAAGTGGCAGGTAACAATTACACCACACAAATGCCAGGCAGTGACAATCTCCAAAAGACAAAGTCTAACCATCAGCCCTTGACACTCAAAGGCATCACTATCACTCAATCCCCCAATATCAACATCCTAGGTGTTACCATTCACCAGAAATTTAACTGGGCCAGCCATGTAAAAACTGTGGTTACAAGCGTAGGTCAGAGCCTCTCCGTATGTACGAGGCATAAGTCAGGAGTCTGATAGAATTCTTTCCACTTGCCTGGGTGAGTGCAGCTTCAACAACATTTGAGAAGCTTGACACCATCCAGGGCAAATCAGTCTGTACTACCTAAACATTAGTTCACTCCACCACTAGCGCACAGTGGCTACACTATGTACCACCGTCAAGACAGAGTGCAGTAACTCGCCAAGGCTTCTTTGAACACATCTCCAAAACCCATATGACCTCCATTGCCTGGAAGATCAAGGGGTGCAGATGAATGGAAACACCACCATCTGGAAGTTTCCCTCAAAGTCACACACCATCTTTACTTGGAAATATATTGCCATTTCTTCATTGATGCTCAGTAAAGGTCCTTGCATTCCCTACCTAACAGCACAGTAGGCATAGCTTCACCACACGGACTTTCCTGGTCCACGAAAGGGACCACCATCACGTTCCTAAGGGGAATGAGGGAAGGCAAATAAACGCTAACTTTACCAGCGATGTTCACATATTGGGCCATAAATTCCAACTAGCGTCAGGAAGAGATGGCCTGCAGGAATTCGAAGAAATAAATACCTACATACCTGCCCTTGAAAATTACATTGACACTTCCATTTGCTGGAGCTACTTGGGGCCTGCAAGGAAAGGTGCCTTGCAGGTTCAGCAGTTTCAAGGAGGCCACACCGCCTTTTTTACGGCACTCGGGGGGTTGGAGGTTACAGGCTCGTGGGTCGGGGAGGTAGGGGTTGGGAGTTCAGAGGTTGGTGGGTGTTGGAGGTTGGGGGAGTGGGGGGTCAGAGGTTGGCGGGATGGGGTTGGGGGTTTGTGGGATGGGGGAACTGAGTTCAGGGGTTGTTAAGGGTGTGGGGGGAGTCCCGTGGGGGGTGTTGGGGGGGAAGGAGTCCCATGGGGGAGGGTCGGGGTGTAAGGGAGTCCCGTGGGGTCGGTCTGGGGCTTTACAATAGTTACCCGGAAGTTGGAAGAGGTTTTAATCTTTCTAACTTTTCCTGGGTAACTATTGGAATAACCCACATGGAACCATCCAAAGTTTGCAACTTAAACCACAATTTCAGATCATTCTCAGTGCAGTGCAATTGTCAAGAGGAAGTGGGCACTTCTGGGCAATTGCCATGCAAGCCCTTACCTGGGAACTTCCCAGAGGGATTCCCCAGCACATCTTTGGGGCACCCCCAAATCCAATGCTGGGGAGCTTGGAAGTTACAGCTCAATTGTGAATGTAAAAAAACCCACTGTCCTGTCATCCTGCAACTCAGAGACTGTCAATCAGAACCACTATTGGCCACTTAGAATATTTAAATATTTAAGAGTTGTGGGATGAGTTAATCCATTGGTCTATGCCAAATACTTTGAAAGACCTCCCAGAGAGTACACCATTCAGGTAAAATGAGATCAATCAAACCATGCATAGTAAGCACCTCCAGAACAACACACGTCTCTGCCATACCAGTGGTGTGAATATTAGTCAGATTTTAACATCATCCCCTGCATCTTGTATATGATAGCTAGAAATAATAGACTGTAACCTGTTACCCCATGTGTGCATTGCTGTTAGAAATACAAAATCTAATTAATAACCAAAGATAATAATGCAACATTTTCATCCCAGACATCAAACAGAACCATTCACACTCCTGCAGATAGACTATCAAACCTGTCCCAGGATAGGGATGCCTCAGTCGGTGGTTGTAAAGGTTACCACTGTGCTATTGCCATCAAGGCTTAGAAGTGGCTTTCATCAAGTGCTTTGACTGGATGTGCTTGGGAAGGTTCTTCAGATGGTGACAGATATGCGAAGCCAAGAGGAAAGATGTAAACTGGATTGTTGACAAACTTAGCCACGTGTGGATGTCAAAGGAAAATTTCTTCTATTAGAGTAGCATGAAAATCCTTTGCAACCAACAATACCTTCTACAACCGATCAGGCTGTTTCTGTTCCTTCAAATGGTCCCTGCTGTCTTTGGCTGCCTTCTGTCTCCAAGGCCTTCACGATGAGGCACCATTGCAATCCTTGACAATATTACAGAGGAGTCCCAGAGTATTCCAGGCACCTGACACATGTCCTTAGCATTCCAAAAGTGTGCTGTGAACCTCCTAATAGCAGTGCTCGGCTGATGTAGTGTCAAAGCACACAGGTATCATCAGCCAATACTAATCTCCTGAGGTCCACCCGACAACATACGATCCGGTCAGGCATTCAGAAAACAGAATCTGTTTCTGTTGGTCAATGTTTCCCATACTTCTTCCTGATGTGACCCAATTTTAGTGCCTCAGACTTTGTGTGACCCCAGAATGAAAATCAGGGAGCAGGGGAGAGAGTTGTTGAGCAGGGGTTGAGGGTGTGGCGGGAATGGAGCGGGGCGGAGGGGGGTGGCAGCATTGGACAGTTATTGAGTGGGGGAGGTGCGGTTTGCTTGGCTGGGGAGGGGAATTATTGAGTGGGGGTTGTACTGAAAAAAGCAAAGACCTGCCTTTTTACAGGCTGCGGGTGTAGCAGCAATCGGGCCTCAGAGAACAGACAATTAAATCACTGCCAGTGACAGCAAAACACCCTGAACATTTAAAGGGGCCTCACAGCTGTCAAAACTCAGGTCGAGCTCCACAGCCACCATTGCTGCCTCAAAGCTGGTGACACCAAAAGCTCAAGCTGCGGCCCCACTGGGGGTCGTAACCTACTATTTTGGAACCCCTGATGTAGGCGGTAGGATTGATGAAGGGAGTACAAATGGCCAAGTGGATAGAATCTATCACTGCTTGGACCTTCAGGAATTCTGCCACACTATAAAATTATAGTGCTCAATCATGCTGCTGCTGCTTATTGTGGTGAAATGAATGAAATAGCTTAGTCTAGCAAACAATACATCAACGACCTCCTTAATACATCTGTGCACAACTGCATGTTATGGATGGCCTAAAATGGAGCTGGGCTGTTGGTCAGGTTTCAATGTACAGTATATATCATTGATAGTTTCCTTTATGTAGTCCAGCATCCACAGCATCTTAGGAGCATTTTAGCACGAGAGCACCATCAAATAGGTCCTATGCCCCTCTGGTGCTGCTCGGCCAGCCTGGCCTCCCTCCATTATGTCCCCTCTTCTTCCTCGAAATATGCATATGAGATACCAACCGGTCAACCTAATTTACATCTTGCCCAGGGAGGATGTAAAACAGGTTGCCAGTTCACTATTACGCTTTTTACACCAGAGTTCAAGATGAATTTCACCCTCATTGTAATCTCTTTAAAATGATGGGGAGATAAAAGGAGACCCTCACACCCAAAGATGCAAAAGTAGGCAGTAAGCAGCTACCGGCAGCAGACAAAATCTCCAAAATTTACAGAGAATTAAGAATTCTGTGAATCATTGGAAAGTTATTTCTTGGGCCCTTTAAATTCATTTCTTGCTTTTCTGTAATTGTTCACCAGTCTGGCTGCCTGCCTTATAAGCCGTGAATGCCATTAACATGGCCAGTGATAAAAATAAAAGGGGGACATATGACGTCACTATATCATTACTACAGTACATCATTTAATTGCCCGTTCTGGGTTAGGATCTTCTATTTTCCGCTAGAAATGGTGGAAGAAAATTGGACAGCTGCTAAAGCACATCCGGTGTAATACATCCCCACCCAACTGCCTGCTGTAAAATCAGTGTAAAACTGGTGTAATACATCCCCACCCAACTGTCTGCTGTAAAATCAGGCTGCAAGCTTGCTGGTCAACGTGAGATGCAAACCTTTACATAGCTGCAGTGTTTAAAGAAATCCTGGCAGCTGTCTATGTAACACACAGGCAGACACTCTATCAGAGACTGACCGTGATTCAAACGCAGGTATTTCAACAGGAAGACTTTGAGGGTACAAGTCAGCAACATTTCCAGTTGTCCATTGTTCACACCAGCAATATGCACAAATTAAATTTCAACCTATAAGTCACTGACAGGACTTCAAAGTTTATTATCTCAAGTGCTTTGAGAAATTTCAATATGAGAGCACGTTATATAAATCAACTGCATTATTAAATTAAATTCCTCCATTATATTTCACAATACAGTATTGCCTTCTTACTGGACAATCGCTTTAATCACTGCTTTAAAGTAAAACAGGTCTAAATGGGGAAATCTGTGCATACCTTTAAAATGTTTTCTTTCTTTCCCAACCTCTTCTCTAGTTTCAAATGTCAATTTCTTTCCTCTTCGGAATGTCTTTTATGGTGTTTATATTTTTTGACCTCTGTGTCTATCTTACTTTGTTCTTCCTGTTGGGAGAATACGTATCTTTAATTATTTTTCAAGAAAAATCCATAACAGCTTGCAAAACATTGTATAATTAGTTTGCACCTTTATTGAGTCAGCTTCTTCTGCTAGTGAACGATCTTTCTCCTTTATCTCTTTGCACTACTGTTCAGCCACATCCATTCTCTTCTGGTGCTCAACCATTTCCTTTCTTGCCTGCTCCAACTTATTCTTTACAGGCTCAATTCTGTGCCGGGCATCTCGGGCTTCTTCTTTCTAGTTAAAAGTAAGAAGGAAACTTGCATTCATGATAGAAAGGAGTCAGTTATCACCCAGCCTTATACAAACTGATTTATTTTCATGCATCAAGTCTCTGAAAGCATTCAACAATAAGTGAATAAAACTTAACACCTGAATATTCTGTGCAGTATTTAAAACATGGTGTGCACAGATTTGATACTTAAAGACGCGTAATTCATAACTGATGAAGACACTGGCGTGGGAATATTCACTGACTGGGGTTCCTCAATGTTTTCTAAATCTGCAATTTCGGTTATTCTTTTCTGAAATAAACAGAAATGAAAAGGTATGAGATTATTCCTGGGTTTATTTCTTTATGAGAAAGCATTGAATACTTAAATTTAAAAAAAGAAACATAATCAGTTATATTTTTTTTTCGGCTTTTAATTACTGATCTGGATTTGTCTCCTTTGCATTTGTGCATTGTTAATATGAGTATGAACTAGCTGGATTCCTTTCTCTATTGACTCCAACTGCTGTTGATAGAATAACATCTGAGCTATTTCTTCGTTCACTTCCACTTCCAGCTGACCATAACACAAAAAAACTTAGTGTTGGATCCTTAGTCACTAGTTTAGTTGGACTAATGGATCTGGTTTGCATGCTTGTTTCAGGGTGACCAAGTTGGCACCACAGATGAGCAGGTCAGTAGACGGTGCCTATATAGAATACATTCTATTTATTTACAAAGAAACTCAGCAGCTTTTGCTTTTATCAGCAGCTACACTTATGTGCTAACAATGAAAACCCTGCCTCTACATTACAGACTCTTACTCTAGACTGCAAACTACTGACTACAGGCTACTAAGATGGTAAGCATTACAGTTAATGATCAAAAATTTCAGATCAAAAATTTACACTGAAAGACTCTGTGACATCTGGGAGAAAGGCCACCTTGTGGCCAAATTGTACAATTACACAGTGATGTGTACACAAGCAATTGCCATTAAAAACGTGGACAGAGAATTTATTATATAAAAAAAGATTAACAATAAAGTGCGATGAAAGAGTTGAGCAACAGGAAATAGAGATTAATAAGCAGTGTGTGCAAATGTAAATCTTTTTCCTGATTTAAAGTAGCATCAAATTATCACCTCAAAATTCTGAACCATAATCGAACATATACCAAGCCAAAGGGGAAGATTTAGGGTAGTGGGGAGGTGTGGGGGTGTGGTAGAGGGAAAGATGAGTAAAACAGGAACTCATCAAAGCTCCTTAGACAGTGCCTTCCAAACCCACCATTGCTATCATCTAGAAGGACAAGGGCAGCAGACACATGGGAATACCCACCACACAGAAGTTCCCCTCCAAGCCACACATCATCCTGACTTGGAAATATATCGCCGTTCCTTCACTGTCACTGGGTCAAGATCCTGGAACTCCCTTCCTAACAGCACTGTGGGTGTACCTACACCACATGGACTGCAGCGGTTCAAAAAGGCAGCTCACCACCACCTTCTCAAGGGCAATTAGGGATAGGCAATAAATATTGGCCTAGCCAGAGATGCCCACATCCCATGAATGAATAAAAATGAGAAACAGGACTAAGCTCCCGGGATATCTTTAAAGATCTATTGCTTCAGCCTGCATATTTTTAAGAGGTTCCAATACCAAGATTGTTGATAGAGAGATTTCTGATTCCACATCACCACCCAAGTATCTTGCCCTGTCCATTTCTGAGGAGTAATAGCAATTGATAAATACCTGATCATCTGCTGCAGTAAAGGCCTCGCTACAGTTTGCGGGCGGTTTTTTGCTACTGCATAATTTCATGAGCTCTGTTGTTGCTCTAGGAAGGAGAGTTGATATTTCATAGCTTGCTAGAGAAAAACTGTTAAAACAACAGCCAGTTTAGTATGAAAATTGGTGCCCCAACAGTCAATTCTGTGGATGAACAAAGGGCAAATAGACCACAAAGGGTGATTGTGCTGGGATCATTTATTTTTCTTCATGTATTTTTACTGGCAACAAATATCTAAGTCAAAAAGCAGAACTGGGTACTGAATATTCCTGGATACAAGGTGTTCAGAAAAAATAGGGGACAAAGGAAGGAGGAGGAGTGGCTGTAATGTCTAAGGATTGTATAATCAATGCTGGAGAGAGAGGATGTATTAGAGGGGCCAAGGACAGAATTGATTTAGTTAGAGCTAAGGAATTATAGAGATAGTATTACACTACTGGATTTATTCTATAGACTTCCAACTAATGGGAAAGGTATGGAAGAACAAATTTGCATGGACAGTACATAGGTGGTGCAAAAATAGTGTAAAGGGCAGAGAGGGGGATGAGTTTCTAAAGTTTGTTCAGGAGAATTTTCTAGGTCAGAATGTTTCCAGCCAAACAAGCAAGGAAGCATTGGGGGGATCTGATTTTGGGGAATGAAGTGGGTTAAATAGATCAACTGTCATTTGGGGAACAGTTAGTGAACAATGATCATAATATCGTACATTTTATGTTAGCTATGGAGAAGGACAATGTGCAATATAGTGTAAAAATATTTAGTTGGAGGAGGGCTTATTTCATTGGGGTGAGAATGGATCTGGCCAGGGAAATTGGAATCAAAGATTGGCAAGAAAAACTGTAGCAGTAAAATGGGCTGCCTTTAAAAAAGAGATAGATTGGGTACAATTGAGGTATATGCCCACGAGCAGCAGATGTAGAACAAACAAAGCCAGACCTCCCTAGATGACAAAAGAGACAGTAAAATGAAGCAGAAAAAATATCTAATGTCCGGTTGATAATATAAGTGAAAACCAGGATGAATGTAGAAAGTTCAGAGGAGGATTGGAAAATGAAAGTGAAGCAAAGAGAATGCATGAGAAGAGACTGAGAGCTAACATAAAATGGAATCCAAAAATCTTCCACAGGCACATAAATAGTAGATGGTGAGGAAATGGAGGCTGGGGGCCAATGAGCGATCAAAAAAGGGGACCTATGCATGGAGGCAGAGGGCATGGCTGATGTAGTAAATGAGTATTTTTCCTCTGTCTTTATGAAGAAAAAAGGTACTGTCCAAGTCATCATAAACGAGGAGGCAGTTGAGATACTGGATGAGCTATAATTGATAAACAGGAGGTATTAGAAAGACTGGCTGTTCTTAAAGTTGATAAGGTTCACCAGATTAATCCCGAGGATGGCAGGATTGTCTTATGAGGAGAGATTGAGGAAACTGGGTCTGTATTCCCTACAGTTTCAAAGAATGAAGGGTGACCTCAATGAAACTTTACGTAATTCTTACAGTGTGACAGGGTGGAAGTAGAGAAGATTTTTCCCCTGGCTGGTGAGTCTAAAACTAGGGGACATAATCTCAGGATAAGGAGTAGGCCATTTAAGACTGAGATGAGGAAGAATTTCTTCACTCAGAGGGTGGTGAATCTTTGGAATTCTCTACTCCAGAGGGCTTTTGAAGCTCAGTCATTGAAAATGTTCAAGACAGGAATCAACAGATTTCTGGAGACCCAATGATATGGAGATAGTGCACGAAAGTGGCATTGAGGTAGATGATCAGCCATTATCTAATTGAATGATGGAGCAAGCTCAACGGGCCAAATGGCCTACTCCTGTTCCTAAGTCCTATGTTCCTATTCCTTAGATATAGGGGGTTGGATTTAATGGACATGTTTGTGGTCTTGCTCACCAGTTGGAGAACTGGTGGGGAACTCCTGTCAGTTCTGTGGGAGGCCTGACAGAATTGCTTTTCTTGATCTATATTAATGGCCTAAATTTAGGAATGCAGGACACAATTTCAACATTTTCAGATGATGCAAAACCTGGAAGTATTGTGAACTATGAGGAGGATGGTAGTAGACTTTAGATAGTAATAGACAGGCTGGTGGAATGTGCAGATGTGTAACAGATGAAATTTAATGCAGAGAAGTATGAAGTGATACAATTTGGGAGGAAGAATGAGGAGAGAGAATATGAAATGAAGGTTATAATTCTAAAGGGGATTCAGGAGCAGAGGGGCCTAGGGCAATTTTACTCTACTCTATGGGCACAAGTCACTAAAGGCAGCAGGGCAGGTTGAGAAAATGACTAATTAGGCATAAGGGACCCTGTGCTTTATAAATAGAGTACAAAGTCACGAAAGTTATGGTGAACTTTAATTAAATACTTAAATATTCAACTTGATTATTGTGCCCAACTGGGCACCACACTTTAGGAATGATGTGAAGGCATTAGAGAGGATGCAAAAAAGTTTTAAGAGAATGGCTTCAGGTATGAATGATTTCAGTCACGTGGATAGATTGGAGAAGCTGTGGCTGTTCTCCTCAGAGAAGGTAGACAAGAGATCTGATAAAGATGTTCAAAATCATGAGGGGCCCTGACAGAGTAGAGTAAAACTGTTCCTTTTGTTAAAAGGGTTGAGAGCTAGAGGACCTAATTTAAGGTGATTGGCAAAAGAACCAATGAAGATAAGAGGAAACCTTTTTTTATGCAGTGAGTGGTTAGGTATGGAACATACTGCGTGTGAGTATGGTGGTGGCACATTCAATTGTGGCTATCATAAGGGACTTGGATAATTATCTGACGAGAACAATTTTGCACGGCTATAGGAAAGACTGGGGGCCCGAGGACCAGCTATATTGCACTTGCAGAGAACCACAAATGGCCTCATTTTGTGCTGTAACCATTGTATGATTATATTGATAAGAAAATATTTAAGTAATCAGTTTAATATTGACCTAAAGCAATATGACTTCAATTATAAAGTGTAATTAAATAATTTGAATATTCACATTGCTCTATGCTTGTTCTACTGTGTCAGCTGTGGCTCAGTGGGTAGCATTCTTGCCTCTGAATCAGAAGTGTGAGGGAATCTATATATTTAAATTTAATTTGTATGTTTTTGAGGCAGACCCTACCTCAAAACAGGAACTGAACTGAAAATAAAACTGAAAGGGAAGCAGAAAAGGTAAATCTAGAAATGAAACAGTCGCTAAGGTAATCAGGAGCAAGCTGAGTTTGGGAAATCAAAACTGAAAGATATAAAAGGACACAGATCAGTCCAGACTGCTCAGTAGCAGTTGTTGGGTCCACTGGAGCAGAACAGGTAAGCTGAAGAAGACTTGAGAAGAAGAGACTAGATTCAGAAGCTTAGAATAAGCAAAGAGAATAAGTTGCTGAAGCTGTTTCTGTTACTTGAAGGCCCAGTTATACAGGTTCTGCAGACGGGCTATGTGTGGTGAAGACTGTGCTCGTGGACCTTGTGTTGGTTTATGCTGCAGTCGGATGGGGATCAGAATAGCTCCAAGAAGAAGCTGAATTTCCTCATAAGGAAGACAGAGTTTGAAGGTCTTTGTGACTGAGTGTGATCCTTACAATCTGAGTGGATTGCTGAGCCAACATGTAAGATCTTTCTTAGCTGTATCTGCCATTTACTGTTCAATTTATAGTTTACATTTGACCACTAGTTACCTGTTAATTCATGTTCAACTCATATTAATCATATTAAAAGAATAGGGTAGATTTTGTTTAGGGTTTGCTTTGATGACTCTTGTATAATAGAAATTCTCCTGTTTTAAACCTTAGAACATTGTGATTTCATCCTCTGAGTGAATAACTGTGATTTTAGATTTGTCTACTCAAAAAAAAAGTTACTGGTCTCTACCAAGATTGTAACATAAGATTGTGGTTTTGAGTCCTGCTCCAGGATTTGAGTGTACAACCTAGGCTGGATGTCGTCCTTGTTACTGATGTGGGGGTAACCATGTACCTGAAACCTGCAGATTTAAGGAGGCAGAAAGCCATTACTGTCACAAAAAAGGGCACGTAATAAAGCAATGCAGGGCAAAATTGAGACAGCCAATCAGACAACAGACCAAGACGATTGAAGTGCACGATATAACAGAGCCAGAAGCTGCTGATACTGATATCTATTCCCTATAGAATGTTAAGGCAGTAAAAACTAAACCAATAATCATCACCCTTCAGGTGAATGGGAACTCTCTAGTTATGGACGTAGACACAGGAGCCTTGACCACAGTGGTGGGAGAACATACATTTAAATACCTAAATGAAGGTACCCAGCCACTGAATCTGGAGTAAACCACAATTCAATTGAAGACATACACTGGCAAGTCAATACAGATAAAGGGCATCACTACTCTACCTGTGTCCTATGGGCAATAGACAGCCCAGCTTCCAGTTATCATAGTGACAAGTGAAGGACCCAGTCTTCTGGGCTGTAATTGGTTACAAAAAATTAAGCACAACTGGTCAGAAATCTTTTAAGTGAGGACTGGAGGAATTCCTGAGCTGTTAAGGAAAGACGAATTGGGAAAGATAAAAGGCTTACAAGTAAAAATATATGCAGATTAGGAGGTGACATGCCAGTTCTTTAAGTCCAGGCCTGTGCCTTATGCCCTAAAGGAGAAAGTGGATGCAGAATGGTGCCACTTAGAGAGGCTAGGTGTCATCCAGCCAGTCCAACTTTTGGAAGGGGCAGCTCCCATAGTGCCTGTCATGAAACCAGTTCAGACCATTCACATTTGCGGAGACTACAAATTAACCATGAACAAGGCAGCTAAACTGAATAGATATCCTATCCCGAGGACTGAAGATTTATACGCTAAGCCAGCTGAAGGAAAATCCTACACCAAACTGGACATGAGCCATGCATACCAATAGCTAGAGCTGGACAGCACATCTAGAGGATATGTAACCATCAACATGCACAAGGGCCTGTATCGATGTACACACCTTCCCTTTGGTGTATCATCTGCATATGCAATCTTCCAAAGGACCATGGAAAGTCTATTGCAAGTACTTCCTCGAGTAGTAGTGTACCTGGATGCTGTCCTGATCACAGGATCAACTGAAGCCGAATATTTGGCCAACCTTGAAGAGGTTTTAAGAAGATTTTTGGAAACTGGTGCACAATTGAAGCTGGCCCAAGTGACAGAAGTCATTTATATAAAAACAAAAAACTGCGGATGCTGGAAATCCAAAACAAAAACAGAATTACCTGGAAAAACTCAGCAGGTCTGGCAGCATCGGCGAAGAAGAAAAGAGTTGACGTTTCAAGTCCTAATGACCCTTCGACAGAACTAGGTGAATCCCAGGAAGGGTTGAAATATAAGCTGGTTTAAGGTAGTTTTGGGGAGGGTGGGGGGGTGGGGGGGGGCTGCTGTTGGGTGTTGGGGAGAGAAGTGGAGGGGGGTGGTGTGGTTGTAGGCAAAAGCAGTGATAGAAGCAGATCATCAAAAGATGTCACAGACAGCAGAACAAAAGAACACATAGGTGTCAAAGTTGGTGATATTATCTAAACGAATGTGCTAATTAAGAATGGATGGTAGGGCACTCAAGGGTTAGCTCTAGTGGGGGTGGGGGGAGCATAAAAGATTTTAAAATATTTAAAAATAATGGAAATAGGAGGGAAAAAGCAAAATCTATATAGTTCATTGGAAAAAAACAAAAGGAAGGGGGAAGAAACAGAGGGGGAGGGGGTGGGGATGGAGGAGGGAGCTCAGGACCTAAGGTTGTTGAATTCAATATTCAGTCCGGAAGGCTGTAAAGTGCCTAGTCGGAAGATGAGGTGTTGTTCCTCCAGTTTGCGTTGGGCTTCACTGGAACAATGCAGCAAGCCAAGGACAGACATGTGGACAAGAGAGCAGGGTAGAGTGTTGAAATGGCAAGCGACAGGGAGGTTTGGATCATTGTTGCGGACAGACCGCAGGTGTTCTGCAAAGCGGTCGCCCAGTTTACGTTTGGTTTCTCCAATGTTTAGGAGACCGCATTGGGAGCAACGAATGCAGTAGACTAAGTTGGGGGAAATGCAAGTGAAATGTTGCTTCACTTGAAAGGAGTGTTTGGGCCCTTGGACGGTGAGGAGAGAGGAAGTGAAGGGGCAGGTGTTACATCTTTTGCGTGGGCATGGGGTGGTGCCATAGGTGGGGGTTGAGGAGTAGGGGGTGATGGTAGAGTGGACCAGGGTGTCCCGGAGGGAACGATCCCTATGGAATGCCGACAGTGGGGGTGAAGGCAAGATGTGTTTGGTAGTGGCATCATGCTGGAGTTGGCGGAAATGGCGGAGGATGATCCTTTGAATGCGGAGGCTGGTGGGGTGATAAGTGAGGACAATGGGGGCCCTATCATGTTTCTGGGAGGGAGGAGAAGGCGTGAGGGCGGATGCGTGGGAGATAGGCCAGACATGGTTGAGGGCCCTGTCAACGACCGTGGGTGGAAAACCTCGGTTAAGGAAGAAGGAGGACATGTCAGAGGAACTGTTTTTGAAGGTAGCATCGTCAGAACAGATGCGACGGAGGCGAAGGAACTGAGAGAATGGGACGGAGTCCTTACAGGAAGCGGGGTGTGAGGAGCTGTAGTCAAGGTAGCTGTGGGAGTCGGTAGGCTTGTAATGGATATTGGTGGACAGTCTATCACCAGAGATTGAGACAGACAGGTCAAGGAAGGGAAGGGAAGTGTCAGAGATGGACCACGTGAAAATGATGGAGGGGTGGAGATTGGAAGCAAAATTAATAAATTTTTCCAAGTCCCGACGAGAGCACGAAGCAGCACCGACGTAATCATCGATGTACCGGAGAAAGAATTGTGGAAGGGGGCCGGAGTAGGATTGGAATAAGGAATGTTCCACATACCCCATAAAGAGACAGGCATAGCTGGGGCCCATGCGGGTACCCATAGCCACACCTTTTATTTGGAGGAAGTGAGAGGAGTTGAAGGAGAAATTGTTCAGTGTGAGAACAAGTTCAGCCAAACGGAGGAGAGTAGTGGTGGATGGGGATTGTTCAGGCCTCTGTTCGAGGAAGAAGCTAAGGGCCCTCTGACCATCCTGGTGGGGGATGGAGGTGTAGAGGGATTGGACGTCCATGGTGAAGAGGAAGCGGTTGGGGCCAGGGAACTGGAAATTGTTGATGTGACGTAAGATGTCAGAGGAATCACGGATGTAGGTGGGAAGGGACTGGACAAGGGGAGAGAGAAGGGAGTCAAGATAACGAGAGATGAGTTCTGTGGGGCAGGAGCAAGCTGACACGATCGGTCTACCGGGACAGTTCTGTTTGTGGATCTTGGGTAGGAGGTAGAAGCGAGCCGTCTGAGGTTGGGCGACTATCAGGTTGGAAGCTGTGGGAGGAAGGTCCCCAGAGGAGATGAGGTCAGTGACAGTCCTGGAAACAGAAGTCATTTACTTGGGTCACTGAGTGGATGCCAAAGGGTTGCATCCAGTAGAGGAGAAAGTCGGGGCAATCAAAGGGACTACTAGTGTCACTGAACTCTAGTCTTTTTTGGGCATGATAAATTATTACAGTTGCTTCTTGCAAAAATTGTCAACAGTATGAGGACCTCTAAACTTATTATTGAAAAAGAACCATCATTGGTCATGGAATGTGCAGCAAGAAAAAGCCCTTGCAAAAATTAAGAAGCTAGTACATTGATCATGTCTACTGGTACATTATGACCCATCAAAAGAATTAATATTAACCTGTGATGCATCCCCTTACAGTGTGTGAGCTGTGTTGTCACACAGAATGGAAGATGATTCTGAAAGACAATCGGCTATGTCTCCAGAACCCTCTCTGCAGCCGAGAAGGGTTACTCACAACTTGAAAAAGAAGTTTTATCAGTAATATTTGGAGTCAAGAAATTCCATCAGTATCTGCATGGATGACATTTCACCATAGTGTCAGGCCATGAACCATTAATGGGTTTATTCAGTGAGGATAAAGCCATTCCGCCAATAGCCTCAGCAAGAATTCAATGTTGGCTTTGATTTTATCTGTGCATGAGTATACCTTTGTGCACCCTCCTGGATTGCATATTGAAAATGCAGATGCACTCAGTCACCCTCCATTACCAGATACCATTGTACATGCTCCAGTGCCACAAGAAGTTGTGGTTATGCTGAATTTCTTGGACTCTTCGCTGGTCTGTGTGAAGCAAATAAGGAATTGGACAAACAGAGATCCAATTTTGTCAAAAGTTCGAGACCCGATATTACAAGAATGGTTGAATTCACTAGTGTCTGAAGAGATGAGACCATTCCATGCCCGTAAAACAGAGTTAACTTGTCAAGATGGAATCTTCTTGTGGGGATCAAAAGCTGTCGTCCCTTCACAAGGAAGAGAACCACTCTTGACAGAGCTTCACAGTGCCCATCCAGGCATATTGAAGGTAAAAATGCTTGCACGGAGCTATGTCTGGCAGCCAGGCATAGACAGGGACATTGAAAGCATGGTCAAGCACAGTCTCCAGTCTCAGCAACAACAGAAGTTTCAGCTCCACTGCATCTGTGGGAGTGACCTGGTCAACCCTGGGTTGGTCTACATATAGACTATGTAGGACCATTTTTAAGTACCATGTTTTTATTGATCATTGATGCAATGCGCATCGGATTGGATGTGTATGAAGTTGGATCACTGACATCACGTGCAAGTATTGAAAAGCTGCACCAGTGTTTTTTGTTTTGAATACTGTCTTTACTAGTACAGAATTTCAGAGATTCATGAGCTTAAATGGAATTAAGCATATTAAAACAGCACCATACCATCCCTCATCAAATGGGTTAGCAGAAAGAGCTGTGCAAACTTTCAAATCAGGAAATTATCTGAAGGTATTTTAAAAACTTGAATTTCACGTTTTCTTCTCAATTATCGTACAACTCCTCATGCAACTATGGGTTCAACACCATCTGAATTATTGATGAAACGCCACCTACCAACAAGGTTAAGTCTGGTGTTTCTGAACTTAGAGGGGAAGGTAGAGGAGAATCAGAGTAGTCAGAAAGCGAATCACGATATTCATAGCAAAGCTCAAAGATTTACTGTGGGAGATACAGTTTTTGTGTGGAATTTTGGAAATGGACCCGGTTTGATTCCTGGTATAATTGTCTCTGAAACTGGACCCTGTCATTCCAAGTGGAAGTGGAAGACCAGATTTTTCAAAAACATACGGATCATCTAAGGACTAGAGAGATAATTCCAACACCCAGCTATTCCACCTGTAATTGGTGTGGAACCTTTAACCTCTGAGGTGACAGATTGACCTAGAATAGACATACCTGATGTCTCTATTGAATTACCTAATCCTGAACTGCCACTGTCTAAGGATGTCCCTGATGCTGCAGTTCCTGATCATATCAATCAAGTAGAGTTACACCGCTCTGACTGAATTAAAAAACCACCTCAGAGACTTAATCTTTAGTCATATGACCTGTGTATATATGTATATATTGTGGATTAAAGTATTCTTTGCAAATAGGAAATGTAAAAAAACTAAAAGGGGTAGGAAATGTAGTGATTGTAGGTATGACCTTTTCTACTGCCTTTAGGGGTCACGTGGTTGTACTGATGAATGAGCCCTAAGCGTGTGTAAATCGGGGGCAGAGCTTTCTAGTCATGGACCTGGTTCAAGCATGTAGCTTCTAAATGAGCTCTGTAATAAAGTTATCTGTTTTAGGTAAGAAGCCTGTCCAGTTTATCAAGATCATTACAGGAACCTAATGTTGATGCCTGTCGACATGTCTCTTGTGGGATCTTTAAGCATTGCAAAAAGAAGAGATTGAAGAGTTCAGAGCGGAACACATGAGCCAGCCAAGGAGACCAGCAAGCCCCACAGGATTTCCCACAATTTAATTTTAATGAATAGAAAATCCTGCACTGTTTGTTCACCTCCGTGCATGAATTCTAATACAGACAATTCCGTATTCTCATCTAGATGCCAACAAGGAACTGCACTTTTGGGAATTGCAAGTGGGAGCTACAAATTCATAATTCTGTTTGTTCAACAGTGTAGGATTCTGAAACTATATCGGAAATATGCTCCAGGTGCCTGAAGCTCCACGACTAGAGCTCAATATTATAAATTCTACTTTATATTACAGATGATTATATGGTCGTTATCATAAAAAAATCAGAAAGATAACTTGTGGGCAAGGCACAAGTGATTCACAATCAAAAAGGTACATGGTTCTCTTTAATGACAACTTTTGCCTTCAAAATTACAGTATTCATTTCCATTCTGTAAAAAAAGACTTGAACCTTTCACATACTTAGAATGTTCCAAATATTTCCTAAGCTTTGTATTATTTTGAAACATAGCCATTGTTGTTACATTGGTAAACATGGTATTCATCTGATATTGGACAAACAGCAATGTGATAAACGAGTAGACATCCGTTTTTACTTGTTCTGGTCATGGGAAGAATGTTTTCCATGACACTGGGAACATTCCCTGCTCCCCTTTAAACTAATACTTTGGGATATTTTACGTTCACCTCAACAGGCCGATGGAGCCTTGGTTTAATGTCTCATCCTAAACATCTCCAGCAACTCAGCACCCCCTCACTGAAGTGATTATCCAGATTGCATACTCAAGTCTTGGAGAGTGGCTTAAATTCACGGCCTTCTGACCAAGAGCTGAGAGTGCTACCACTGAACCAAGCAATACAGCTAGTTTTGAAAATAAAATAGTTCATGCAATTCACCATTAAAATACAACTTATCTTAGTTCAGTCAATCATCATCTTAATTACAAACTACTACAGGCAAAAAGGGAGTTCTACAGAAAGAAAACGGCAAAACAGCTGACTTAGAATCCTGCTAATTATTCTGTGCTCTTCAAATCAATCAAACAGTTTGCCACCACTGGGTTGCTCATTTCTAAGGAATCAAAAACTGTTGGGAAATCTAGATGATGAGCAACTCTTTAAAGAGAAAAAAGTACAAATGCCTCATTAGTTTTAATAATCTGTTGGAGGACAGATGTATGGACTGCTGTGATACCCTGAAAGAATACGGGTATCCGTGAAAGAGTAACATTTTGCCAGATTCAGTAAGAAATAGAACTGCTGCATGTGTTGTTCAAACGTGGATCCTTCTTAATCTCTTTTCAGTCCCTCTGCTAGTACATGTGAGTTTGGTGGCCTCAAGTGGACAAATTCACAATGCAATTTCAATACGTTACAGTACCTGCAGTTATGATCCTCCATGCCAGCAAGCTCAGATAGCATGATGTCAGTCTAAGTATCCACTGGGGCTCAGATATTGGGTGGCTTCTGCTTGTGTTGCAATAGTTGCATAGATTAGATATCATCCATTGTATATTAGATCCCATGGACATGGCCATCACTTCCATGCTCACAGGATGGGCTCCAAGCTCTGCCTAAAGCCCTGTGGCAAGTTGGTGCCAGACTCTCACATGTTCCTTGATAGTGACAGCAGGCTTTCTGGCAGGCTTGCTGATGCATCAAGCATTTCATTGTGCATGCCCATCGGCCCTTTTCTGTATACCAACCTCATCTAAGTCCTCATCTAAGTCCTCCACTGCAGAACTTGTGTGCAAACTTGCCTTCCGGTGAGTTGCCACCTGTGTCACCCTTGCCACTTGCACAGGCTGCCAGCCACTCGTTCCCAGTGATTCAATACATGTCAGATCCCGTCTCAATGCTTCCCTTTAATGAACATGAGCACCAGTATCTGACCTGCTTTGTATGTTGGTTGGTCTAGCTGAGGAATGATTGCTGAGGCACTGGTATGTCTAAACAATAACTGGTTTATTAGATTCAACAGAACTATATACAAACTTACATGACTAGGTGTCACTCTGCTAAATTAGCAACATTCTCCCTCTCGACTCTTGGACATTTGTCTCTTACATCATCATTATTTACACAATCCTACACATTAACCCTTTCAACCCTAATACTACAACTCCCACAAGCCTTTGTCCATAGACTTTTTTTCTTTTCTTTCTACATTCATATTTACTTACTACCCCATCTCTCCCCAAGACTCTGACTTCATTGATTCAATCTTTTCGGAAGCTTCACAACTCTCCCTGATCGTGTTCTTGTCAGACTTGGAAGATCAGTGGTCTCTGTTTGAACTTCTTTTTCTTGAATTGCTTGGTCTTCAAAGAGATTTCTGATTCAACATCTGGTTCTTCCAAATGTATGACTGTCGTCTTTGAGGAATAGAGGTAAAATTCCTCCATAGTACCTTCTGAGGTATGTACAAAATAAGATCTCTGCTAATTGTCATCTCTCTGGACCATCACCCCATCTTTGCCTTGGTCTCGTACCCATACCTTGTCTCCTTCCATCAACCTGGATAGTTTCCTGTTGCGGCATCTCCGGTTATAGTCAGAAGCCTGTTGCTTTCAATAGGACCGCTCTCGTTCTTGAACTCTTTGATAATCCTGGATTACAAGCCCTGGAAGTATTTTATTTTTAGGTCAGATGGGAAGCTGCATTCGGACCTTTCTGCCCAGCAGTTTGGTAGCGCCAACGCATGTTGCAGTTGAGTAGACCTGAACGTTAAGAGCATCATTGGAAAATCCTCGTTCTTCTTTAATTGGATAGTGTGGACGCCCCTTTTGGCCTCGCCATTGGTTTGGGGATATCTCGGGGAACTTATGGAATGTAGAAGCCCATAGTTCTCTGCAAAATGGGTGAAGCAGTCATTGGCAAATTGCGGACAATTATTGGAAACAACCTGGTCTGGAATGCCGTGAGTTGCAAAGACTTTCTTCAAAGCCCAAGTGACTATCTCAGTGGTCATAGTGTATAGACGTTTAACCTTGATCCACCTGGAGATGTAATCGAAGAGAATAAGAAAGTAATTTCCATTAAATATAAACAGAAGCATTCCCAGATTTTCCATGGTCTGGATGGGAATGAGTAGGATATAGGGTTCTCTTTGGTCTGTGCACAGTGCACACCTGGCACTGAAAAATTATTTACTCTACAGATCTTGGTATTCCTGACCACCACAAGGAAGACTGGGCTCAATGCTCTGCATTTCATGCTGCCCATGTGGCCCTGGTATATTCTTTCCAAGGTCTCTGGCCGGAGTGAGTCTGGAATTGCCGTTTATGGTAAACTGCTTCCTTTGCGCGAAGTAGGTTTTCATCGTCATATCACTGGGACACTGCTGTGGCCACCCTTGCATGCATGAATGAATGAAGATGTTTCTCCTCAGCTCAGTCCTAAATGGACTACACTGTATCCTGAGATTGTAACCCCTTGTTCTAGACCGTTCCAGCCAGAGGGTACATCATCCCTGCATCCAATCTGTCCAGCCCTGTTAGTATTTTATACATTTCAATGAGATCCCCTCATTCTTCTAAACTCCAGTGAACATAAGCCTAGTCAGCCCAATCTCTCCTCATACAACAATCCTGCCATTCCAGGAATCAATCTGATGAACGTTTGCTGCATTCCCTCTATGGCAAGTATATCCTTTCTTAGATAAGGAGACCAAAACTGCACACAATACTCCAGGTGTGGCCTCAATAAGGCCCTGTACAGCTGCAGTAAGACATCCTTGCTCCTGTACTCAAGTCCTCTCGCAATGAAGGCCGACATACCTTCTTAAGTGCCTTCTTAACTGCTTGCTGCACCTGTATGCTTGCTTTCAATGATTGGTGTACAAGAACACCGAAGTCCCTTTGTACATCAACATTTCCCAATTTATCACCATTTAAATAATACTCTGCCATTCTGTTTTTCCTACCAAAGTGGATAACTTCACACTTATTCACGTTATACTGCATCTGCCATGTATTTGCTCACTCAGTCAACTTGTCTAAACTGCCTTGAAGCCTCTCAACATCCTCCTCACCACTCACATTCCCACCACATTTCATGTCATCAACAAACTTGGAAATATTACTTCTGTTTCCCTCATCCAAAAATATTGATATATATATTGTGAATAGCTGGGGCCCAAGCACTGACCCCTGTGGTACTCCATTAGTCATTGCCTGCCACTCTGAAAAAAACCCATGTATCCTTACTCTCTGTTTCCTGTTTGCTAACCAATTCTCAATCCATGCCAATATATTACCCCTAATCCTATGTGCTTTAATTTTCCACACTAACCTATTATGTGGGACTTTATCAAAAGCTTTCTGAAAATCCAAATACATCACATCCACTGGTTCTCCCTTATCTATTCTGCTAATTACACCCTCAAAAAACTCCAGTAGGTTTGTCAAACAAGATTTCCCTTTCATAAATCCATGTTGATTTTGTCTAATCCTGGAGGTGGTAGGGGGGAAGGAGTCCAGGGGGGGTGGGGGGGAAGGAGTAAGGGCGGAGAAAGAAGTAAGCAGGTCTGAAGGAGTCAGGAAGGGGGATGGAATAACGGTGGAGAAAGGAGTCTGGAGAGGGGAGGGAGAAAGGCTAGTGTGAGAAGTAAGAGGGAGTTAGGAACAGGGAAGGACTAAGTGGAGATGGGGGAAGTCTGCGGGTGGGGGTATCCGGGGGTGGGGGGTAGGACTAAGCGGGGGGGTGGGAAGTGCAGGGTGGGGAAGTAGTTCCAAGGGGAGAAGGAGTTTCAAAGTGGTAGGAGTTCCAAGGGGGGATGGAGTCTGGTGGGGGAGATTTCCAGGTGAATGTGCAATGGAGGGCCTCCTGAGGAGTGAACTGAGGGCGGGTATGGTCCGAGGGAACGATGAGAATGATTGAGGGCAAAGTGAGGTGGTAGGGTGGGAGGGTGAAGGTGCGACGGTATTGGTGGAAAGGACAATGAGGGTGGTTGGTGGGGATTTGTAGACAGACACTGACACTGGTTGTGGGGAGGACGAGGTCAGGGAAGTTAATGTGGATGGGGGTGGGGTTTTTGGGAAGGAAAGGGACATGCATGTTCACCTGAACATCCCCAAAAGAAAAAGGTTGTGGCTGGTAGGTCATGGAGGGGAGGTGGAAGTTGTTGCCAGGTGGGGTTGGCAGTGATGGGGGAAAGGAAATGAGTGACTGGGTGGGGAGAATGAATGGGTGACCTGAAGATAAGTGTTAGACGCACCATACTTGCCAAATCGAAAGTGAAACCAGAGTCATGGTGGGTGAGATCAGGTGCTGCAGGGGAGTGTGATCAGTGGGTGGGTGGAGATACAGGTCAGCTCAGATGACTGAAAGTGAACCCCAGCAAGTAGCATTGAAAATGCTCAGGACATTGAGGTGAGTGTGATACGGGATGGAACCGCGTGCGTGGGAGTGTGCTTGCACGAGGCTTGGAGAGGCCCTGCCACACACACACTTCACACTTCTCCCTCCAGAATCACTCGTGGGCCAGCTGCATGCAGCTGAACTACAAGTGGTGGGGGCGGCGGTGGATGCAGTGGGAGGACTTGCGAGGCCTGTCAATGAAGCTGAAAGGCACCATTACACT
This sequence comes from Carcharodon carcharias, assembly GCF_017639515.1. NCBI lineage: Eukaryota > Metazoa > Chordata > Chondrichthyes > Lamniformes > Lamnidae > Carcharodon > Carcharodon carcharias. The sequence continues at coordinate 180,111,748 of NC_054471.1, forward strand.
TTATTCAATGTAAATGAATATATTTCCAGATTGTAAAGTGACAAAATGTGTTCAGCCATACAACCAACTGTGACCAGAGCTTCTTAACTTTTGAACACCTTAGACTTCTAGGTGCAGCCCTGACATCCGCAGCAGGGGTGGAGACAGCCTGTGCAATAGTTGGCCCTGTTGCCTCTGATCCTGTTGCCTCTGATGACTTCAGTGTGAGTCCTCTGGAGAGCCGAGGTCTTGGGGGCTCCGGCTTGCTTTGGCTGTTCTCCTGTGGGCCAGCTGCTCCCCATACGGTTGAGGGGTCACAGGCAAAGGGGACTCAGAGAGAGCGGCAGCCTCTGTGATTCCTGAGTAGATGATCCAGGGGAGTCCAGCTGCTGCTCCTCCTCACTTCGGGTGTCCATGGAACTTATCCATGGCTACCGTGTTGGAGTGCAGGTCTGCACACATCTTCACGTTCTGCTGGACCAGGTCTCCATGGCATCCACCATCTTCCCCACGGAGACTTCCATATGCACACATGTGGGCACCACTTCATCAGAGAACAGGCAGATGCGTTCCTCCAACTCGCATGCCACTCTGCTGAGTGCTTCCAACAGCTCTGTGTGATGTTACCCCACCTCTGCTGACTCTCCAGGATGAGCTAGGAGGCCAAGTCCAGAGGATCATCATCTGACTTGGACCTCACAGATGCCTCTTCCCCAGCAGTCCTCTGCATGCCGGGGAGCTTGGCTGGACCTGCTTCCTCCTGCTGCAGACATGTGTCCGTGAAATGACCATTACGTTGTGAACTCAGCCTGTTCTAGATCTCGGTTCCACTGAGGTGTGTGTCTCTGCACTAGTGCAGGGTGTGGGTAAGCGCTGTGATGGGTCTTCCAGGCTGCTTATTCCTAGCTCTTCAATGGAGGAGGAGTCCTCTTGGCTAGAAGTGAGGATGTGGATGGGGCTGAGGGACTGACTGCCTGGCTGAGGGTCTTGGTCGCTTGGCAGAGCTCCCTTTGAACCAAAGAAGAGATGATTAGTGTGTTGCAGCAAAGTCAAAAGCAGGAGGGAGAGTGCTTACATTTGCGTTGAGAGAGGGATGATGTAGTGCAGGATCTCACGTGGGTGTTCACCGCCGACCTCACCATCGTCACAGGCACGGTCCATATCCTCACCAGTCAGCGCGATGGCTCACTCCTCAAATTGAGTGAAGGGCCTAATGTGGGCCACTCCACACCTGGTCAGGGACCACTCCCTGCCATAGGGAGCCTCCTTCTCCTGCATGAAAACAGGTGGAAAGAATGTGAGCAGGAGACATGGCACTGCATGGAATGTTTGTGTGGTGAGCGGAGACATGGATGTGAAGAAGCTAACGGCTTCAGAGAGTATGAGCCTGACACATATGTGAGGGTGTGTGTGAAAGTTAGTGGTGTTGTCCCTTGAAATGTGAGATCCCTGTGGATGTGTGATGGGTTTGTGAGTGTGTGAGTTGAGAGTGATGAGAAGAGTGAGTTACGTGGAAGAATGGATGAGACCATTCATCCTGTGGTGGCACTGGGTGGCTGTCCTCATTTGCAGGACACTGGCGCTGACTACCGTTGCCCACCTCCCATGCTGGATTAGTGATGTTGCTGCCCTTCCTGCGGCAAGAGCGGGGATAGAGGACATCATGGCAGGGCTCCACTGTATCCAAAAGGTGCCCAAGGGACGTGTCATTGAACTGGAGAGCAGCAGCCTTCTTGTCTTTTTGGGCCATGTCTTCTTTGCAGTAGTCATGTGCTGGAAGCACTGAGGTGTGCACATGGCTGCACTTTAAATATGGCGCCCAGAGTGATGAAGCAATGAGGTGATGGCAATTTTTTTTATTCAGCCATTGGTCAGCATTTATTGCCCATCCCTAGTTGCCCTTGACATGGTGGTGAGCTGCCTTCTTGAACTGCTGCAGTCCATGTGGTGTAGGTACACCCACAGTGCTGTTAGGGGGGGAGTCCCAGGATTTTGACCCAGTGACAGTGAAGGAACAGCGACATATTTCCAAGTCAGGATGGTGAGTGACTTGGAAGGGAACTTCCAGGTGGGGGTGTTCCCATGTGTCTGCTACCCTTGTCCTTCTAGATGGTAAAGGTCGTGAGTTTGGAAGATGCTGTTTAAGGAGCCTTGGTGAATTCCTGCAGTGCATCTTGTAAATGGTACACACTGCTGTCCCTGTGCATCGGTGGTGGAGGGAGTGAATGTTTGTGGATGGGGTGCCAATCAAGCGAGCTGCCTTGTCCTGGATGGTGTCAAGCTTCTTGAGTGTTGTGGGAGCTGCACTCATCCAGGCAAGCAGGGAGTATTCCATCACACTCCTGACTTGTGCCCTGTAGATGGTGGTCAGGCTTTGGGGAGTCAGGAGGTGAGTTACTCATCACACGATTCCTAGCCTCTGACCTGCTCTTGTAGCCATAGTATTTATATGGCTAGTCCAGTTCAGTTTCTGGCCAATGGTAATCCCCAGGATGTTGATAGTGCGGGATTCAGTGATGGTAATGCCATTGAATGTCAAGGGGAATGGCAAAAGACAGCTTGCCCGCCATCGAAACGGTATGTTTCCCAGGAACGCATGATTAATGAGGCGTGATTGGAATTAGAAACCACCAAGAACATTTTTCTTCCCACTCAGGCATGGAGAAGCGAGGCTGCCAGACGAAGGTAAGAGTGCAATGCACAGAGGTGAGAGTTTCAGATTGTGCAACCATTCTAGTGTAGTCCCTTCATTAATGGGAGCCTCAAACCTGATCATTGATCATTGAAAGACAATGGCACTATGATGCAGATCTCCATTGTCTCACCTATGTGCCTGGCATGCACAGTAACAGTGTGATGACCTTAACTAATGACATGTCCTTGTTCTCCCTTAGATTCACCAGCACGCACTCGCTCTCTGGACCCCAAAGGGCCATCCTTGATGCCGGAGGACCACTGGCCTTATTTGCACCTGTGTCACACCTACTCTCTGAAGCAGGCACCAGCGCAGATACCAGCACCTCATTGGGCATTGGATCAGCGGCTAGAATATCGGTGCACATTGGTGAGGACATTTCACACTTGCTTGAGGTGCAGGAGGAGGCAGAGAGTGCCCAGGGTACAGGGGATGGCAGTCAGAGGACTGCTGGGGACCATGCTCAGGATGAAGCTCAGTCAAAGGCTGATGATGAGCTTCTGGATTCGTTCATTAGGCGGCAGATGCTGGATGTCCAGCAGGGTGTGAGGGAGGATCTGGTGGAGATCCATGAGGGTCTGCATGCTATGGTCTCCACTGCAGAGGAGTCCATGCGGAGCATGAGCACTGCATTGACCCTCATGGCTGAGTGCACTGCCTCCTCCATTGAGAGAGTGGAGACTCTCATGGAGAGGCAGATCCAGGAACAGAATTAGGGGTTCCTGGGGTTGCGATCGGACCTGCATGCCCGTCCATCAATGGTGAGCAGGGAGGTCCGGAGCGACCTCACATTGGTGCATGAGTTGCTTGTTGTCTCTGTGGGCTCCTCTCAGGGAGCTCTGGATGATGGCAGCAGCTCCTCCACCCCTCTGCCAGTGACTGTGGCATCTGATGAGGCTGCGATAACTGGGGTGATGCCAGCTGTGGCACTGGCCACTTCCTCCCAAGCAGGGCCAGCTCTGGCTCCACTGGCCAGAGGACAACCATCAAGGTCATCAAGCCCAACAAGACAGCAGGGTCAGCAGGCTGGCCCCAATGCTGCTGCCAATGAAGGTGAGTGTTCGGCGGGGAGGTCACCAAGACGTAGCACTCAGAACCTTAAGTTAAAGGCACTATGAGCACAAGAGGGACAGTTCACAGGAGATTTTCTGTTCATTTATGTTTGGTTTATATGTCTACTGGTGTGGACAACAACACCAATAATGGTAATGTCATTATGCATTCAATGTGACAATAACAATAAATTTGCTTTTGTTGTAATGGCCTGAGTATGCTTCATCTTTTTATTTTATTGCTGCAGTTTATGCCAGTATGTAATGCACTAATACACTAAGTGGCTCTGAATTTTATTGCACAGGCACTGAGTGTTCTTTGTGTTCAAATGAAAGGGTCCTTTCAGACATCGGTGATGGAGGCAGCAGCCCTGGCACACGTTTGAAGCTGATCTTTGGCAGCCTAGCTGAAGGAGTGTTGAATCAAGGTGTCCCTGGTGTGCCTGCCTCCCTGCAGGTTACAGAGTTCTGCCTCCACACTCTCAACGTTCTCCTCACCGTGCTCCTCTTCAGACTCACTACTGGTTTCATCATCTGTGGCCTGTGCAGCTGCATCAAGATCCTCTTCCTCCAGCGGGATCCCCTTGCTAATGCCAGATTGTGAAGAGCGCAGCATGTACCTGCGATCAGTGACTCCCACTCTGGGGGGTATTGTAGTGCTTCCCCTGAACGGTCCAGGGATTGGAAGTGCATCTTGAGAAGGTCAACCACTGCCCTTGTGGAGCCATGACTCCTATTGTAACGCTTCTCTGCCTCTGTTCTTGGGTGGCGGAGAAGCGACACAAGCCATCTCTTCAACAGATAGCCCTTGTCATCCAGGAGCCATCCATCCAGTGGGGCTGGAGCACTGAAGAGTCTCAGCACCTGGGAGTGTTTGAGAATGTAAGTGTTATGGAAGCTGAAGGGTACCTTGCACAGTCTTGCAAAATATGCATCCTGTAATCACACAAGATCTGCACATTCATGGAGTGGAAGCCCTTCCTGTTGACGAAGGCACCCGGCTGACCCGCTGGTGCCTTGATGGTCACATGTGTGCAGTCAATGGCACCCTGGATGCGGGGGAACCCAGCAATCGCTGCAAAGCCTCTAGCTTGCTCAGCCTGGCTGGTCTCATCCATACGGTAAAGAATAACAGTCAGTACCTGCTTGTCACCAGCTTGACGCAAATGTGGACAGCTGATTGTTAGAGTCCACACAGATCCCCCACTAAGCCCTGGAAAGAGCCAGAGGCAGAGAAGTTGAGGGACCACTGTGACTTTCAGAGCCACTGACATGGGGTATCCAGCCACATAGTCGGAGCTGATCTCAGGCCCAATCACCTGACAAAAGGAGGTGACAGTCTCCCTGGAGAGGCGGAGCCACCTTCGCCATTGCACCTCAGACATATTGAGGCAGCTGCATTGCTGTCTGTAAACACTGGCAGCAGGATAGTGGCATCTTCTGCGGCCCCTTCCGCCTTGGACTTGCTACAGGCCCTGCGCCCCTTGAGCCTGCACCTCTCCTCCCACAGTTCCCTCCCCTGGAGGCTGCATTGGGACACCTGGCCTCCTCCCCTTCTGGCCCTCTCTTCTTCCTCAGAGGAGGTGCCTCCAGCGGAGACCACAATCCCCATTCCCAGGGTAAAGGAAGGCTGTCTGATACCTGGAAGGATTCACATGGTCAAAATCCTGCGGGGGCCTTGGAGACAACATGAAGTCCTGAAATGAAGCCTGGAAATAGCAAGAATGAAGCCCTGAACAGAGATGAAGCTGCCAAGTACCAATAAGTCACCAGTAGCAAACTATCTCCAAAACTCCTCACTCACTACTCACACTGGCAATGTTGCTGACCCTTTTTATCCCGCTCGTGGATGAGGTTTTTGAAAATGTCGGCCGGCCGCCTGCCCGTTTTGCCCGTGAGGCTGATAATGGCCTTGAGTGGCCTGTTAATTTATTAATGGCGAGCGTGGCTCTGGCACCCGCTCACGCCAGCCGAGCGAAATATCCTGCGAGCGCGCGATGACGTGGGGACCGATCGGGTTGGGCACACGCCGGTCTGCAGGATGTAAAACTCTGCCCCGAGTATCTTTTTCTCCAAAGCGCCCAATCTTGAGTTTGATTTGGCCATTCCATAATCCAAATCTCTTGGGTGATGCGAGTTCAGAACCAATGGCTGCTATAACCTTTTACGTAGTTTGCCCCTAAGTTTTAACTTTTCCTTGTGGTTGGTGCAGCCTACCCGCACTGATCAGCCTCCCACTGAGACCCGCTGCAGTCGCTGTCTCTTTTATGTATTTATTTCTTTGTAACTACAGAGATTTTTAAAACCCTTTGCTTGAACTTATTGCAATAATCTCTTCACTCCCTACCCCTGGGGCATCGAGTATTTGCAGCCATTCTTTTTTCTATTTGTACTGCTACACAGTCACCACTTATAATGGCACTGACCTCGGACCCAGGCTGCAGGGTTTATCAAAACCCACACTTGCTAGGGATGCAATTTTCCCAATGCTGCCTGCCTAGTGCACTGTTAAAATCAAGTTTTTACCTTTTCAAGGGTTGCTCACCAGTTCCACGAAAATGGCTTGGTTCTCTGGCTCTGTTGCTGGGTTTGCTTCATAGACCACCACGTGCTGTGGTGCAGCTCTGAGTGACTCGAACTGTCGATTTTCCACCTCCTCCTGCCTCCACTTCATCAGTAGAGCAGCTTTGGAATCCTTCAACTGTGCCTTACTGAGTCCTGCAATTCTGGCACCGCTTTTCCGGTCAGAGTTGCAACCTTCTTTAAAACTGACTTTTCAAGATTTTGGGGTCCTTCACAGCTGCCACTATGCTGTACATTGGTTTGTCTAGCTGAGGAATGATTGCTGACACATTGGTATGTCTAAACATAACTGGTGTATTAAATATAGCAGAACTATATGCAGATATACATGACGAGGTGTTACTCTGCTAAAACTAGAAACACTTTCCCTCTCAACTCTTGAACATGTGTCTCTTACATCATCATTATGGGGGCGGGTGCTATTTACGCAGTCCCGCACATTAACCCTTTCAATCCTAGTAATACAAGCTGGTGGCTGCGAGATGGAGATTGAGTGATGGTGCTTCATCATCATCAGCCTCCTGTTGCTCTTGGAATTCACGCTGCCCAGCACTGCCTGGCCAGGTGCAGTTCCTGCCTATCTAAAAGGAGAAAGCTACGTGGGTAGGGTTACAGTGAGGAAAGGGTGGAAAAACAAGAGGGACATGCTTACACCGTCTGCGCCAATTAAATCAAAAGCGATTGTGGGATGACCAGAAAGTGGAATGTGAGAAGGTGGATTAAGTAGGAGCACATAGGGGAGAATTTTCTCCCTGTCAGGGGAGACTGATGGGAGCAGACGCGGGCGGGCGGGCGACATCTACCCGCTATCGGCTGCGCATCGCCATTTTGCGCCATGTGGGCGGGCCAATTAAGGCACGTGCGCGAAAGAGCGCAGAAATCTCCCTGAGGCACGGAGCTGCCTCAGGGAGATTAGTTTGATTATTATTATTATTTGAAATAAAGAAGAAAAAAAAATTCAGACATGTCTCCTCATGTGACAGTGTCACATGAGCTGGGACATGCCACTGATTTTTAATAAAAATTTTCATTTGATTTACAAAGCCTTCATGAAATCTTATCCCGCCCGTGGATGAGGTTTCATTGAGGTTTCATGATAAATGCGAAGGCCGCCTGGGCTCATCGCCTGCCACCCCCACCCCCACCCACCCCCTCTCCCCTGCCAACCTTAAGGTTGAACGGGCAGCTCTGTTAATTCTTTTAATTGGTATTTAAATGGCCTTAATAGGCCTTTGACAGTTCGGCAGGCACGCAGCCGACTCCGCCGGGCGTCCACCATACTGGAGACCTGAATGACGCCCGGTGACATGGGGATGCACACCCGACTTCACCGTGCGTCATTTTATGTGTCAGCCAGTGGGGCCTGCCCCCGCACATCGACCAGAAAATTCAGGCCATAGTCCTCTTCAATGCTTTCAACCCCTCCAGTCACCACTCCCAAAATTATCATCACTGCAATGATAACAAGGACCGGCTCCTTCATCAGGGTGAGGTGATGATAGCCATGTATGAACATGAGCCTGCTGCTGCTGACCTGTGCCACCATTCAGCAGTGTGTTTATCACTTGGCTGCAATTTAGTGTCATTTAAATGAGCAGGCAGCACAGAATTTGTAAGCTACCTGCATCAGAATGAAAAGGGTGTGGATTACCGCAACCCTTCTGCCCATTTCTGGGCCTTATCCAAAGCTCTCCCACCCAGGCATGTCCCCCATGATGTCCAATTCATCTGTTAAGATTGTTACATCCACGGGGTTACACGAGCATAAAAGTAGATATTGAACTGGTTCAGAGTCAAGTTCAGCATGTAAGAATTGTGGGGTCTGCTCAGTGTCCAACGTTACTAATTTGTGACGATAGCTACTGCAGGCCTAAAAATTATAACAACCATTTTATTAAAAAGCTTTCCGAATTCATTATATAAAACAGACACCATGTCCCATTTATTTATATCGCTTTGATTTCCTCAAAAATTCAGTTATGTTAGTCAAACACGTCTGACTCTTTACAAACCCATGCTCCTTCTGTTTGATTAACCCGTGCCTCTCTCAGGCTGGAATTCTCTGTCCCCATTGGCGTCGGGCGTCAGCGGACAATATGGCTGGAAGGCCAAAAATCAGCTTCACGTTGTTGCGAAACTAGTTTGCGATCATCCACTCCGCCCGTCAATGGCTGGCTGCCTTTCCTGCCTCTGGACATCTGGAATGTCATTTTAATATACCTGCATATCATTATAAGGCTGCTCACTGGAGTCAACCCCCCACCACACTGGAAAAGCTCAGGAGAACTTGGTCACCTGTTGGACTTCAGGGTTAAGGCACCACGGATTCAGGCAAGGAAACAAGCAAGTCTCTCTTTCCCGGCTGGCTGACAGTGCGGTGCCAGGGCAAAGGGTGCACTGCTGTTGGGGCTAGTTGGGGGGGGTCAAGACAGCACACTGTGAGGCAAGTTGCAGGGGTGCAAGGGCTGCACCGTGTCTGAAGTGAGTTGGGGGTTGGGGGTGGTGTGCAAGGGCTGCCCTGCGGTTAAAAGTAGTGCACAAGCACGTGCAGGGTGGGGGGAAGGAGTGGGGGGAAACAGTCACACAACTCTGTAGCTGAGACAGTTCAGGTACAGCCACATTGACATGCGTTCAGTCAGGCCTCTAGTTTATCTGCCCACTCAAGCTACGCAGGTGCATTAAAGTGCCACCAAGTGCTCCAGGGATTTTCCCCCTCGGGCACAGACTGCAAACTAATGAGTGTTTTAGTGAGCTGCAGAACAGTTGGACAACTGGGCATGTTGTACAATCTCCTTGTTAAAGCTGGCCATGGAGCAGTCACTGGTGGAGGCATTCACAGCCCCTTGCAATGTCATCATTTAGGTTTGGACCGAGTCTCCCCCATGGTTCAAGCTAACAGTGTAGTTTTGCAGTGCGGGCTAGGAGAATGCCTGTGCCTGAGCTGAAAGCACAGCATGCAGTCCAATGGCTGAAACTGCTGTCAATCAGTCAGGCAGAGTGGGCGGAGTTGACAGCAATGCAACATACTGATCTCTGGCCATCCAAGTGGTGGCCAGCACTCTCCGGCTTGCGTTAAGGGGTTTTCAGACTTAACCAAGAGAGGTTTGTTGTATGTCCATGCTAACCCACGCATCTCTCCCTTTCATCCTGCAGGAGGAATACGTCAGGAGCAAGGAGCCTGGTGACCTAGCTGTATACCTCATGGCGTACAGCAGAGGTAGGGAATCCCTGGCCCGGGGGTCAGACCCACCCCATTGCAGTTCTTCATCTGGCCCACAATGATATTTGAAACTCGGGCCCCCCCACCCCTGTGCTGCATTCTAGGCCAGCCACTGTCATGTTCTGATGCCTGAACCTTGGCCGCAGTCACCAGAGGCCCAGGCTGTGGGGTAGTGTGGCCTGAGATCACGTGCAGGAGCACAGGATAAGGACGGGAAGCAGCAGGCTGCTGATCGGGTAGTTAAGTGTAAGTAACCCAGGGTGGGGGAGAAAGAGGGAAGACACCAGCTCTACTGGTGGCTCATACCCCCTCCTACTCCCAGCTCATTGGTGTTCAAAGACAGGGGCTCAGCCCCTCCAGACTGAGGAAGAGGCCCAGGCTCCAGGCCCAGGTGCAGCCTTAGACTGGGAGTTGGCCAGAGATTTGGGTTGTTGAGTCACTGCCTTGGGCTGGTTTGGGGTTGAGACAGAAACAAACAAACAAACAAACAAAAGTACAGCACAGGAACAGGCCCCTCGGCCCTCCAAGTCTGCGCCGATCATATTGCCCGTCAAATTAAAACATTTTGCATGTCCGGTGTCCGTATTCCTCTATTCCCATCCTATTCATGTATTTGTCAAGCTGCCTCTTAAACACCACTATCGTACCTGCGTCCACCACCTCCTCTGGCAGCTAATTCCAGACACTCACTACCCTCTGTGTAAAAAACTTGCCCCGCACATCTCCTCTAAAGTTTTCTCCTCTCACCTTAAATCTATGTCCCCTAGAAATTGACTCTTCCACCCTGGGATAAAGCTTCTGACTATCTACTCTGTCCATGCCACTCAGAATTTTGTAAAATCTATCAAGTCGCCCCTCAATCTCCGTCACTCTAGTGAGAACAATCCGAGTTTCTCCAACTTCTCCTCATAGCTAATAACCTCCAGACCAGGCAGCATCCTGGTAAACCTCCTCTGCATCCTCTCCAACGCCTCCATATCATTCTGGTAATGTGGCGACCCGAATTGCACGCAATTTCCAAGTGTGGCCTAACCAAGGTTCTATACATCTGCAGCATGACTTCCCAGCTTTTATACTCAATACCCCTGCCGATGAAGGCAAGCATGCCATATGCCTTCCTGACTACCTTCACAGTGGGAAAGGAGAGGGAGAGAGAGAGGGAGAGACACAGAGAGGGAAAGGAGAGAGAAAAAGAAAGAGACACAGGCAAAGCGGGAACGGAGAGAGAGAGAATGGGAAAGGAAAACAAGCAAAAAGTTGAGCTGACTTTCAGGATTGCTGTGATTGAGACACAGAAACTCTGCTACTCCGGGCTTTTTTGGGTGATTTAGTGTTATCTAATTTGAATTTATACAGTATTTCTGTTATGTGCAGCCATTTCGAATCTTGGAGACCAAGGAGCTTGAGCTCCAGCCTTTGAGCACTTTGAAGATAACACAGCGACAAGCCCCAGTCAGTGAGGACTTTCTCCATTCCACATAAACCATTCGCACCATTTTAGGAGCAGCTCCCAATCCCGCTCGCCAGGCTCAATGAAGCTCAGCCTCATGGTGTAATAAACTTGATGCACCGGACAGGTTTCTTACTTGAAACAGATAACAGTATTTACAGAGCTCTTGTAGAAGCTACATGTTTGAACCAGGTCCACGACTAGAAAACTTTGCTCCTAAGAGTACCCATACTTAGGGCCGATTCGTCAGTTCGATCACGTGACCCCTAAAAGGTCTAGGAAGGGTTTTAGCCACAAACACAACACATGCCAACTGAGATAAAAGCAAAATACTGCAGATGCTGGAAATCCAAAACAAAAACAAAAGTAGCTGGAAAAACTCAGCAGGTTTGACTGCATCTGCGGAGACGAACACAGTTAACGTTTCGAGTCCATATGACTCTTTATCAGAACTAAGAAATATAGAAATGAGGTGGAATATAATCTGGTTGAGGGGTGTGGGATAGCTAGAGCTGGATAGAGGGCCAGTGATAGATGGAGGCAAAGAAGAGATTGCCAAAGATGTCATAGACAAAAGGACGAAGGGGTGTTGACGGTGGTGATATTAGCTTAGGAATGTGCTAATGATGACATTAAGGGTTGAAAGCAGGATGACCAAGTGACAGATAGCCCTAGTGGGGGTGGGGTGGGGGGAAGGGATCGAAATAAGCTAAAAGGTAGGGATAAAACAATGGATGGAAATACATTTAAAATAATAGCAGCTGAGTTCATTTTCTGGCTGCGCTTCTCTCGAACAACATAATTGGGACTTTGGAGATATTTGACAGTGCAAAAGCAAAAATAAAACATGGCTGCTGCAAACAAAGATGAAAAGTGGATGCGGAGTGACATTTCTTTAATGAAAAATGGACAAACAATTTTTTTTTGTGTGGAGGTGAAAGGCAAACCCATGTGCCTGATTTGTGGAAAAACTATTTCTGTCATGGGAAAAGTCAACGTAAAAAGACACGACGACACAAAGCACATCAAATATGAGGAATTTCAAGGACGTGTGGGAGCGGACAAAATTAAAGCACTTAAAAATAAAGTGAGCACACAGCAAGCAATTTTCACAAGGCCGAGAAAGGCGATGGACAGTGTTACGCAGCCCAGTTACGTGGTGAGTGAACTTATCGCAACAAGAGCTTAGGCCTCATTCAGACGGAGAGTTTGTAAAGGAGTGCACCTTTGTGACTGCAGTCTTACTGGCTCCAGGGAAAAGCAAACTATATCTGAGAGTGTGAGCTGATCTCACGGGTCTGTGTCAGATTGAATTAATGATATGGCTCAAGACATTGAGAAAAGTCCCTGAAAGATTCTGTGGCTAATTTCGAGTTTTATTCTCTGGCTATTGGTGAGACAACAGACACAGCAAATACAAGCCAACTGGCAATTTTTCTGTGTGGAATCATGGCAGATTTTGAGATTCGAGAGCTCTTGCTTGCTTCACCAAAGGTGAAGGCATGTTTGAGAAGGTTACATTGGCAGTACACAGGCTTCGGTTATCATTTGAAAAATTAAGCTGTCTTACTACTGATGGCGCTCCAGCTATGGTTGGTTCTCAAAAGGGATTAGTTGCTCTAATCAAGAAAGCCTCTTGACTCTCCTCAACCTTGATCCAAGTAAGTTAATCGTATGTCACTGCAACATTCATCAGGTCTTGGCTTTCATGCTCGACTTTATGCAGTACCTGTCTGAGCTCAATGTTAAATTTCAAGCACCTAACCAGCTTCTTACTACCCTTCTTTCAAATGTGAAGCCAAATTAAAATCATGGCAAATGCAACTGGAAAAGAGCAACAAGGTGCATTTTCCTACCCTTCAGAAACAAAACCTACAACAAGAGTGGAGTGCACCAGGGAGAGTGCAAATTTACTTCAGAAATTTGGTGAGGGATTTCAAGACCTAAAAGTGAAGGAACTGGAATTAAACATTTTGGCCGCACCGCTCAATATTGAAGCAGTCAATGTACCTGAAGACCTTCAGCTCGAAGTTATAAAACTGCAAAGCAATATTGAACTTAAGGTTAAATACAATAAGCTGCCTCTGCTGGAATTCTATAGAATCCATGTCGGCACCGATGAATTTCTAAACTGGAGGAGACATGCGCTGAAAATTGCATCGCTGTTTGGAACGACATACTGCTGTGAGCAGATCTTTTCAATTTTTCTCTTGTAAAGAACCATTTGCTTGCCAGATTAACAGATGTGAATTTGGAAAGCCAGTTGTGAGTAGCAACATCATCAGTGCCAGCAGGCAGAACAAGGCTCATTAAGGAAAAGCAAACTCAGCCATCACACGAAAGCAGTGGGTGAGTTGAACGTTTCTGTATCCTCACTAAAAAAAAAATAAATTAAGCTGGTTTATACATGTGGCCTGCAACTGATTTTGTCTATGTGTGAGTGGTCCTTAATAAGAAGAAGGTTCCCCACCCCTGGCTTACAGGGCATGGAGACAAGGGAGGAGAGAGCGATGGAGTCATCTGGCCGGACAGAGGGAGGAGCAGCGCCCTCAAGAAGAAGGAGCAGCTGAGGCTTCTGCACATGCTGCTGAACAGCCACAGCGAGCTATCGCTGATCAGTGTCTAGCTAGACCCAGGATCTATAGAAGCCGCCTTTCATTCCTGCAGATGAATGAGAACCAGTGTCGCCGAAGACTGTGCATGTCTAGGGAACTGGTCGGTCAGATCTGCCACCTGCTGCAGGTTTGGTGCTATAGGGACATGTAGGGCATCCACTGCCAGTGGCCATGAAAGTCACTGTGATGCTCAATTTTTAAGCCAGTGGCTACTTCCAAGGCTCCACAGGTGATCTATTCAGAATCTCACAAGCCTCCACCCACTAATGCATCCAGGAGGCCACGGGCACCATCTTCATGAAGGCACAAAACTTTGTGCATTTCACCCGGAACCAAGAAAGCCAGGAAGCAAGAGTGCTTGGATTTGCTTAGATCTCAGGTTTTCCACAGGTGCATGGTGCTATTAGCTGCACTTGGTTGGCACTCAGATCTTCATGGCAACAAGTGGTCAACTATGTCAACTGCAAGGGCTTCTGCTCGCTGAATGTACAGCTGGTGTGCAACCACCACAAACACATTCTGCAGGTCTGCGCACGGTTCCCAGGAGGTGTCCATGACCCCTAGATTCTCAGTAGGCCTCAGATCTCTGACGTCTTCCAGGGTCCACAGTGGCTGCAGGGATGGCTCCCCGGGGACATGGGCTATCCGCATAGAACATGGTTGATGACATCTGTCCAGCGGTCTCAGACTGCTACAGGGCGAAGGTATAATCAGGTTCATGCTGCAACTCACACTTTGGTGGAGGAAACCATTGGGATGCTGAAAATGAGGTTTTGGTGCCTGGGCTGGTCTGGTGGAGCCTTGCAATATAGTCCACACAGCATGTCACACATCCTCATCATCTGCTGCGCCCTTTACAAACTGCAGCTGCAATGGAGAGAGGAGCTGGCTGAGGAGGAGATGGAGGAGCTGCATGTCTCCTCCGATGAGGAGGATGTCAATGAGGATGAGGGTGAGGAGGTCCTTGAAGGCGAGGATGATAGCGATGAGGCCATCGCACTGGCCAGACGAGGCAGCGCGCTCAGGAGGCTCTCATAGATGTTAGGTTCATGGAGGATGATGATGACACACAGTGAGGAGACAACATAGATTCTCACATTGCACCTGTGAATGTTTGACTCCAGCCTGGCTGAAAGCAGCACACGTACCCTCTGTGATAAGGCTCCAGTCATGGAGATGCAGTAGTCCCTACATTCCAGGAGGACGATGACGATATGCAGTGAGGATACTCCATAGATCCTCATGTAGCTTATGTGAACCTCTGACTCATGTCTGGTTGAGGGCAGCTCACTTGCGCTCTGTGGACAGGGTCATATCATGGAGATGCAGCGGGGAAACTTTAACTTCTCCTGATCTTTAGCATCCTTCATGAGCTGAACCCTTCAGGACCACACTGTTACCGGACACAGATGCCGATGGGATAGGGGACCAGATGCACTCAAAGGTGCTGGGAGCACACAGAGAGAATGATGGAACTCTGTGCTGCTGGACCAGGACATTCTGGCAGCAATGATAAGCCCCAGCAAGGTGCAGGGAGGACTGATGTGTCCAGTGACAGTGAAGGCGCACCATCAGTGTGCTGGGAAGGTTGCACAAAGCACAGGGAAGAAGCCCTGGACTGAGACACCTGCCTTTATCTTGTAGAGGACCAAGGTTTCACAGCTGAGTGGCATGAACACTGTTCATCAGAACAAGGAGCCATAGGCAAGGAGACATTCTTGGGAGTGAATATTATGTACAAGTGATTAACACCCATGCCCAGGATGTGCAATTATATCTTCTTAACCTTCCTAACCCTGCCGCTAAGCCTTGGTGCTCACCCGAAATCTACAGCGGAGGTGGAGGCAGCCTGCTGACTGCTATACCCTGTCTGTGATGACTTTGATGGGCGTCCTCTGGAGGGCTAAGCATGGAGGGTCCCAGCCTGCATTTGGGATCCTGCTGTGTGGCAGTGGCACCCTCCTCAGCCTGTGGAGCTGAAGCTGCTGGGTTCACAGACTGAAGACGGATGGAATCCTCCATCATGCCTTGCAATATGAGGAGTGCAGCAGACATATCTTCCTGATGCCCCTGAGTCTGCTTCTGCAGCTCCAGCAGCTGAGGCATGACCGAGTCTAGAGGCTCATCATCTGACTTGGGCTCAGCAAATTTCTGGCCTCCAGCAGTCCTATGAATAATGGAGACATGGGAAGTCCCTGCCGTCGCCTGCTGTGGATCAGACAGTGTGATGTGCTCACCAGATTGTGATCCCGAGGCTACTCTAAAGCTAGATCCAACCGAGGTGTGTGTCTCTGCACTGGTGGAAGATGTGGGTGAGCGCTGTGACAGGGCTTCAATGAGGGTGTCATCAGGTTCTTTACCTGAGGTTTCTTTGGGGCTTGAGTTGAGGATCTGGTCCATGGACTCCCTTGACTGCTTCCCAGATGTGCCTGGGAAACCAATAAGAGATAATTAGTGTATGGCAGGGGACTGCGGAACAGGGGAACTGACTCACAGCATGGTTGTCTGATAGGTGTTGCACTACTGGATCCTCACTTGGTTGAGCACCACTGACTTCACCGTCAGCACAAGAACAATCCAGATCATCGCCACCCAGCTGGATGACCATATTTTCAAAGCTCGTGAGGACCTTGATGTCGTGCATTCCTCCACCAGTCTATGGCCTCTCCCTTTTGTTGTGTGCCAGCTTGTCCTGCATGAATACAGATGGAGAGAGTGTAAGCAGGACACCTGCCAAGCCAGATGAGAAGGATGTCTGGCCTGTGTGGGTGGTGAGATGTACCTTGGGCAGGATGAGGACACGATCCACAGAGCAGATGAAGGTGTGTATGAAAGAGTGATTGGTGATGTCCCTTGCAATGGCAGTGAGTGAGGGCCCTGTGGATGTGTGATGGGTTTATGGGTGTGTGTGTTGAGAGTGATGAGAAGAGTGACTTAACCTGGGGGAAATGGAAGAGATCATTTGTCCTCTTTCTGTACTGGGTGTCTGTCCTTTATGCAGGGCGTTGGCACTGACCACTGCTGCCACCACCTCCCATGCTGGATTGGTGACCTTGCTTGCTGGCCTTCACCCCGAGCAGGGGTAGAGGACATTGCAGCGGCCCTTCACTGTGTCCAGTAGGCCCTCGAGGGAGGCATTGCTAAATCCAGGGGCAGCATGTTTCCTTCCTTTAGCAGCCATCAGCTCACAACAGCTTTCTATCCCTTGAAGAGCGCTAGCTCATTGCATGAGTGGCCTTTAAACATGGCAGCCAGTTTACTGAAGGCATGAGGTGAAGTTGGGAGGGGGGGGCAAATCAGAGGACACCCCGCCAGCGACCTGGTGTGTTTCCTGGGAATGCATAATGAATGAGATGGGATTGGGATGATATGGCATGAAAACCCACCATTGTGGCCGATGGGTAAAACATCCTTTCTCCCATCTGCTACAGCTCTTAGTGCAAATCTGGGGCAATTCCATCCTAAGTGTTTGAAGATTTCAGCCCATATTATGGTCTCCAGAGAAGTAGTTTTACAAATCCATATCGTCCAGAACTATTAATTCTAAAGTTAATGGTTGGTAAACAGTGGTCAGCGAGTCCCTGAATTTCCAGCATGTGGTTCCAGTGAGTGAGGTTCCTCATCAACATTTCAAACTTAAAATTGGATTGCAGGAGTTTACTTACAGCTAAGGATTGCCAGCCAATAGGAGGGAATAAAAAAATCACATGTATATAGGATGTAATTTTCAAATTCAGTGAGGATAAGAATATATGACCCTTCAAGCATTTCCAAAGATGACAGTACTGGATCCACTGCCCATTATACACCCACTAAATTACCTTTTCCCCTGACTTCATTGGAAAGGAAATCAGGTGGGTTATAAAATGGTCAGCCGACATGCAAATCATCTCCTTTGATTCCCAAGCAAAATTGAAGATCATCCCCATAAGGTGATGTATGTGGAGTTATGGTAACTGACTGGGAAAGGCCCTGAGGAAATTCCGCTGTCACCCTCCAGTAGTAGCTCACCACAGCTTCCCCAGATATTTCTGAAATCCAGTTTCACCTTCCTCTGCAAATCTGAGCCAAAACTCATTAACAATCTCTGCTATTTCTCACTGTAAGCAGGAGATTGCTCTCTTCATCTCCATGCCCTCTCTGATTATTCTTTTACTCCTTATGTTCCTGCCATTTCACATCACGTTGATTGTCAATCTTCTTTCATACATCCACTTCCTTTTTGATTCCCTTCTACATATTTTCAAAAAAAATAGTGCTCTTAGCTTTTTTCTATTTATCATATGGCTTTTGTCAAAACCTCAACAGCTAGCTGCATCTAATTTTAGTTACCAGACAGATTTGACAGTAAATCATTAAAGAGTATGTAGAAGGCAATAAAGATTTCCTAGATCACTGGCACTTGAAGCCTAAATTGTTTTTGTGCGAAGGAAGGTTTAGAGGCAGGTGCCATGACTTTCAATTAATAAAGTGAACACATCAATGTCAAAGCAACACAATTTTTGATCTGAACTCAGAAGTATGGAACAATAGAGGGTACAAGGCAATTCAATCTATCAGTCATAGTAACTGAATTGTGGAAAAGAGCTGCCACCAAGTGATGTGAACACTAAACAGGGTCTAAGCTGCACAGCCCCAAAACTTGGGCACAGGGATTGTGAAAACCCTGTGCCTCTGTTCAAAGTGATGCAAGCTTCATGCTGCCTGATCAATATAATGATTGTGACATGAAACCCAGTGCTGAGCCTGCTGCTAAGTGGCTAGACACCTCAGCAGGAGGCCCAAGTACATGAGCGGCTAGCACCACTTAATGCCAGTCTGCATCTCTTAAAGGGAAGGTGCATCCTGGCTGCAGCAGAGCCTGAAAGTACTTGAAGAAGCATTCAAAACAGAAATGGCGCAACAGGCCAGAGAGCATGCCCCAGGGTTTTCAGATGCTGTGCTGTTGGCTTTGATGCAGGAGATGGACAGGAGGAGAGAGATACACTGACCTCAACTGCCAGAAAAGAGCTCAAACAAGTACTGAAAAGACAGTGGGTTCAGGTAGCCAGAAAGGTGAATGCCAACAGCATAGCCCCAAGGGCCTGGATGCAATGCAAAGAAAAGTTTAATAATCTTACACAAGTGCTCAAGGTCAGTGAATGCTTCATCTATCAAATGCACCACTAGCCTCAGGTATTGTTCCATTCGCCACACTCACTCCTTCAGCCTACTAACAGTCAATGTCAACCACAATGCAAGCTTCGCACATTTAGCACTGTTGCAAACGACACATTCATATCTCACAGCTTGCACACATGGTCAGCTGTTCAACTATGGCAGGAAGATTACGCAAACACATTGTACCCACTCATGGATAGACTTGTCTCTTTTTCAGAACAAGGTGGCCATTGATAGATGGCAGTGGCAGCTTCCTGGTGTCACCCTGCACTGTGGAGAATCCCGCTCTCCTGCACTCTTCCAGGTTCTTTCTGTCTAGAGTGAAGACAATGAAATCTCCTCTCCTGGTGCCATCTTTTCCTGCAAGAGAGAAGAGTGTCTGTGAGTGTGGTGCAATCTATTTGAGTGATGTGGCAGTCATGGTTGAATACCTGGCACAGATGTATGCAAGATGTGAGGCTTGCAGCAGTGCCACATGCATGAGGCTGAGGTGAAGCTATCAATGTGAGTTATAAGTCCTGATTGATAGAAATTGCTGGTAGGTGTAGGATCCGGATGCGGATGTGGCGCATTTATCAGTGTGTTCGGCATGTTGTGCAGTTAATGCGAAACAGCAAATGAAGATGCATTCAGTGACCTTGGCCAGTCCTGTGAGGTTATTGGACTTCTTGTGGCACTGCATTCAGGTCCGCTGGGCTTGAATCCTGACATTGATCTCCATGGCTATCGAGTCCCACTGAGAGTTTCTGAGTTCCTTCAGAGGGCATCCTGACCACCATGGATAAAGCCCCTCAGCCAAGGTCTACAGTCCAGCATTGGAAAACCTCAAAGCCTGAACTTTTCCACATTGTGCCATTATTACATCTTCTTTCACATCAGAAGGAGCTCCACAACGACTTCCACTACATGTCCAGTCACAATGCACCTCCCTTTAAGAGGTGCTGGCTGACTTTAATTGAAGTGCAAGCTAACTTAAAGGAGAGAATTTTCCCCCATATCGAGGGGGTGGGTGGGGCCAGGCGCAGACCCGATCAGCGCCCCCAATGGGATCCACGCCACCATTTTATGTGGGCGAGCCAATTAAGGCCAGGCCAGCATGACGTGCACCCGGAAGTGCTGTGCGCACTCTGTGCAGGCAGTGGGAGGGGGTTCCCTGAGGGGGAGCCTGTGCGTCCGCCGAGCTGAAAATCTAAATGATGCGCGGTGACATCGGGACACACGCCTGACATCACCCACATCATCTTACGCCTCGGTGTGCGGGCCCCACTCCCCCCGCTCGCTGAGCCAAAAGTTCTCCCCAAAATGTTGCTCACCTCCCACAACCTTTTTCCCCACTGCTAAGCTGTTCAGCCACCCTTGTTAATTAATGGGTAGCAAAACTGAGGTGCTGCCTCCAATGGGTGTGGGTGAGTCCCACATCATGATTCTGTACCCGTCTTCTGGGGCTCTCCAATTCAGCTCCTGACATTTCAAATCACAACTATGCGTCTTTGAGAAAGGAACGGCTGCACACAAGTTTAATGATGGGTTTCACAAACACAAGTTTCTGGACTTCAGTTTACAATACACTGGATCTTTAATGCTTGCAGTATAGTTATTACAGGAGATAATCAATGGCAAATCAATTATTCTATGACTGGTTTAGATAACTGTAGGTTATAAATTACTGACACTCACCTAAAGGGCCAACAGATTTCTTCCAGAAATGGCCTTGCTTATATGCGTCCCCTACTGCACGGAGTAACACTGGCATGTTCTCATCAAAACTTTTTAGCCAGTCCATTCTACTGGCCTTCAGTTCATTCAGCTGCCTCTTCCTGGACTGAACAACATTCTTCACGTTTTGTTCTTCACGCCTGTAGGTATTTAACAGTTAACACTACGACTATTGTATGAAATAAACTCTATATTTTTTGAAGAGGATTCTACATTTTAAAGTCCCTGCTCACTTAAAAGAAAATCAGAATTTGCCATGCAAGGTTCTGTTTATATTATAGCCTAAAATTAATGTCTGAAACATTATGACTAGTATGCAAACTCTTTACACATTTAATTGATGCCTCTCTTTGTTTACTATTTGAAATTTGTTGACCTGATTATTTTAAATGCATTAGAATCTATGTTAAAATAGCAGACAAAGGAATGTTACATAAATAAGCACGTCAAACATTGGTGAGTTTTTATCACAAATACTAACTTCTAGGCAAAGTTTAGATTTAAAATAGCTGCTTGAGTTCCGGTTTTAACTTGGGACGAAAGGTCAACTTAGGGCCTGAGGAGGGAATGGCAGCCTCTACTCAACTCACCAAAGTGTGGCCCAGGCCATTTTAACTCATGAGAATTAAGAAATAGAAACAGGAGTAGGCCATTCGGCCCCTCTAGCCTACTCCACCATTCAATAAGATAATGGCTGATCTTCTACCTCAACTCCACCTTCCCAGACCATCCCCATATCCTTAATTCTCTTAGCACCCTAACATCCAACAACCACTGGCTTGAATATACTCAACGACTGAATGTCCAGGGTTCTCTGGGCTACAGAATTCCAAAGGTTTACAATTTATCCTGTCAACTCTGTTAAGATTTTTATATTTTTTAAGGTCTCCTCAAATTCTTCTAAACTCCCGGTATAATGTAGGCCTAATCTACTTAATCTCTCTTCATAGGATAATCCCCTCATCCCAGGAGCCAGTCTAGTGAACCTTTGTTGCACTCCCTCAAGGGTTAAGTATGTCCTTCCTTAGGTAAGGTGATCACAACTGCACACAGCACTCCACGAGTAGCCTCAGCAATGCCATGTACAATTAGACTTCTTTATTCTTATACTCCAATCCAATGTTCCCTATTAGTTGAGCAATGTCAGTTTGCTGTACTGAGTGGTCCCTTTAAGATTATTGCTCGGCCGGGCCAGCATGCATCTTAAAGGGAACATTGCTTGAGCACAGTCTGATTGTTTCCTACATGGCACATTCCCGATTGTTGCATAGCCATGCAGTTTAGAGGATACATTGTTCCAATCCACTTGTAACAAAAGCTACCATTTGCCTGCCTAATTGCTTGCTATGCCTGCATGTTAACTTTCGCCGATTCAAGTAAAAGGATATACAAGTTCCTCTGAATGCAAACATTTCCCAACCTCTCACCATTCAAAAATATGCTCATTTTTAATTTTCTTCCTATCATACTAGATAAATTTACAGTTCGCCACATTATAATTGTCGTGTTATTATAATGAAATAATACCCTGGGTTTATTCACTGTACAAGACACAAGGCACCAATTGCTCATAATGGATTGGGTAAACACTTTGTGGGTTCATTTGTTAAGACTAGACAATGAGAACAGTTATACATAAGTACAAAGCTTGTGTTCAGAGCTGTGTTCTACTCAAAGCAAAAGTGAAATTAATACTGAATCACGTGACAAATTTCCTTCTAGTGATGTCATGCTGCTATCCCTTAAAGGCATATTATAACAGTATTCCATCTGCCATGTTCTTGCCAACACATTCAACCTCCTTATATCCTTTTGCAGCCTTCTTGCATCCTCCTCACTGCTACTTTCCCATCTAACTTTCTATCATCAGCAACCTTAGATATGCTGCACTCAATCCCCTAAGTCATTGAGATGTTTGTAAATATCTGAGGCCCAAGTACTGATCCTTGTTATATCCAACTAGTTCTAGCTAACCAATCTGAAAATATCCCATTTATCCCTGTCTGTTTTCTGCTCATCAACCAATGCTCAATCCATATTACAATCTAAATCTCATGATTCCTAATTTTATGTATAACCTCTTGTGTGGCACCCTTACTGAAGGTTTGTTTGTCTTCTGAAAATCCAAACACACTGGAACCACTGGTTCCCGTTTATCCATTTTATTACTTATAGCCTCATAAATCCTTGTTGAGTCTGCTTAATCATAACAGTCCCTAATAATTGATTCTAGCATTTTACCTGATGCAGTAAGTCTCCATTTAACATTGCCCCATTTAACATTGTTTTGCTTTAACATTCGCCAGTAAATGGGGTCTGTATTCTTGTTTTAACACCATTCTCTGCCAGTCTGGCATAGGAATTATGTAACCCAACCAGCATTATTTTTCAGCAGCCTCTCAATTTTAAATTACTCTCGCCATTTATCGCCAGAGCCCAGGACAAGGAAACAATGGGCTGAATTTTGCCGTCAGCGAGCAGGGGGCGGGGCCTGCTCACCGACATGCAAAATGACGTGGGGTGATGTTGGGCGGAACCCCTGATGTCACCGCGCCCCATTTAAATTTTCAGGAAGGCGGGGGCGCAGCAAAATCAGCTGTGGGCCCGCCGACCTGTCAATGGCCAATTGAGGCCATTGACAGGATAATTAAAACAATTAACAACCTTAAGGTTGTCAGGCAGGCCAGGAGCCCCAGCGGGAACTAGAAAAAACATGAAACCTCATCCACCGGCGGGATGAGGCTTCATGCAGAGTTTAAAAAACTTTAATAAAGTTTGAGTGAAATTTATGAACATGTCCCATCTTGTGTGACATTAAGGATTTTTTAATTTTTCAATTTTTAATGTTTCTACAACTTTCAGCGATCTCCCTGAGGCAACACTTAGCCTCAGGGAGATGTGCGCATGCACGAAAGAGCGTGCTCTCGCATTTGGGGAATCCCCTCCCCGCTCACACAGGGAATGCATAGCGCTTCCTGCTGGGCATCACACTGAACTGGCCTTAACTGGCCCGCCCACTTAAAATGGCGGCGGGGCCCACTTCACTGGCGGGGATCGGCTCCCCGCCCGCCGGAGATTAGGCCGGGCCCACCCGCCCGGTGGGCAGAAAATTCTGCTCAGTGAGCAGGAGGATTGAAAGAAAAACATGGATTATAACAGCGTCAGCACAGCACTTCTGCACCATCAGGACATGCACGTTCACAACACTGGAGCTCCAGCTTCGGATTGGATCTGGGTCTTCAACGGGAACACAGGTTCAGGAGAGGTAAGTGGAGAGTGGGAGAGTTGGGGAGCAGGAGGTTTGGCAGGAGCAAGGATTGGTGAGAGGGTAAGTCAGGGGGCAGGAGAGGTCGCAGGTTGAAGGGTCTGCAGTGACCAGGAAGATCAGAGACTGGGATGTGTGGTGAGTAGGAGGCTCAGGGAGCAGGATTGGCAGTGAGCGGGAGGTACAGTTAGTAGAAATTCACCATATTTCTTTTATTCTTCAATTTACTTCGTTTTAAAAATAATTTAATATATCATTAGCAATATTTAGTATTTCACCTTACAGGGTATAATGTTTTAACTTTTTTTCTGATGAGGAAGCTCCTACAGAACCTAACTACAGCTTTTACTTTGCTTTTAATGGAAAAATAGCGATTCACTTAAACTTGTTTCACTTAAAGTCGCGATTTTTAGGAACGCAACTCCAACTTTAAGTGAGGACTTACTGTGCCGATGTTAGACTAACTGGCCTGGAGTTCAACATTTTCTTTTTCCCTCCTTTCTTAAATAGCTGGTCCCATTGCCATGGTTCAGTCTCGGTTCCCACCTGAAGCCGGCAGAAATAATGTAGAGGCTGTCAGACAGGAGTGGGATAAACACAGCAGGTGGCAGCCGCAGGGAACCCACAGCAAGGGTCACCAGAATAACGGTGTATGGATGGTGGAGGGGTGCCCTAGCATGATTGAGGTAGGTGGTGAAGCCCGGGGCAGGAGAGATGGAAGGGTGTGAGGCCCAGAGCAGCTGGGAGGGAATTCTCAGCCCTCTTCACAGCCTGCTGCTCCTTAGTGCTCAGTGTGGCTAGTGAGGCTGGTCTGGACCACATCATCAAGGCCGAGCAATTCCCTTCTCAAAGTGCCAAAAGAGGGCGAGGAATGATTCCTGTATCTAAAGACAGAGGCTACTGGACCACACAAAATTGATCCCTGGGCCTCATATAAAATTGTTCAGAGCGTAGATTTTCAGGCCATTCGTGTCACCCCAATGATTCAAGGCAGCCCAGTTCCTAGTAAAGATTCCTAAACAGCTGCTAGGCCCATCATTAGCATATGGAAGGTTGTACGTCCTAGATGCCTGAAAAATGGTCTGACCAATTCTATGTTTCGTGTGTCTTTGGGGTGCAGGATATTGCATTCTGAAATTTGTCCTAATTATGCCTGTTTTACAGGTAGAAAACTGTCTGGGATGTGATTTGTAAGGATTGTTTATTACACAGTTCAGGAATGAAAACCATTAGATGGAGAGGCAGCAGACACATGGAGGGCACCCAGACCCCCTCCCACAACTCTTTTCTCGGTACATCGATGACTGTTTTGGTGTCGCTTCATGCTCTCGTCTGGACCTGGAAAAATTTATCAATTTTGCTTCCAATTTCCACCCCTCCATTACCTTCACATGGTCCATCTCCAACATTTCTCTTCCCTTCCTTGACCTCTCTGTCTCCATTTCTGGTGATAGACTGTCCACCATTATTCATTACAAGCCCACCAACTCCCACAGCTACCTCGACTACAGCTCCTCACACCCCGCTTCCTGTAAGGATTCCATCCCATTCTCTCAGTTTCTTTGCCTCCGTCGTATCTGTTCTGATGATGCCACTTTCCAAAACAGCATTTCTGACATGTCTTCCTTCTTCCTTAACCGAGGTTTCCCACCCATGGTGGTTGACAGGGCCCTCAACCTTGTCCAATCCATCTCCAATGCCTCTGCCCTCACACCACCCCCTCCCTCCCAGAACCATGATAGGGTCCCCCTCGTCCTCACTTTTCACCCCACCAGCCTCCGCATTCAAAGGATCATCCTCCACCATTTCTGCCACCACCAAATACATCTTCGCCTCACCTCCCCCTCCCCCCCGTCCCGCCACCCCACATCAGCATTCTGTAGGGACCATTCCCTCCAGGACACCCTGGTCCACTCCTCCATCACCCCCAACACCTCAACCCTTCCCACGGCACCTTCCCATGCAAATGCAGAAGGTGCAACACCTGCCCCTTTATCTCCTCCCTCTTTACTGACCTAGGGCCCAAACACTCCTTTCAGGTGAAGCAGCACTTCACTTGCACCTCCTTCAATTTGGTCTACTGCATCCACTGCTCCCAATGTGGTTTCCTCTACACCAGGGAGACCAAACACCTCCAGTCTGTCCACAAGCATGACCCAGACCTCCTGGTCACAAGCCATTTCAACGCACATCCTGCTCTCATGTCCATATGTGCATCCTTGGCCTGTTGCAATGTTCCAGTGAAGCCCAACACAAACTGAAGGAACAGCACCTCATCTCCTGATTAGGTACTTTATAGCCTTCTGGATTTAACATTGAGTTCAACAACTTCAGCCCATGAACTGTCTCCTCCATCCTCACCCCCTTTTTTAAATCCCCTTTTCTCGACATTCATTTTTATTTTTATCCATTATTTTTATTTTTATTTGTCTATCCGTGGTTTTATCCCCTTTTAACCCCCCTTCTATCCCATTTTCTATCCTTTTTCCCCCACCACTGCCCCTTCCCCCTACTCTATCGCCTACAGGGCCATCTGTTACTTGTTCCATGTTGTTCTTTCATACAATGCTATCCTTGTTCTGCTATTATCACATTCTGCTTTCTTAGCTTTATGCCACTGTCAACACCTCTTTTAGCACTAACCACTCCCACTAACACTCCCTCTGTCCTTTAGTTGATGGCAACTTTGTCAATCCCTCCTTTGCCTCCACCTATCGTTGACCTTCTATCCAGCTCCACCTGCCCCACACTGCCACCCCCCCTTAAACAGTATAAATTTCATCACATTTCTACTTCTCTTCAGCTCTGAAGAAGAGTCATACAGACTCGAAACGTTAACTGTGTTTCTCTCTCCACAGGTGTTGCTAGACCAGCTGAGTTTTTGCAGCATTTTCTGTTTTTGAGGCAGCAGGCACATGATGGACCATGGAACTAAAATCTCTGATGCTCCAACAGGTTGTATTTCTGGTTGGCAGGTGTCTGTTGGGGATAAAATGAATCACACTATTGATAATATGATATATTTAAATTGTTAATATTTACAAAAGCCTCAGACCCGGATTGTCCACTCCTTTTGGTGGCGGATGTCATGATGGGTGAGTGGACAATATGGTGAGAAGGCCCAGAATCGGTCTTAAGCCATTGTGAAACCAATTTGTGATCATATGCTGCGTCCATCAATGGCGGGTCACGTCTCCCACCATGCAACATCGGGAACTTAATTTTAATGCATTCCGCATGACAGAATCAATCCCCGACATCAAATTTACCTACCACGTTGGCGTGACTTCAGAATAGCATGATTTACAACTGCATTTAAAAGGCATACATCTGGCGAGCTGAACCTCAAGGGGAACACCAGAGACGAGTGCACACAACTTCGTGCAACTCTCGCGATGATGGCCCATAGAGCATCAAGGAAGAGGCATCGTGCATTTTGGGGATGCACAGGCATTCAGTGCTGGAACAAGGGCTTCAGTGCGGGTGGGACTGGGTTGGGGGTAGGGGAGGGGGGGTGCGAGGCAGCACAGACTGATTTAAGTACACAAACCCATGACACGGGGGGAGGAGGGTGAGGGAAGCGGCCATGCTCTTGGAATATCTTTTCAAAAGTGAGCATTCTTCTGCAGCTGAGGCCGTTCAGCAGCAGCTCCATTGCTGTGCTTGGAGTCGGGCCTCTGAAGGTTCTCTGCCCACTCAAGTAACACAAAGGGCGGCATTTTCCCATCGGCGAGCGGGAGTGGGGGACAGAGCTCGCTCGCCAACACGTAAAATGACATGCGGTGATGCCGGGCGGGCGTCCCAACATCACCGCGCGTTATTCAGATATTCAGCTCGGCAGGCGCACAGCCAAGTCGGCCTCAGGGAGATCTCCATGCTCTTTCGTGCGCATGCGTGAAAAAGCGCAGGGAACCAGTCAGGGAATCCCCCCCCACACCCCATCACCTGCACAGGGAGCACTTCCGGGCACGCATCACGATGGGCGAGCCTTAATTGGCCCACCCACATAAAATGGCGGTGCGGACCCTATCAGGGGCGCCGATCGGGTTCGCGTTCACCCCTGCCCACCCCCGCAAAACCACCCCCAATGGGGGGAAATTTCCGGCCACAAGCATGAATGTGCTACCAAATGCTTCAGAACTTTTCACACTCGGGCACAGACTGCAGATTAATGTGTGTTTTAGGGGGCAGCAGAGTGATTGGCCAACTGGGCAAGTTGGTACAATCCCCTTGCAAAAGGCGGCCATGGCGCAGTCACCAGTAGAGGCGCTCACAGCCCCTTGCAACGTCTTTATTAAGGTTTGGACCAGTATTCCTCATGGTTCAAGCTAACAGTGCAGCCTTGCAGTGCGGGTTATAATGACTGCTCCTGAGCTGAGAGCACAGCGTGCAGTCCAGTGGATGAACCTGCCGCTGATTGGTCACGTGGAGCGGGGCAGAGGTGGGTGGGGTTTCAGACAGCCATTAAGCCCTCTACACACTGGCCATCCAAGAGGGGGGCAGCACTCTAGTATCTTAAACTTAAATAAGGGCAACTATGTGGGGATGAAAGCTGAACAAGCTGAAGTGAACTGGGAACTAGGCTAGAGGATAGATCAATAGAGAAGCAGTGGCAGACTTTTAAGGGTTTTCAGAGTATTCAGAATAAGTACATTCCTATTATAAAGGAAAATTCTAAGGGGTGGACCCCCATCCGTGGTTAACTAGTGATATTAATGAAAGCATCAAACTTAAGGGAAAAGCATACAACTCCGCAAAGATGAGTGGCAGGACAGATGATTGGACAGAATATAAAGAATGGCATAGAATGACTGAAAGGTTAATCAGGAGAAAGAAATTAGAGTATGAAAGGAAGCTGGCTAGAAATGTAAAAACAGATAGCAAGAGTTTTTAAAGGTATTTAAAAAGGAAAAGAGTAAGTAAAGTGAGTGTTGGTCTTCTAGAGAGTGACAGTGGGAAGTTAATAGTAGATAATAAGGAAATAGCAGAAGAAATTAACAAATATTTTGCTTCTGTGTTCACTATAGAGGATAAAAACATTCCAGTAATAGCTGCAAATCAGGAGGTGAACAGGAGAAAGGAACTTGGTGAAATTGAAATCACTAGGGAAACGATACTGAGCAATTGATGGAGCTGCAGGCTGGCAAGTCTCCGGGTCCCGATAGGCTACATCCTAGGGTTCCAAAAGAGGTGGCTAATGAGGTAGTCGATGTGCTAGTGTTAATTTTCCAAGATTCCCTAGGTTCTGGAAAGGTTCCTTCAGATTGGAAAATAGCAAATACAACCCTTCTATTCAAGAAGGGAGAGAGGCAAAAAACAGGAAACTATAGGCCAGTTGGCTTGACATCTGTCGTGGGGAAGCTTTTAGAATCAATCATTAAGGATATTAAAAGTGGGTACTTAGGAGAGTTCAAGTCAATTGGGAAGAGTCAACCTGGTCTTGTGGTAGGAAAATCATGTTTAACCAATTTACTGGAGTTTTTTGAGGAAATAACATGCACAGTGGATAAAGGGGACCCTGGAGACATACTGTACTTGATAAGGCATTTGATAAGGTACCACATCAAAGATTATTATGGAAAATAAAAGTGCATGGTTTAGTGGGTAACATATTAACATGGATAGAAGATTGGCTGGCTGGTAGAAAGCAGGGAGTATGCATAAATAGGTCTTTTTTTGATTGGCAGGATGTGACAAGTGAATCCCACAGGGCCTGTAATGGGGCCTCAACTTTTTATGATTTACATCAATGACTTAGATGAGGGGAGTGAAGACATGGTAACTAAATTTTCAGATGACACAAAGATAGGTAGGAAAGTATGTTGCGAAGAGGATATGAGGAGGCTGCACATGGATATAGATAGGTTGAGTGAGTGGGCAAAGATCTGGCAAATGGAGTTTAATGTGGCAAAATATGAAGTTGTTCACTTTGGCAGGAAGAACAAAAAAGCAGAGTATTACTTAAATGGAGAATGGCTGAATAATTCTGAGGTGCAGAGGGATCTAGGTGTTCCAAGTACATGAGTCACAAAAAGTTAGTATGCAAATACAGCAAGTAATTAAGGAGGCTAATGGAATGCTATCCTTTATTACAAGAGAGATTGAACATAAAAGTAAGGATGTTATGCTTCAGTTATACAGGGCATTGGTGAGACCACACCTCGAATA
Source organism: Carcharodon carcharias (assembly GCF_017639515.1). Lineage (NCBI taxonomy): Eukaryota > Metazoa > Chordata > Chondrichthyes > Lamniformes > Lamnidae > Carcharodon > Carcharodon carcharias. Next base: position 180,141,651 of record NC_054471.1, read on the forward strand.
CTGTGTGCAGTTTTGGTCTCCTTATTTAAGGAAGGATGTAAAAGCGTTGGACGCGGTTCACAGGAAATTTACTAGGTTGATACCTGGAATGAGTGGGTTGTCTTACGAGGAAAGGTTGTACAGACTGGGCTTGTTTCCACTTGAGTTTAGAAGACAAAGGGCTGATTTGATTGAAGTGTACAAGATCCTAAACGGCCTTGACAAGGTGGATGTCGAAAGGATATCTCCTCTTACAGGTGAGTCCAGAATAGGGGGCACTGTTTTAAAATTAGGGGTCACCCTTTTGAGGTTGCCAGAGATGAGGAGGATTTTTTTCTCTGAGGGTTGCGCGACTTTGGAACTCTCTGCCTCAGAAGGTGGTGGATGCAGAGTCATTGAATATTTTTAAGGTTGAGGTAGATAGATTCTTGTTCGGCAAGGGAATCAAAGGTTATCGGGGTTAGATGGGAATGTGGAAATCGAAACACAAGAGGATCAGCCATGATCTCATTAAAGGGTGGAGAAGGCTCGAGGGGCTGAATGGTCTACTCTTGCTTCTAGCTCTTATGTTCTTACGTTCTTATATTCTCTCCAGCATGCGTGAGGGAACCTTGAGACTTAACCAAGAGAGGCCATTAGGACAAATATGCTAACCCACAAGTCTCTCTCTTTGATCCTGCAGGAGGAGAACATCAGGATCATGGAACCTGGTGATCTAGCGGTATGCCTCATGGCTTGCAAGAAGAGAAGGAGAAGAGTGCAACAGAGGTACCTGGATCACCAATGGGAGGAGCACCACCCTGAAGATGAAGATACCACAGGGCCTCCTTTGCACACAGCTGAAGATCCACAGCAAGACATCGCTTGTAGGTGTCACGCTAGACCCAGCGTTTTTTGATGGTGCTTGTCATTTCTGAAGATGACTGAGGATCATTGTCGCCAAAGACTGCACATGTCTAGGGAACTGGTTGCTCACATATGCCACCTGTTGCGGGACTTGGCATCACGGGGACATGGAGGGCATCCACTGCCAGTGGCCGTGAAGGTGCCGTGGTGCTCAATCGTAACACCGGTGGCTCCTTTTAGGGCTCCACAGATGACCTGTGCAAGATCTCGAAAGCTTCCACCTACAAATGTATCCAGGAGGTCATGGACACCATCTTCACAAAGGCACAGAGCTTTGTGCATTTCAACCAGGATCAGTCAATCCAGGAAGCAAGAGCACTAGGATTTGCAGAAATCTCTGCTTTCCTGCAGGTGCAGGCTGCCATTAATTTCCCTCAAGTGGTGCTTAGATCTCCATGGCAACAACCAGTCAACTGCATCAACTGCAAGGGTTTCCACTAGCTGAATGTTCAGCTGGTCTGCAACCACCACAATCACATCCTGCAGGTCTGCACATGATTCCCAGGGAGCAGCCATGACTCCTACATCCTTAGCTGGTCTCAGGTCCCTGACATCTTCCAGGGTCCACAGAGGCTGCAGGGATGGCTCCTCGGAGACAAGGGTTACCCACAGAGGATGTGGCTGATGATACCTGTGTGGCGGCCTCAGACTGCAGCAGAGCTGCAATGTAAAGAGGCTCTTGCCGCAACCTGGACTTTGGTGGAGCAAACGATAGTCATATTAAAAATGAGGTTCCGGTGCCTTGACAGATCTGGTGTTTCACTCCAATACAGTGCACCGAGGGTGTTGTGCATCATCGTTGCTTGCTGCGTGCTACACAACCCGGTGCTGCTACTTTGGGGGGGTGGTGGGGGTAGGGGGGAGGAGCTGGCTGAGGAGGAGATGGGAGAGCTGCCTGTCTCCTCCGATGAGGAGGACATCGGTGGGGGTGAGGGTGATGAGGTCCTCGAAGTCGACAATGCTGGCGATGAGGCCACCACACTGGCCAGATGAGGCAGGGGCGTTCAGGAGGCCCTCATTGCCGCAAGATTTGTGGAGGATGACGATGAGATGCAGTAAGGACAGTCCTGACATTCTCACCTTGCATCTGTGAATGTTTGACTCCTGTGTGGCTGATTCAGCGCAAGTACCCTCAGTGCACAGTCTCATGTCATGGAGACCCAGCGGAGGCCATAATAGTCTTCAGATTCCAGGAGGATGATGAGAACATGCAATGAAGATACTCCATAGATTTTCACATAGCCTCTGTCAATGTTTTTATTTTATTCATTCACGGGATGTGGGCTTTTATTGCCCATCCCTAGTTGCCCTTGAGAAGCTGATGGTGAGCTGCCTTCTTGAACTGCTGCAGTCCATGTGGCATAGGTACACCCACAGTGCTGTTAGGGAGGGAGTTCCAGGATTTTGACCCATCGACAATGAAGGAATGGTGATATATTTCCAAGTCAGGATGGTGAGTGACTTGGAGGGGAACTTTCAGGTGGTAGTGTTCCCATCTATCTGCTGCCCTTGTCCTAGATGATAGTGGTCGTGGGTTTGAAAGGTACTGTTGAAGGAACCTTGGTGAATTCCTGCAGTGCACTTTGTAGATGGTACACACTGCAGCTACTGTGTGTTGGTGGTGGAGGGAGTGAATGTTTGTGGATGTGGTGCCAATCAAGCGGGTTGCTTTGTCCTGGGCGGTGTTCAGTTTCTTGAGTGTTGTGGGAGCTGCACTCATCCAGGCAAGTGGAGAGTATGCCACCACACTCCTGACATGTGCCTTGCAAATGGTGGACAGGCTTTGGGGAGTCAGGGGGTGAGTTACTCATCGCATGATTCCTAGCCTCTGACCCACTTGATTGGGTCAGAGGCTAGGAAACATCCACAAACATTCACTCCCTTCACCACCTACGCACAGTAGCAGCAGTGTGTACCATCTACAAGATGCAATGCAGGAATTCACCAATGCTCCTTAGGCAGCACTTTCCAAACCCATGACCACCACTTCCTGCTCTTGTAGCCACAGTATTTATATAGTTAATCCAGTTCAGTTTCTGGTCAATGGTAACCCTCAGGATGTTGATAGAGGGGGATTCAGTGGTGGTAACGCCATTGAACATCAAGGGGCAATGGTTGGATTCTCTCTTGTTGGAGATGGTCATTGCCTGGCACTTGTGCGGCGCGAATGTCACTTACCACTTATCAGCCCAAGTCTGGATATTGTCCAGGTCTTGCTGCATTTGGGCATGAACTGCTTCAGTATCTGAGGAGTCGTGAACAGTGCTGAACATTATGCAATCATCAGCAAACATCCCCACTTCTGACATGACGAGGGAAGGAAGTTCATTGATGAAGCAGCTGAAGATGGTTGGGCCTAGGACACTACCCTCAGGAACTCCTGCAGTGATATCCTGCAGCTGAGATGATTGACCTCCAAAAACCACAACCATCTTCCTTTGTGCTAGGTATGACTCCAACCAACGGAGATTTTTCCCCCTGATTCCCATTGGCTCCAATTTTGCTAGGGTCCCTTGATGCCACACTCGGTCAAATGTGGCCTTGGTGTCAAGGGCAGTCACTCTCAACTCACCTCAAGTGCTCAGCTCTTTTGTCCATATTTGAACTAAGGCTATAATGAGGTCAAGAACGGAGTGGCCCTGGTGGAACCCAAACTGGGGATCAGTGAGCTGGTTATTGCTAAGCAAGGCTCGCTTTAAAGCACTGTTGATGACTCCTTCAATTACTTTACTGCTGATCGGGAGTAGACTGATGGGGCGGTAATTGGCCAGGTTGGATTTGTCCTGTTTTTCCACATAGCTGGGTAGATGCCAGTGTTGTAGCAGTGGAACAGCTTGGCTAGAGGCTTGGTAAATTCTGGAGCACAGATCTTCAGTACTATTGCTGGAATATTGTCAGGGCCCATAGCCTTTGCTATCCAGTGCCTTCAGCCGTTTCTTGGTATCACGTGGAGTGAATTGAATTGGCTGAAGACTAGCATCTGTGATGCTGGGGACCTCCGGAGGTGGCCAAGATGGATCATCCACTTGACACTTCTGGCTGAAGATTGATGCGAAAGCTTCAGCCTTATCTTTTGCACTGATGTACTGGACTCCTCCATCATTGAGGATGGGGATATTTGTGGAGCCTCCTCCTCCAGTGAGTTGTTTAATTGTCCATCACCATTCCCAATGGATGTGGCAGGACTGCAGAGCTTAGATATGATCCGTTGGTTGTGGGATCGCTTAGCTCTATCACTTGCTGCTTATGCTGTTTGGCATGCAAGTAATCCCATGTTCTAGATTAACCAGGTTGACAACTCATTTTTAGGTATGCCTGGTGCTGTTCCTGCACTCTTTATTGAACCAGGGTTGATCCCCTGTCTTGATAGTAATGGTAGAGTGGGGGATATGCCGGGCCATGAGGTTAGATTGTGTTCGAGTACAATTCTGCTGCTGATGATGATCCACAGCGTCTTATGGATGCCCAGTGTTGAGTTGCTAAATCTGTTTGAAACCTATCACATTTAGCACGGTGGTAGTGCCACACAACATGATCCTCAATGTGAAGCTGGGACTTCATCTCCACAAGGACTGTGCTGTGGTAACTCCTACTGATACTGTCATGGACAGATGCATCTGTGGCGAGGTCAAGTATGCTTTTCCCTCTTGTTGGTTCCCTCACCACCTGCTGCAGACCCAGTCTGGCAGCTATGTCATTTAGTGGTACTACCGAGACACTCTTGGTGATTGACATTGAAGTCCCCCACCCAGAGTACACTCTGTGTTCTTGCCACCCTCAGTGCTTCCTCCAAGTGAAGTTCAACGTGGAGGAGCTCTCCATGAGGGAGGGCAGTACATGTTAATCAGCAGATTTCCTTTCCCACGTTTGGCCTAATATCATGAGACTTCATGGGGTCCAGAGCCGATGTTGAGGACTCCCAAGGCAACTCCCTCGCAACTGTATACCACTGTACCCTCACCTCTGCTGGGTCAGGACATACCTGAAAATCTGTATTATCTATAAGGTATGATTCTGTGAGTATGACTATGTTAGGCTGTTGCTTGACTAGACTGAGACAGCTCTCCCAATTTTGGCACTAGCCCCCAGATGTTAGTAAGGAGGGCTTTGCAGGGTCGACAGGGCTGTGATTGCTGTTGTCGTTTCTGCTGCCTAGGTCAATGCCAGGTGGTCCGTCCAGTTTCATTCCTTTTTTGTGACTTTGTCGCAGTTTGTTACTGCTGAATGGCTTGCTAGACCATATTTCAGAGGGATTTAAGAGTCAATGGTCTGGAGTCCCAGGCAAGGACAACTGATCCCCCTTCCCTAATTAGTGAACCAGATGGGTTTTTACAACAATCAACAATGGTTTCATGGTCATCAGCAGACTTTTAATTCCAGATTTTTTATTGAGTTCACATTCCACCATCTGCCGTGGTGAGATTTGAACCCAGTCTCTGAGTCTCTGGATTATTAGTCCAGTGACAATACCACTATGCCATTACCTCCCCCTATGTGATTGTGTGACTCCTTTGTGGCTGAGGGCAACTCGCTTGCTCCCCCGATCAGGGTCATATCATGGAGACGCAGCTGTGAAACTTTAAATACTCCTGACCCTTTGCAGCCTTCAACACCTGCACCCTTCAAGAGTACACCTTTACCCACCGGACACAGATGCCGAAGAGATGGAGGGTGGGTGGGGGCATCCCCACCTCAAAGGTGAATGACGGAACTCTGTGGCTCCTGCCCACGACATTCTGGCAGCAGTGACCAGCACCATTGATGTGCAGGTGATGTGATGATATAGTAATGCGTCCAGTGAGTGTGAAGCTGGTTACACACTACACAGGGAAGAGGCCCTGGACTGAGACACCTGCCTTTATCTTGTGCAGGAACCAAGGTTTCACATCTGAGTGACATGAACACTGCTGATCAGAACAAGGAGCCATAGACAAGGAAACATTCTTTGGAGTTTATTTACAATACTGAACATTATGTACAAGTGATTACCACCCATGTGTGAGTTGTGCAATTACATCTTCTTAACCTTCCTAATCCTGCCAATACATTTTGGTGCTCCTCTGACTTCTGCGGTAGAGGTGGAGGTGGAGGAAGCCTGCTGACTGCTACACCCTGTCTGTGATGAGCTTGGCAGGCATTCTCTGGAGGGCCAAGACCTGGATGTCCAGCATTCCAGCACCAACCCCCACAGCCCCTGGTCTGGGACCTATCCCGTTGGTTGTGTTTGATCTTGTCCTGCATAAAGACAGATTCAAAGAGTGTGAGCAAGGCACATGCCAGGCCAAATGAAAAGGATGCCAGGCGTGTGTGTTTGCTGAGTGGAGCTATGTATGGGATGAGGAGGCAGTCTCCAGAGGAGATGAGGCCAGATGGAGATGTGGGGGTGTGTGTGAGAGTGCGTGGTGATGTCCCTTGAGCTGCCAATGAGTAAGATGCCAGTGAATGTGTGATGGCCTTGTGAGTGTGTGAGTTGAGAGTGATAAGATGGCTGACTTACCCTAGCAGCATGGATGAGGCCATTCATCCATTTTCTGCACTGGATGGTTGACCTCGTGTGCAGCATTGGCACTGACCACCTCTGCCATCACCTCCCAAGCCAGAACGGTGAGACTAATGGGCCTCCTGCAACCAGAGCTGGGTACAGGATTTCATGGGGGGCCTCCACAGCGTTCAAAAGGTGTCCCAGGGGCGCGTCGCTGAATCGGAGGCTGCACTCTTCTTGGCTTTTGGAGCCATGTCTTCACTGGAGCAGTGAAGATGAGCAAGCTTGAAGATTGTGCATTGAACATGCAGGGCTTGGCTATAATCACACCACATTTACCTTCTCCATCCACAACCTGTTGTATGTCAGCAACCAATCTGCTTCTCTCATGTTCCTTTTGGGCTGTAACTTATAACCTGATCATCTTAATCCTGAACTTTATTTTTTAAATTTTTTAAAAGAAACTCATGCTTAGCTTTCTGATAATTCTAAGTTGCTCATGATCAAGAATGAACATCAAGCTGCCTGTTAGTAAAAAAGGACAGTTGATCAAAAGGGATAATTATGGCACAAAAATCTGCCATTGTGGCTGGCAGATAAAACGTCTTTTTTCACACCCACTGCTGCATTTAGTGCAAATCTGGGACGATTCCACTCAAAGGCACTCGCCTTCAGTACATTGTCTGATGCAGAGGATGCACCCAGTGGCCATAGCATGGAACTGCAGGTAGATCCCATCCTCATGCACTCTTAATAGGGAATTGCATGGAGTTTCAGCCCTTATGTACCTCAAAACTGTGATACCTACAGAGATCACAGGCAGTTACAAATGTAACAGGAGGTGGACACAGCTTATCGGGAAATCTCACAAGGAATATTGACAGGTGAGAATACACTTCCAAAAGGCACTCAATACAACGCAGCACAACAGACTTGTGAGGAAAGTTATTGCTCATGGAATAAAAGGGGCATTAGCAACATGGATACAAATTTGGCTAAAAAATAGGAAATAGCAAGTAAAGCTTAATGGATGTTTTTCGGGCTGGAGGAAGGTTTGTAGTGAAGCTCCCCAGGGGTCGGTATTGGGACCGTTGCTTTTCCTGAAATACATTAATGTTCTAGGTCTTGGTGCGCAGGGGACATTTCAAAGGTTGTGGATGATACAAAATTTGGGAGCATTGTAAACTGTGAGGAGGACAGTGTAGAACTTCAAAAGGACATATACAAGTTGGTGGAGTGGGCAGATAGTTGGCAGACGAAATTCAATGCAGAGAAGCTTGAGGTGATGCATTTTGGTAGGAAGAACATGGAGAGACAATATAAAATAAGGGGTACAATTATTATGGGGGTGCAGGAACAGAAGGACCTGGATATATATGTGCATAGATCATTGAAGGTGACAGGACATGTGGAGAGAGCAGTTAATAAAGCATACAATATCCTGGGCTTTACTGATAGGGGCATAGAATACAAGAGCAGGGAGATTATGCTCGGCTTAGATAAAACACTGACTAGGTGCCAACTAGAGTATTGTGTGCAGTTCCGGGAGCCACACTTTAGGAAGGATGTGAAAACATTGGAGAGCGTGCAGAAGAGATTTACAAAAATGTTTCCAGGGTTTAGAAGCTTCAGGTATGAAGGCATATTCAAGAAGAACAGTTGGGATTGTTCTCCTTGGAGAGGAGAAGGCTAACAGAGATTAAATATAGGTGTTCAAAACCATGAAGGGGTTGGACAGAGTCGCAGATTTAAAGTGATTTGCAAAGGAAGCAAATGCAATGTGAGAAAAACTTTTTCACACAGCGAGTAGTTTGCGTCTAGAATGCACTGCCTGAGAGTGTGGTGGAGGCAGATTCAACTGAGGCATTCAAGAGGGCATTAGATAATTATTTGAATAGAAACAATGTGCAGGGTTACAGGGAAAGGGCAGGAGAATGGCACTGAGTTATAATGCTCATTCGGAGAGCTGATGCAGACACGATGGGCCAAATGGCCTCCTTCTGCACCATAACAATTCTGTGATTCTGTAATATTGATTTTAGTAACATAAAGAGATCTTTTCAATGTCAACTAAAGCAAAAATCAGTACATGGATCAAGTTTTTCTTTTGCTTAATCTCACAAAACCTCGCTGCTTTAAGAAAAACACACAATATACTTTTTTAACAGAATAAAGCTATCTGGCTTTTCTTCAAGTAATTTTGAAAGGCAACCAAATCGATTTTCTTTAAGACTGAGAGGGAAGCATTGCATCATTTGGATGCATCAATACAGCTATGTGTTACTGATGGGTCCCCTACACACTCAGGCTCAAGGATTTGCCTTCAGCTAATCCAAGTCACTGGACTGGGCAATAAATATCAACTCTAAATTCAGGCTTATTTTAGATATTAGATATTTCAGTTATTAAAAATATGACATTGTTTTAACAAAAGCACTTTGAGTGATTTGATTGGTTTACCAACAAAGGGTGACAGCCAAAGCTGGTATATGTTACCCTGTGGCATGGTGACGTAGAGTTTCCTTTATACATGCATGATATAGGATGTAAGATTAATATGTGCAGTAAGTGTACACCTTATGCAAGATTTTTATTATGCTAGTAGATCTCCCAGAGCATTGCTCACAGGAATCGATGGAAGAATTAATTTAAAATAATGTGCATTTTATAAAAAGTTATTTAAAAAAGACCTTTGACCTTGTGAAAGTCTTCAAAACTAATTACATATCTTCAGATAGAAAATAAGATGGCAATAGAACTATCAGAAACAATTGAGAGAGTTGCTCTCCAGAGTCACCCAGTCTGCAAAGGCAATTGCAGCAGTTAACACAGCAAAATGGAATGGGAAATATGGATATGTAATTGGGTAGGTTTGACAGCATGACCTTTTTTTTTGTAGACAGGAAACATTCACAAACTGAAGATTTTAAATAGGATAAACAAACAGAGAATAGACATTTACTGAGAAATATCTATTTCTTAAATAGTCTGCTCGTTTGATGTTAGAATAATAAACTTGGTTCGATAAAGCTGTGTCATAGGATAAAAATAACTGTTTAATCACAGTTGATTTATATATGTCAGTGCATTAGTGAGAAAGAGAGTGGGAGTTACTCAAATATTAGTGTGTGTGCCTTTGGATTTTTGACATCCCTGTTTTGCGGTGAAAGCTAAAGTGCTTTCTTCTTCCTCACCAGCACAAACATAAATGCCAATGCTTGTTATTCCAACACCAGCAGTGTCATCTAACATTGATTAATTAATTGTTATAAATCAGTGAAAATTTCTAAAATCAGTTTAATAGTCAATCTTTTACAGCTCTTAAAAGAACTTTCATTCACTATATTGCTCTTGCTGATTTGATTTTGGCATTTTGTACAGATAAATCAACTTAACAACCACTGTTAGACAGTCTTTACCAATCTTCACCTCTACCCTAGTTTACTAATCTTAGATTATCCTGTTTACTTTTGAAGGTGCTGATTGCACGGTAATAGTCTTCTATTTGCTTCAAGGTTGTGACTTCCTGATCCTTCAGTGCTTTCAGTTGTTCTTGCAAACTGCTAATTCCTTCCTTTGGCTCTGTGAGGTTAGCTTTTGAACTTTGACTTACACTGTTTAAAAGTAAAATTGAAGAAAAGGAATGGAAACACATTGCAGTGAAAAACACCTATGGGCTGAAATTGCACTTGCAGTGCTGGCACACGGGCATTTTGTGCCACAAGCTTACATACTCCCCATCTACCCCAGGCTTTTTGAGGGATCCTCATTAATGCAGTTATGCTCACAACACATTTTGTTTGACACATTGGGATTATAGAGATTGGTTACGGGATTTTATGTATAAATCTTTGAAATTATAGATGGAGCACCTAAAGCTGTACCTACACTTTTTCTTCTGAGAGAAAAGCTTCTATTAGTTTAGCATTACATATGAACATACGAATTAGGAGCAGGAGTAGGCCATATGGCCCCTTGAGCCTGTTCCACCATTCAATAAGGTCATGTCTGATCTGACCTAACCCTCTGCTACTTGGGAGGCTGACCATAAAAGTTGGTGGCTTCCTTGCGGGCTCAGGAAAAGGTGTCTTCTAGGTCCTCCTCCATTGTTGCTGCTCTTGGCTGTCTGCAGCACCAGCAGAAGCCACCAGTCCTGGTGGAGCTGCTGGAACTGACGAGCTTCCAGTCTTCCAACTGGCCAACAGGTCTTGGAGGCAGGATATCTGCCTTTAAAGGGACAGGAGCTCTGGAGCCAGACAGTTAATTGCCTGATAAGCATAGAATTGCATCAGGTCGACTCGTGGCAGGGATGCCAGTGGTTTTCTGGCCCAACATCAGGGCCATCACCATGACTATTAAATTCATCCCAAGCTGTGTTTTTCTGGGCTTCACAAAAATAATCTAGGCACCACCACCTTAGGACCTCCACCTTCTGCAAACACAATTCCACGTCCTCAATTGCAACTTACTGTTGACAGTTGACCTGGCCACAATCCAGAAGCATGCAGCTTGTGTAAAGTCCAGCTGAAGTATAGCCTACTCTTCTGTTTCCCAAAGTCCAAGGGCTAAATTTTTAGCTCGGCAGGTGGGTGCAGACCCGACCGAGCGTAAAATGACATGTCATGACATCGGGCAAGTGTCCCAATGTCATCGCGTACTCACACAATATTTCGGCCTCCAGATGCGCGCCGGAGTCGGTAGCTTGCCCGCCAACAATGAAAATGCCTATTAAGACCATTAAAGAAGTAATTAAAATAAATTTTTCACTGCCTGACCAACCTTACGTTTGGCGGGCAGGCAAAAAGGCCCAGTGGCTTTTGCATTTTTTTTTGGAAACCTCATCCATGGGTGGGACGAGGTTTCCAACATCAGATAAAAGTTTTAAAGTTTATTTATTAATATGTTCCTGCTCATGTGACAGAGGCACATGAGGGGACATGTTATATAATATTTTTAACACCTTTAGTTTGAAAACTGTTCATCACCCTGAGGCAGCTCTGCGCCTCAGGGAGATTTGCAAGTGAGCACCCACGCGCATGCATGAAGCTCACGCTCACCCTCCTCCGCGCAACCCTCACACAGGCCGCGCTGATGCTCATGCTTCATACTGGGTGGGCCTTATTTGGCAGCTTCCCACCCGCCCCTGCCAAGCCCCATCAAAAAGGACAAAATTCTGCCCTTAATGGTAATAGGAATTTATCTCTAATCTACTGACCCAATCACCACCTCCAAATACAATGTTCCTCCAAGCATAAATATTAAATAGTTCCTCCATATATTTGAACAGTTAAATAAAATTTAATCACAAAGCCGTCACTAACGAGCCACAAGAAAGGCCTCCATGTATTCCTTTCTATTTCTACAATTCATAGAACCCATTACAGAAAACCTGCAGGTAAAATTCATCTTCTGCACTCCTGGGGCATGGTCCCTATGATTTTCCATCCATTAGGATTACAAATTTGGAACATTACCTCTCCATTATGCTGAAATTGGCATATTAGAATAGGTAAAAAAGCTGTAGCAGACCTGAGAAACTGACATGCCGCATACCGTCACCTGAATACATAATGCACAACCACATTGTGCACTGTTTTACTCAATATCTTTGTTTTATAGTATTTGCATACAATTTTATTTCACTTCACTTAATTATACTACCCTTACTTTCTTTGCATGCTGCCTTTTTTTCTTTAAATGTCTTCCTTCAAAGCAAAAAGCTCTTTTAGTAATTGTTCATTCTCTCCTATAATTTTCTGCAATTGATCTTGAGCTGCTTTAAATTTTGATTCTACATAATTCACCTTGGCCTATAGAAGGCAAAAAAAAAGCCAAATGTTAATCCTTAATCTTTCTGAACGACAACTGTGGAAAATTGGTTTTGGCTGCATATAGCAGCTATCTTAAAATGGACATCCCTACAAATATATAAATTAGTCAAAAACAGGAATTTTCTCTACACTTAGGCAATTAAATACAAACTCACCTGCCATTCCTCTACATTCTGGTTATATTTGATACTGTGCCTTTGCTCTCCTTTAAGACAGTCTTTTATTGAATCCAAGTCCTTTTTGATCTCAATAACCTTACAGTACAAAACAAATAAACCTATTTCATTTTCTGGTTGAAGTGTTATGAAATAGAGATAATTTAAGCAAGTTATATTGGTATTTGTAGGTATTAGGCAAGAGTTTTAGCTTTAAAGTTTAAGTTTGATTTGTATTTCTGTATCTGTGTGTTAAGAAAGGTTAAATTGAGTTTTAGTTTCACTTTAAAAAGGTGCCTGCATTTCTAATGAGGTTTTTGTGATTTAAGCTAAGGTAAACAAACAAGAGTAGAAGAATTAGACTGTTGCCTAGCAACAGAAGTCCAGAGACGCAGGTCTGCCCCACAGAAACACAGAAAAGCTAGAAACAGTAGTTTTGATTTTGAAGCTGTTGGAGTTCAGCAGGTTTTGAAGATGGCTGGCAGGAAGGAGCAGCCTAGAAGAGACAGATAGCCAAACCCAAGCTGAAGAAAGACACCAAAATCCAGGGCAGTGGAACAGGGAAAACCAGACCTTCTAGTCAAAGGAAGGGCAGGATCCTGGAAAAGGTCCTGCTGGGTGAAGTTGAGAGTGAGGGACAGAGAGAAAGGCTCCACGCTTCAAGTTTAAAGAGAAAAAAGCTGCAGAAAGCAGATTTAAAGTGAGAAAAGCTTGCAAGAGGCAAACAGGTCCAAAGAGACAGCTGAAGGTCTGTAACTCTTTTCTGTGGGCATGTGAGGCAATGGTACTGTTGATGGTGAGTCTGTGAGAGACAGTGTGTGGAATATAGTTTGAATGCATGTGGTGACCCAGGGGAAAGGAATATTGGAAGGAGAGTTTCAAACCCTGGAGGTGAATGCTTGCGGAAGGTGTCTGAGAGAAAGCGTTGGTTTGGGAGAAGATTCCAAGTTGAGATCTCGGAGAGTTGAGATTGGAAACCCTCATGTGAAGGGCAGAATTCAGTGAGACTGGTTGGCTCACAGTGTGACGAGTGTCTGGGCGGAAGTTGAGGAGAGATCCATAGCATTTGGTTGAGGTAGCATCTGTCACTTGGTTTCAATGCACGGTGTGTCTGACCACAGGGTGCCTATTGGTACATGGACTGTGGATATGGGAGTATTAGATAGTTTTTGTAACTTGTGTTATCCTTACAAATCTGACTCCTGTGACTCTGTTCAGTAGCTACTCTCCACATATCTAAACAAACAAATAAAAGTTAGGATCTATCAAACTGTGTTTCACTCTGGGATCAGACTTGTCCAGGGGTAACCTCAGCTGGGCTCGTATCAAAGTGAGGTTTTTTGTGGGAATTGGAATGCAGAAAGCGGGTGATCAGACACGGATAATAATTGGTCTGGGATTGGAAACCCTTGAACATTTGTGGGATCTGTATGTGGAAGTAAGAGGTACTGGACATAGGAATTGGAGTTGCTGTGAGGTATATCATACAGGTTGGAATTTGAAATGACATTGAACATTACTAAGACTTTTTTACAGGTGGGAAATGTAACCCTGACCAGTTTACAGAAATTAACCAAGTGTAAGCTAAATTGGCAGGTAAGCTGGAGTTAGAATTATCCGAAGGGGCGAGAGAAGCAGACATAGTTGGGATAATAGCACAGCATTTAAAATTGGAAGGGAAACTAGAGAGACTACTTTCTTCAGGGAATGAGTCACAGCTGGAGGTAGTGAAACTTGAATCAGAGGAAAAAGAAAGGGCTGAAAAAGGAGAAGACAAAGAATTGGAATTGGAATGACTAGAGGGAAAAGAAAAAGAAAAGGAAAAAGAGAGAGTAATTCAAAGAGAAATGGAAATGTGAAAGCTCGACCTCCGGGCGATGAAGTTAGCAATGGAGGAAAGAGAGAAGGAACGAGAAAGAGAATACCAGCTTTAAAAGTTGGACCTTAAAAAAAGAGAACTCAGATGCTGAGGGGAATTCTGAGGATGAAAAAACTTTCAACCCAAAACCTAGTGATGAGATGTTTAAGTTTGTGCGAGCTCTCCCAAAGTTTGAGGAAAGGGATGTAGAGACATTCTTTATTTCATTTGAGAAGCTGGCTAAGAAAATAAAGTGGCCAAAAGAAATCTGGACATTACATTTACAGTTTAGGTTGGTAGGTAGAGCTCATGAGGTTTATGCTTCACTTTCAGAAGAGGTATCGGTGGATTATGATGCAGTAAGAAAGCCTATTCTGAATGCATGAGTTAGTCCCTAAGGCATACAGGCAGAAATTTGAGAATATAAGTAAACAGCCTGGGTAGACCTATATTGAATTTGAGTGGCTAAAGTAAAGTAATTTTGACCATTAGATAAGGGCATTAAAGGTAGACCCAACATATGAAGCTGTTAGGAAAATAATTCTCTTGGAAGAATTTAAAGATTCTCCCTCTTGTAGTTATGGAGGATCAGAATGTTGAGAATCAGTAGGATCAGATCATGGGGAGGGTCAGAATGTTAAAACAACTAGACAGGCAGCAGAGATGGCTGACAATTATGAACTGGACCATAAATCTAAACTCTTTTTCTGTCATCCCAATAAATCCAAGAAGGATATAAGATGGGAAGGTGAAAGGAATGCAAGTAGCCAGGGAAGAGAATGGACAGTTGGGAATTCTCAGGAATTTCCTCCTCAGACCAGAAAGGAAGGTGCTGATGGTAGAAGTGAGATTTGAAAGCCTAAGTGTTTGCATTGTAACAAAGTGGGACATGTTAGGGCAGATTGCTGGAGGTTAATGGTAGACCTATTGCAATAGTAGGAACACCTAAGGAATCCTCAAGAAAGGTTGCATCAGAATGGTTAATGGTTGTTAAAACTGTAGCAGTGGTACAGATAAAACATGTTTACTCAGAACATACAGGAAAGGGAGGTATGGTTCAAGGTAGTCCAGAAAATTCTTCTTTGATTACTGGTGAAGGAAGTCAAGCTAACACAGGGTCTGGATGTTTTATGTCAAAGAGAGTAGTGTTCCCTTACTCCTCCCACAAAATAAGTAAACAGATTAAAATTTTGAGAGATACAGGGGCAAATCAATCATTGATGGTGGCTGATGATATAATTTGTGTTCAAGGTAGTTTTATGAAAGGGAAAGTATTGATAATAGGTTTTAATGGAATTTATAAACCTGTTTCTTTGTGTAAAGTTCAGGCTTGTCCAGGGGTAATCTCAGCTGGGATTTCAAATTTGTTAATTTCAAATTAAATTTTACAGGATGTATTTTCCATGTTGTACAGAACTTTCATGCTGCATTTTCAAGATTTTCAAATCTGAGGGCTCGCAATTCGTAAATAGGTAATGGTGTGTTCATTTTCAGATTTCTTAATAAGTACATTTTCTGACAGGTTCTTATTTTTCTGTTGTGTTATAAGCATCCACTGAACAATCAGTAACCTGTGCCTGATTCTTTTCATAGTTAGCTACATTTACATAGTATGGAGAGCCTAGAGTTTTGATGGGGGAGGGGAGAGGGAGGAAATTTGATATGAACAGCTATTACACAGTCTGCTTGCAATGTCAAAGAGAGAGAATGCAGATAATAAACCAATATAGATTTTGACTCCAGGGACCAATTTTAACCTAAAATGAGTCATCTCTTCCTGGTTAAGTTCTTTTATCCTGCTTGTCACTTTCCCATGTATAATAATTGTATGCATCTTGTAACTGCAGAGCAGAAAGGGAGAGGCATTTATATAGAAAATGTGTGCATTGGTTTTTGAATCCTCAGTGTGACTGTCGTACAGCACCATTGGGAAACTGAGAGGATGAGGAGGAATGCTGACTTTACAGCCTGAAAAATTTTATACACCATCAAAGTTAATAGACACTTCTTTGATGGGGAACAAAAGCAGCATTTGAACCAATGCTGTGGGTTTTCTGCCCCAATTAATTACATTAAAATTACCCTCATCATCATGTAGAATACCAGAGGCCATCAGCTGGTATATGCATTAAAAATTAAAAGGGATGCAGCCTCTTGAAAATGAGCTGCCTAATAATTGGCACTATGCTGCTTGCTACATTTGCAGACCGACTAAGAACAAAAGCAAAATACTGCAGATGCTGGAAATATTTTTTTTAAAAAAATCAACCTGCATTTTAAAGCAAGGCACTTGCAATTTCACTGTTTGTTGACATAGAAACATAGAGCTCTGAGATTCAGAGGGACCTGGGTGTCCTAGTGCATCAATCACAAAAGGCTAAATACAGGTACAGCAGGTAATTAGGAAAGCTAATAGAATATTATCATTTATTGTGAGGGAAATTGATTACAAAAGTAGGGAGGTTATGCTTCAGTTGTTCAGGGCATTGGCGAGACCACATCTGGAGTATTGTGTACAGTTCTGGTCTCCTTATTTAAGGAAAGATGTAAATGCATTCGTAGAAGTTGAGAGAAGGTTTACTGGACTAATACCTGGAATGGGCAGGTTCTCTAATGAGGAAAGGCTGGACAGGTTAGGCTTGTATCCAGTGGAATTTAGAAGAGTAAGAGGTGACTTATTTGAAACCATTAAGATCCTGAGGGGTCTTGACAGGGTGGATGTGGAGAAGATGTTTCCTCTTGTGGGAGAATCTAGAACTAGGGGTCATGGTTTAAAAATAAGGGGTCGCTCATTTAAGACAAAGGTGAGGAGAAATGTTTTCTCTCAGAGAGTTGTGAGTCTTTGGAACTCTCGTCCTCAAAAGCAGTGGAAGCAGGGTCTTTGAATATTTTTAAGGCAGAGCTAGATAGATTCTTGATTAACAAGGGGGTGAAAGGTTATCAGGGGTAGGCAGGAATGTGGGGTTGAGATTACATTCAGATCAGCCATAATCTTATTGAATGGCGGAGCAGGCTTGAGGGGCCGAGTGGCCTACTCCTGCTCCTAACTCGTATGTTTATAGGTAGAAACATAGAAAATAGGAGCAGGAGTAGGTCCTTCGGCTCTTTGAGCCTGCTCCACTATTCAATATGACCATAGTTGATACTCCATCTCAATGTCATACTCATGCTCCCTTCCCATACCCCTTTAGAGTCCAGAAACCTATTTCCTTCTTAAATATATTCAGTGATTTGCCATCCACAGCCTTCTGTAATAGAGACTGCCACAGGTTCACCTCCGTCTGAGTGAAGATGTTTCTCCTCATCTCAGTCCTAAATGAGCTATCCCATAGCTTGAGATTATGACCCCTTGTTCTAGATCCCCCAGCCAGAGGAAACATAATTCCCACATCCAGTCTGCCCAGCCCTGTCAGAAGTTTATAGTTTCAATGAGATCCCCTCATTCTTCTAAACTCCAGTGAATACAGGCCTAGTCGGCCCAATCTCTCCTCATATGACAATTCTGCCATCCCAGGAATCAGTCTGGTAAACCTTCGCTGCACTCCCTCTATGGCAAGCATATACTTTCTTAGGTAAGGAGACCAAAACTGCACACAATACTCCAGGTGTGGTCTCACCAAGGCCCTGAATAGCTGCAGTAAGGCATCCTTGCTCTTCTACTCAAGTCCTCTCACAATGAAGACCAACATATCATTTGCCTTCTTAACTGCTTGCTACACCTGCATGCTTGCTTTCACTGATTCAGTGACATAAGCCTGATGGTTATCATTAGTGTTGCTTGACTGCTTCTACAACCTATCATTATCACAATAGGGGCCCTGTAAGTTCACAGTTTGATTGACAGCTCCAAGTCGTTTTCAAGAGATTAGCTGTCTTTAATGTGGGGCTATGAATAAAAATGTTTGTTTTTATAAGGGATTAGGTCATTGAAAAAATGTAAATATATTGAATGGGCTTTACCAATTGAGAGTATTTTTTTTTTTAATATGGTCAAATCTGTAATAGATATTTAGAACCTTATTTTATTTCATCTCAGCATGGCTCCTGATGTCTGACCACAGTGGTTACTGGCTGAGGTAAGGAGGGTATAAGGGCAAAGGCTGGTGGGTGGGGTCATGGGTTAGCATGAGTTGACATTACATTGGTATAAGGGCTATAAAGGGCCATGGGAATGAGTGGTGAGTTGTGGGCTGGCATGGGTTGTTATAAAATTGGCATTGGGGCTACAAAGGGCTATGGAGGTGAGTGAGTTAGCACTAATTTGGTATAGGGGCTATAAAGGGGTGGGTAGAGAGGCATAGGTTGGCATCATGAGTATGAGGGGGCATGGGGATGTGGGGGACATGAGGTTGGATGAGTGGGCATGGGTGGGACATGGAGGGTGTGTGGATGAGGGTGATTGGAAGGATTTAAATATGGTTCTCCAGAGAAGATGGGCACAGATTTGGGAGGCAAGAAACGTACTAGGGCTCCGGAGAGGAAAGGGAGTTTGGAGATGGGGCGGTAATTTACAAGTACAGTAGGGTCAAGCGTTTTGTTTTTGGGGAGAGGAGTGATGACAGCAGATTAAAAGAGGAGAGGGGCAACACCTGAAGAGAGAGAAAAACAGAAAATGCTGGAAAAACACAGCAGGTCTAGCAACATCTGTGGAGAGAGAAACAGTGTCAATGTTTCAAGTCCATATGACCCTTCTTCAGAGCTAAGGGGAAATGGATAAGTGATGAAATTTATACTGTTTAAGTGGAGTGGAGCAGGTGAAGCTGAATAGAAGGCCAGCGGTAGGTAGGGACAAAAGAGAAATTGAACTAAAGATCAGAAGGAGTGTTAATGATAGTGGTAAGGGCTAAAAAAGATGCTGATAGTGGCAAAGGTAAGAACACAGAATGTGATAATAGCAGAACAAGGGTAAGCACTCTGAAAAAAACATGAACAAGTAACAGATGGCCCTTTTGGGGATGGGGTGGGGGAGGGGGTGGTGGCAGGGAAAAAAGGATAGAAATGGGATAGAAGGGAGGATATAAAAGGGGATAAAACAATGAATAAAAATAAAAATAAGTGGATAAAAAATCAAAAGGAATGTAGAAAAAAGGGAATTTAAAAAGGGGTGAGGATAGAGGAAAGAGTTCATGGTCTGAAGTTGTTGAACTCAATGTCAAGTCTGGAAGGCTGTAAAGTGACCAGTCGGAAGATGAGGTGCTGTTCCTCCAATTTGCGTTGGGCTTCACTGGAACATCGCAGCAGGCCAAGGGTGGACATGTGGGGATGAGAGCAAGATGGTGTGTTAAAATGGCAAGCGACAGGAGGACCATCCAAGGGCCCAAGCACTCCTTTTAGGTGAAGCAACACCTCACTTGTACTTCCTTCAATTTAGTCAAATGCATTCGTTGCTCCCAATGCAGTTTCCTCTACATTGGGGACACCAAGCGCAGACTGGGTGACTGCTTTGCGGAACACCTTCAGTCTGTCCTCAAGCATGACCCAGACCTCCCTGTCGTTTGCCATTTCAACATTCCATCCTGCTCTCATGCCCACATGTCTGTCCTTAGCCTGCTGCAATGTTCCAGTGAAGCTCAACACAAACTGGAGGAACAGCAACTCATCTTCCGATTAGACACTTTACAGCCTTCCGGACTGAATATTGAGTTCAACAACTTCAGCCCATGAACCCTCTCCTCTATCCTCACACCTTTTTTAATCCTCTTTTTTCCACATTCATTTTTATTTTTTATCCACTCATTTTTATTTCTATTTATTTTTATTTTTATTTATTTATTCATTGTTTTATCCCCTTTTTTATCCTCCCTTCTATCCCATTTTCTATCTTTTTTCCCCACCACTTCCCCCACTGCCTAACCCCATCCCCATCCCCAAAAGGACCATCCGTTACTTGTTCCATTTGGTTCTTTCCCACAATGCTATCCTTGTTCTGCTATTATCACATTCTGCTTTCTTGCCTTTATGCCATTATCAGCACCTTTTTTAGTACTTACCACTACCATTAACATTCCTTTCATCCTTTAGTTCATGACATCTTTGTCAATCTATCCTTTATCCCCAGGTATCACTGGCCTTATATCCAGCTTCACCTGCTCGATCCCCCTTAAACAGTATAAATTTCATCACATTTCCACTTCTCTTTAGCTCTGAAGAAGGGTCATACGGACTCAAAACGTTAACTCTGTTTCTCTCTCCACAGATGCTGCTAGACCTGCTCAGTTTTTCCAGCATTTTCTGTTTTTGTTTCAGATTTCCAGCACCTGCAGTATTGTGCTTTTACCTGAAGAGAGAGAACTGTTAACAACATCAGCTAACATGGGAGTCAGGAAGGGAAGCCAGGTGGTCAGCAGTTTAATGGGAATTAGGGAGCAATAGCTGCTTCTCATGGACTGGATGAGCTCGGAGGGGCTTGAGGGGAGATAGGAGATAAGGGGAGCTTTCAAGGGAGTTTGGTCTGGTGGGCGAGTGGAAGTGAGGCGGCTGATCAGATGGTCTCTAAACCCCTCCGATTGGGTCAGCAGCTCTTGGGGGCTAGTCACCATTCTAAATAGGGTGGCAGGCCCAGTGGCAGCCACTTCATTGGATTTCACCAGTAAAACACGACCCCAGGTCTCGCAGAAACACAGTTGCCCCCCCCCTCCCCACCACAACCTCCGTGCTCCCCTCCTCCACACCACCAGCTTCCGGCCGCTGTAGTGAGACCCCTGCCGTCCCCACAAAATCCTGGCCATTAACTCCTGTTTTTCTCTTTCCAGATGCGTCGTGACCCGCTGAGTGTTTCCAGAAATTTTTGTTTTTATTTCAGCTTTTCAGCATCCGCGGTATTTTGCTTTTAAGAACCTGCCTGGTTCCTTCCCTCCACACTGCGTGAATTGAATCGGATAACAGTTTACATAAGCAGGGGCTCACAAAGAGCCACCTCCACCAAAGCCAATGAGTTTTTAAAATTGTAAGTAATTTCTATGAGCTCACACAAATTCACAGCCAGAGGAAAATCTAATGAACAAACAGACTTGTGTAGGTCAATGGCATGCTGTTAAGAATTACTGTGTGAAACCATAGGAATTCATCCCTTCCATGCTGAATCTAGCTTTACAAGTTTATGCCTTACGAAGTTCAATAAAGCAAAAATCAATTCAACCCCAGGCACGTATCATGCTTTGCCACAGTGTTACTTTGTGAAGGTGCGTGTATATAGAATATGTTGAACTTGAAAACACTGCCTGCTTCGGTGTTGCAAAGGCTGTGAATACCCAGAGAGTTGGAATTATTGCATTGCTAAGATAATTTATAGGCAGTAAAAAGCACCTTCTATCCAGCAACCATGAAAATTTCTAAGACAGTACAGGTTAAGCAGAAAATCTTTTATTAGGAAAAAATGAGTGCGTTGTGTCAACAATTGTTCAGCTGAGACAAGGTACAAAACAATTGGAACTCACACCCAGTTAATTTTGGGCTGGGTTGGCATGAGTTTAATTAAGGCTAACAGGAAGGGTAGCTCAAAATGCATACTTGTTTGCAGAGTTATATCAATATAGTGAGAAAACGAAACAGGTTTTGGATTACAGCTGTTCATAACTTTTTTAAAATAACTGGATTTAAAAATTCAATTCAATGTGGTGAAATTTGCTGATGACACCAATATGAGAGGAGCAATGGACTCAACGGACGCAGCTCAGAATGAGTTGGGCAAAGTATATACGTTGACAGAACAATAACAGATGAAAATTAAGGTAAATAAGTGTGTAGTACAGCACATAGACTAGAAACGTAAGTTACAAATGTACTCCATAAACTATGTTGAAACAACTAAAAGATAGCTGAAGGAGACCTCATGATATAAGGAGAGTCAGGGCGGAATCGTCCCAGATTTGCATTAAGTGCAATAGTGGGTAGGAGAAAGGGCTTTTTATCCACTGGACGCAATGGCGGCTTCTCATGCTGTATCGTGCCATTCTTGCCTCATTAATTATGCCGGAAACATGCCATCTCGCTGGCAGGCGGCCTCCGATTTGCCCGCCACGCTGTTACCTCGCCATTTCCTCACGCAGGTCACCATATTTAAACTGCAGCCACACGCAGGCTTCTCAATGCTTCCAGCCCAGGAGGGCACTGGTGAAGACATGGCCCCAAAAGCCAAGGAGAGTGCAGCCCCCGATTCCATGATGCATCCCTAGGATGCCTTCTGGACACTGGAGAGGCCCACTGCGATGTCCTTTACCCCCGCTCTGGCCACAGTATGCCCATCAATTTCACCACTTCAGTTTGGCAGTGGTGGTCAGTGCCAATGCTGCACACAAGAGGTCGGCCATCCAGAGCAGAAAACAGGTGAATGATCTCACTCATGCCGCCAGGGTAAGGCAGCCATCTCATCACACTAAACTCACACACTCACAAGCCCATCACACATTCACTGGCATCTCACTCACTGCCAGCTCAAGGGACATTGCCACTCACTCTCTCACACAAACCCTCACATCATCATTTGGCTTCTCCTCTGGAGACTGTCTCCTCAGACCTCACCATCTTGATGTCACTTGCACAGATCAACATGTGCCCCAACGCACCCTGGAATATCCACCTCCCCCAGCACAGCCTTAGCCTGAAAGCTTCTTCCCTTGCCTGAGGCCACTTCTCCCTTTCCCCCAGGCAAAAGCTTGCCCTGCAGCCCCGACTTATGGCTGGTCTGGTAGGTAGAGTCCTGCCCGTGAGCCCCTTTAAAATTGATGTGGTGCTCCCTTTGAAGCCTGGCACTAATGACTGCGAGTGCTGCCTGAAGCAAGGTAGGCAAACAAACCTCGAAGTCCCAAATAAAGTGCAGCTCACCAAGTGCACGTCACTTATGTACAGTTGAGAAACATGTCGGTGGGATCTCAGGTGATCCAGCATGGTGGGATGATTCTGGCAAGCAGGGCTTATAATCATATGCAGATGTACTAAAATTATGTTCCCAGCATCCGCTGTCAGGAAACGCGGCCCGCCATTGACGGGCAGAGCGGACGATCGCAAACTGGTTTCACGGCGTCGTTAAACCAATTTTTGGCCTTCCAAAAATTGTCCGCTCATGCCCGCCATGATGCCCGATGCCAGTGGGGTCGGAAATTATGGCCTTAATGTTCAACATATCCAACTAGACGAGAGCAACAACCAATGAAGCCAATGGAATATTAAACTATATAGTCAAAACAGTGCTTAGGATCTGGCTGGATGGATGAATTTAGATGAATGGCCCTCCTCATCTGTAACTATCTTACGATTTTATGGAGCTTTTGGGATTAAGTTCTCTTACCTTCTTAACATGTAATTAGACAATGCCAGCTGTTGGAAAATGAAATAACCAGCAGTTCGCATTGTCTGGCTACACTTAATTACATAGGATTCTTATTGACATTGCCAAACAGCTAACCTGTTCATTTCAAATACTTCTTTCTGTTATTTTACAATAACCAGGTTGAAACATCTGTTTAACATCCAGGCCTGGGGAATTTGATATGGGCTTATGAAATCACTGAAAACGCATTGCTGGCTCGTTTTCATTTGCACAGAGTTCATGAATTGGAAAACAAAACATACCTCTATGTTGACTTGCTCTCAGATCATGCTGAGTTCTTCTTTCTTTGTAGAAATTATATGCCCTAGAAAAAAAAATACGGACCTTAAATAACGAAAGGATTTTGCATGGCAGTCATATTTCATCAAAGATCTATTATATAAATGCATCATTTGTAAGGTAAGTATGGATCTCAACTTATTCTTTTATTTAGCCAACTGATGTGTTATGTACTAGTGCATTGTGCGTACACTGCATAACGCTCTAGGATCACTTCGTACCACATTTTCTGCAATATTTGCGCTAAATTTCATATTATAACATCTGTTGCAACACAAAGGCACTATAAGAATGTTGATATATTAATGTATAACACAATACAGCAAAGATATGTATTCTCTTCTATTCCGTCACTGGAACAGAAGCGGCACATCATTTAATGACAAAACATTATCAGATTGTTACCAGCTTTTACGGTTATGAAGAGACTTAAGAAGTTATGGTTTTTCTCACTGGAGCTGAGAAGATTAAGCAGTGGCCAGACTGAGGTCTTCAAGATGATTCAGCATTATGAGAAACTAAACAGTGATGGGTTTTTTATTGGTTGGCAAGAGGGTAATGAGAGGGCACAAATTTAAGGTAATAGCAGAATAAACCATTGGGAAAGTTAGAAAAACGTCCTTACAAAGAGGGCAGTTAAAATGTGGAACCTGTTTCTCACGAACTGCAGTTAAAATTAGCCATTTTTGAGAAGACAATTAATTGTTTTAAAAAGGTGAACATTAAGGTGAGTGAGCAGAGGAGTGGGATTAGATTTAAATGATTAATGTGGTAAAAAATACCAGTTCAGTCTTATTGAGCCAAATGATCGCCTACTTTCCCCCTCCTCTCTGGTCATTGTCCTTAGATGACTGATTCCCTCTCCATCCCTATCATATGGCAGAAGTATTCTACTTGTAAAGGGAATTATAATATATTGAGAAAAAAATTATAGTTATATCCGAAGTGTCTTTGTGCAATTTGCGTAAAATCCTGAATATCTACATTTCGTAAAATAATAAAATAACTACACTTCGCCCAAACCACATGCATAGCAGTTAATTTTTTGTTAAAAGTAGTTTTGCTTTCAACTTGATTTACTCTTTAATCTGTACTGTCTTGTTCCATGTGCAGAAATATGTTGTTCCAATATGATGGCTCCCGCATACAATTCAGGTTTAAAAGCATTTAGTCCTTGGTTTCTCAGGTTATTGAAATACATGCAGAACCGCAAATACAGAATGTTAAGGTCTTTAGTTGTAATATAATCATCCATCCTCTCAAAGATTACACTTAATTTTAATCAGTTTTTTCTTCTCCATTACAATCATATTCCGGTTTTCATGAGTGATCAGGTGGTGGTGGAGGAGGTTGGGGGGTGGTAGTGTGGAAACAGGGTTCTTGTGAATCCTGTATTTTGGGCACTACAAAAGGCTTCTTGAACAACCAAAATAGTGTCTCTGATGCATGCGCACGCTCCCAATGGGAAGTGCACTGTGTGTCATCTTCTTAAAGGGGTTAGCGTGCACACACACACCGAATGGCCAGAATTTTCTGGCCCCATTGGCGTTGGGCATCATGGTGGGCATGAATAGGCAAAATGGCGAGAAGGTCAAAAATTGGATTCATGCCATCGCGAAACCAGTTTGCAGTCATCTGAGCCACCCATCAATCACCTTTCCCGCTGCCCAATGTCGGGAACCTAATTTCAATGCATTTGCATCTCATCATCTTGACTGCTTGCTGGTATCACCCCTGCGCCTCCCCATGCCCCATATCAAATTTACCACCCATGTCGGTGGGAAAACACGCCGGCCCAGAACACGTCTTAACAAGTGTGACGCGTAGAAGTCGGGACCTACCATTAGGGCCTTGCTCACATCGCGGACATCCGAGGAGCAGAAGGTGCTCGAGCTCTACAGCTGCCAGGCCCTGGAGGAATATGTGCGTCGCATGGTGGGTGGATTCTCATGGCCATGGCTCTGCCGCCAAGCAGCTCACCAAACGTTGGAGGTCTCTGTTGTTGTCAGGGGTCTGCTTCGGGACATTACTGTCTTGACCATGGGCTGCTACAGATGATCAGCGGTGGTGAGGGTGGGCAGTGGGTGCAGTGAGGAAGGTCTAGCTGTGAGTGGAGAGGAGAGGAAGGTGTACCAGAGTGGGGGGGGGGGGGGGGGTGGCGGAGTGATGAGGTTGGGAAGGTGGGAAGGTGGGAACAAAGCTGTCAGGAAGAGGTGAGTCGGGGGGTGGTGGGGGGAGGGGTGGGGGTGGGGTTGGTGACAAAGACGTTGGGGGAGGGGGTGAGGTTGGGAGGGGGGAAGGGAGTACGGGGGGGAGGAGGGAGTAAAAGGTGGAGGAGGGTGTAAGGGTGGAGAAGGTAGTAAGGTGAGGGGATGTCCAGGTGAACATGCAAGGGAGGGGTCTATAGAGTCAATGACAGACTCCTGGGGACCGAACTGAAGGTGGGCGTGGTAGGAGGGAATGGTGAGTATGAGAGGGGGCACAGGGAGGCAGAAAGGTGGGAGGGTGAAGATGCGACGGTAGAGGTGGTAGGGACAGCAAGAGTGGTTGTTGGGGACTCAGGGACAGACATGGACCCTGGGGGTGGGAAGGAGGAGGTCAGGGAAGTCTATGGTGGATGGGGGTGGGATTCTGGGGAAGATAAGGGGCGTGGACATTCACCTGGAGATCCTGGAAAGAAAAGGGTTCTGGCTGGAAGGTCATTATGGGGTGCGGTGGTGGGGGGGGGGGGGGGGGGGGGGGGGGGGGGGGGTGGTGTGGAAGGTGATATCGGGGGCGTCAACAGTGATAGGGGAAAGGACATGGGTGACTGGAGGAGGGGAAAGAGCGAGGGAGCTGAAAAGAAACTTAAGGACTACCATTGCTGTCGAAATCAAAAGTGGGCGGAGCCTCACGTTGGACGGGCACAGGTGCTGCATGGGAGTGTAATCAGTGGGTGGGCGGAGATACAGGTCAAATCAGATGGACAACTGAGAGAGAACCCCAGCAGGCAGCACTGAAAATGCTCAGGACATTGGAGATGAGTGTGATGGAGGAAGGCTCTGTGTATGTGGGAGAGTGCTTACACGTGGCTCCAAAAGGCCACACACACACTTCTCCCACCTGAATCACTCGTAGTCTGGCTGCGTGCAGCTGAACTGGTAGTGAGGCAGGGGCTGGACTTGCGGAGCCTTTAAATGAAGTGAAAGACAACATTACACATTATTTAGTGAAAGCGAAAATATTTTCACATTATAAATTGACAAAATACGTTCACCCATGCAACCACTTGTAATCAGAAATTCTTCACTTTTCTAGACCTATCACTTCCTCTCGGTGCTGCCCTGACATTCACAGGAAGGGTGGAGACAGCCTGTGCAATGGTTGGCCCTGTTGCCTCTGATGACTTTGCGCCTGTCCTCTGGAGGGCCGAGGCCTTGGGGACCCTGGCTTGCTTTGGCTGTCCTCCTGCGGGCCAGCTGCTTTTTCTGCGGTGACAGAGGGCGAGATTGAGGGTGTCACAGGCAAAGGGAGCTTGGGGGGAGCGTATAGCCTCTGAGGCTCCTGTGTGTATGAACCAGGGGTGTCCAGCTGCTCCTCCTCCTCCGTTCAAGTGACCAAAGGCCCCGCCCTGAGTCCTTGAAGGGAAGGATCACCTGGAGGAATGTCAAGGTGCCCCATTTCCCTCTCATGTTGCCACTGCAGGAAGCTGTGATGGAGTGCAAGTCTGTGCGCATCTCCACGCTCTGCTGGATAAGGGTCTCCATGGCATCCGCCATCCTTCCCATGGAGACTTCCATGAGCACACATGTGGGCACCACTTCATCAGAGAGCGGGCGGACACACTCCTCTGACTCATTGCCACTCTGTTGAGGGCTTCCAACAGCTCTGCGTGAGGTTCCCCTGCCTTCTGCTGACTCCCCAGGATGAGCTGAAAGGCCAAATCCAGAGGTTCATCTTCTGACTCGGACCTCACAGATGCCTCTTCCCCAGAAGTCCTCCGAATGCCGGGGAGCTCAGCTAAACCTGCCTACTCCTGCTGCGGATACACGTCCATGTAGTGATCACCAAGGATTGTGAACCCGAGGCTGCTCCAGATCTAGGTCCCACTGAGGTGTGTGTCTCTGCGCTGGTGCAGGGTGTAGGTAAGTGCTGTGCTGGGTCTTCCAGGCTGCTTATTGGACAAGGTGTCCTCTTGGCTGGATGTGAGGATGTGGATGGAGTTGAGGGACTGGCTGGCCAATGCTGTCGCTTGGTAGGAGCTCCCTGTGACCCAAAGTAGAGATGATTAGTGCATGGCAGCAGAGTCAAAATCAAGAGACAGAGCATTTATAGTTGTGTTGAGAGAGGGATGATGTGGTGAAGGGTCCTCACATGGGTGCCGCCACCAACCTCACCATCGTCACAGGCAGGGTCCACGTCCTCACCAGTCAGCGCAATGGCACTCGCCTCAAAATGAGTCAGGGGTCTAATGGTCTGGGACCTCTCCCTGCTGCTGTGAGCTAGCTTCTCCTGCATGAAAACAGATGGAGAGAGTGTGAGCAGGACACATGGCACTGCGAGGAATGTTTTTGTGGTGAGCGGAGATATGGGCGGGGTGAGGTTGTGAGCTCCGGAGGATATGAGCATGATGGAGATGTGAGGGTGTGTGTGAGAGTTAATGGTGTTGTCCCTTGAGGTGTAAGATCCATGTGGATGTGTGATGGGTTTGTTAGAATGTGAGTTGAGAGCAATGAGAAGAGTTCCTGGTGGAACGGATGACCCCATTCATCCTCTTCCCAACTGGATGACTATCCTCTTTCTCAGGGTGTTGGTGCTGACCACTTCTGCCTCCCATACAGGGTTGGTGACCTTGCTTGCTGGTCTTTGCCCAGAATGGGGGTGGACGGCTTTGTGGTGGTCCTCCACCGTGTCCAGTAGGTGCTTGAGGGAGGCATCACTAAATCTGGGGGCAGCACGTTGGCAGCCATCAGTTCCCAGCAGCTTCCTATCCCTTGAAGAATGCTATCTCCAATTACTGAAGGCCTGAGGTGACGGTGGGGCAGGCAAATCAAAGACGTGTTTCCTGGGAATGCATAATTAATGAAGCGGGAATGGGATAACACAGTGGCAAAAGCTGCCATTGCAGCCGGTGAGTAAAATGTCCTTTTTCTAGCCTGATATCACACTTGGTGCAAATCTGGGACGATTCTGCCCAATGACTGCTGCCAGTACGCACAACAGACAGATCATGACAATCAGCATGCAACACTGATGTGGCACTAACACTGCTATTT
Source organism: Carcharodon carcharias (assembly GCF_017639515.1). NCBI lineage: Eukaryota > Metazoa > Chordata > Chondrichthyes > Lamniformes > Lamnidae > Carcharodon > Carcharodon carcharias. The sequence goes on from NC_054471.1 coordinate 180,170,724, forward strand.
TTGTAAAACAAAAACACAATTACCTGGAAAAACTCAGCAGGTCTGGCAGCATCGGCGGAGAAGAAAAGAGTTGACGTTTCGAGTCCTCATGACCCTTCAGCAGAACTGAGTAATATTAGGAGAGGGGTGAAATGTAAGCTGGTTTAAGGTGGGGGGGGGGTAGGGGGAGAGAAGTGGGGGTGGGAGAGGTGGGGGTGTTGTAGGGACAAGCAAGCAGTGATAGGAGCAGATAATCAAAAGATGTCACAGACAAAAGAACAAAGAGGTGTTGAAGGTGGTGATATGATCTAAAGGAATGTGCTAATTAAGAATGGATGGCAGGACACACAAGGTACAGCTCTAGCGGGGGTGGGGTGGAAAGACTAACAGGGCATAAAAGGTATAAATTTAAAAATAATGGAAATAGGTGGGAAAAGAAAAATTTTATGAATTATTGGAAAGAAACAAAAGGAAGGGGGAAGAAATGGAAAGGGGGTGGGGATGGAGGAGGGAGTTCAAGATCTAAAGTTGTTGAATTCAATATTCTGTCCAGAAGGCTGTAAAGTGCCTAGTCGGAAGATGAGGTGCTGTTCCTCCACTTTGCGTTGGACTTCACTGGAACAATGCAGCAAGCCAAGGACAGACAAGTGGGCAAGAGAGCAGGGTGGAGTGTTAAAATGGCAAGCGACAGGGAGGTTTGGGTCTTTCTTGCGGACAGACCGCAGGTGTTCTGCAAAGTGGTCACTCAGTTTACGTTTTGTCTCTCCAATGTAGAGGAGACTGCATTGGGAGCAACGAATGCAGTAGACTAAGTTAGGGGAAATGCAAGTGAAATGCTGTTTCACTTGAAAGGAGTGTTTGGGCCCTTGGACGGTGAGAAGAGAGGAAGTGAAGGGGCAGGTGTTGCATCTTTTGTGTGGGCATGGGGAGGTGCCATAGGTGAGGGTTGAGGAGTAGGGGGTGATGGAGGAGTGGACCAGGGTATCCTGGAGGGAACGATCCCTACGGAATGCCAATAGGGGGGGTGAAGGGAAGATCTGTTTGGTGGTGGCATCATGCTGGAGTTGGCTGAAATGGCGGAGGATGATCCTTTGAATGCAGAGGCTGGTGGGGTGATAAATGAAGACAAGTGGGACCCTATCATGTTTCTGGGAGGGAGGAGAAGGTGGGAGATGGGCTGGACACGGTTGAGGGCCCTGTCAACGAATGTGGGTGGAAAACCTCGGTTAAGGAAGAAAGAGGACATATCAGAGGAACTGTTTTAGAAGGTAGCATCATCAGAACAGATGTGACGGAGTCGAAGGAACTGAGAGAATGGGATGGAGTCCTTATAGGAAGCGGGATGTGAGGAGCTGTAGTCGAGGGAGCTATGGGAGTCGGTAGGCTTGTAATTGATATTGGTGGACAGTCTGTCACCAGAAATTGAGACAGAGAGGTCAAGGAAGGGAAGAGAAGTGTCAGAGATGGACCATGTGAAAATAATGGAGGGGTGGAGATTGGAAGTCTCCTCTACATTGGAGAGACCAAACATAAACTGGGTGACCTCTTTGCAGAACACCTGCGGTCTGTCCGCAAGAAAGACCCAATCCTCCTTGTCGCTTGCCATTTTAACACTCCACCCTGCTCTCTTGCCCACATGTCTGTCCTTGGCTTGCTGCATTGTTCCAGTGAAGCCCAACACAAACTGGAGGAACAGCACCTCATCTTCCGACTAGGCACTTTACAGCCTTCCGGACTGAATATTGAATTCAACAACTTTAGATCTTGAACTCCCTCCTCCATCCCCATCCCCTTTCTGTTTCTTCCCCCTTCCTTTTGTTTTTTTCCAATAATTTATATAGATTTTTCTTTTCCCACCTATTTCCATTATTTTTAAATTTATACATTTTATGCCCTGTTAGTCTTTCCACTCCATCCCCACTAGAGCTGTACCTTTAGTGCCCTGCCATCCATTCTTAATTAGCACATTCGTTTAGATAATATCACCACCTTCAACACCTCTTTGTTCTTTTGTCTGTGACATCTTTTGATTATCTGCTCCTATCACTGCTTGCTTGTCCCTACAACCACACCACCCCCCCACCCCACTTCTCTCCCCCCGCCACCGCCCCCCCCCCCCCCCACCTTAAACCATCTTATATTTCTCTCCTTTCCTAACATTACTCAGTTCTGCTGAAGGGTCATGAGGACTCGAAACGTCAACTCTTTTCTTCTCCGCCGATGCTGCCAGACCTGCTGAGTTTTTCCAGGTAATTGTGTTTTTGTTTTGGATTTCCAGCATCCGCAGTTTTTTTGTTTTTGTCTCTGCTATTTTTGAGCTGTTAGCTCTAGCTGTAGCCCTCTCTTAACATTCCACAGCTGAAAATGGCATTTAGGGTCTTCCACCAGCACTATTCAAATGGATCATCAACTTATAAATTAGTTTCTGGATTATTTCTTCTGGCTGTTTCTGCAATTCTATGCATTTTTGATGTTTACCATACTTGTTTAAAGTTTTAGTAGTCTACAGGGACTGACCTGGCTGGTGCTGAAGTACTTTGTTGATGGCTTAAGGCTTATGCAGGAACCAGGTGCTTCCAGATATGTGTGGTCTAGGAGGCTTCCCTCATGGAATTGAGCATGACTGGGAAAATGAGCAGAGCCCTTGCAGAGAGGAAAAGCTCCAAGCAGGATTGGAAAGCTTGGATAAGGGCTCCTTAGGGAGCTATTCACTTACCTAACTTCCAGCAACAACCAAATGCTTGAGTTGTCTTTGCTTCAAAAAGAGGCGGAGGCTCAAGCCTGCCAACTGTTGTAACCACGACTGCAATCTCAAACTGAGGCAAAAGCAACATGCCTATGGCTGTCAAGATATCTGTAAAACTTAATTTTTATGCACCTGGTTCCTGCCAGGCTGCTGCTGGAGATATAAGAATATGTAGCCCGCCCTGAGCAGTGATCTGTGCTAACCTTTCCTCCTGCCCTAATTCCTGCACAATATTTCACTCTGGGCAGATTCCTCCACTATCCTAGCATTAAAATGCATGCAGTTGCTGCTGGCTGCAAGTGTGAGACTGCATGATGGTGCCCCTTCACCTTCAATGCTTTCTTCCTCTTTCTTCAGTGGCTGGGAAGGTTCTGGCTCTTTTCATCTGAAATGAAAAGGGACAAAGGGTTGGGTTAAGGAGAGAGGTAAAAACAAGGAGTCTGTGCTTCTATCACCACCTGCAGCTCGTAAGTCAGAAGATATTATGGGATGAGGGAAAAGTAGAATGAGAAAAGGAGGATTAAGTGTTTTGGCAACTTATCATCGATCACTCCAGCCCACCAGTTGCTCTGGTTTCAGTGATGCCTATTCCCATGATGGCAAGTATGGTTCCTCCATGGGTGTAACCTTTTTTTCTATTAGTTCACGGGATGTGGGTGTCACTGGTTAGGCCAGCATTTAATGCCCATTCCTATTTGCCCTTGAGAAGGCGGTGGTGAGCTACCTTCTTGAACCGCTGCGGTCCATATTGTGTAGGTACACCCATAGTGCTGTTAGGGAGGGTGTTCTGGGATTTTGACCCAGTGACAGTGAAGGAATGGCGATATATTTCCAAGTCAGGGTGGTGAGTGACTTGGAGGGGAACTTCATTCCATGCATCTGCTATCCTTGTCCTTCTAGGTGCTAGAGGTCATGGGTTTGGAAGATTCTGTTGAAGGAGTGTCAATGAGTTGCTGCAGTGCAACTTGTGGATGGTACACATAGCTGTTATCATGAGTTGGTGGTAGAGGAAGTGAATTTTTAAGATGATGGTTGGGGTGCTAGTCAAATGGGCTGCTTTGTCCTGAATGTTGTCGAGCTTCTTCAGTGTTGTTGGAGCTACACTCATCCAGGCAAGTGGACAGTATTCCATCACTCCTGACTTGTGCCTTGTAGCTGGTGACAGGCTTTGGGGAGTCAGGAGGTGAGTTACTCTCCACAGAATTCCCAACCTCTGACTTGTTCTTATAGCCAGTGTTTATATGGCTGGTCCAGTTCAGTCTCTGATCAATGATAACCCTCAGAACATTGATGGTGGGGCATTCAGTGAAGGTAATGCCATTGAATGTCAAGGGGAGATGGTTAGATTCTCTCTTCTTGGAGATGGTCATTGCCTGGCAATTGTGTGGCATGGAAGTTGCTTGCAACTTATCAGCCATAGCCTGAATATTGTCCAGGTCTTGCTGCATATGAACACAAACTGCTTCAGTATCTAAGGACTCATGGATGGTGCTGAACATTGTGCAATCTTCTGTGAATATCCTCACTTCTGACCTTATGATGGAAGGAAGGTCATTGCTGAAGCAGCTGAAGATGGTTGGGCCAAGGACATTATCCTGGGAAATTTCTGCAGCGATGTCCTGGAATTGAGATTTAAGGCCAGTGGCGACATACTTCACAATGTATAGCTGTGGAGCCATAGGAAAATCTTGATGTTGTATACATTAAAAATGGTAACATCAAGATAGCCATAGCTTCCACTGGCTCATTTCACAGGGTAGCAAAGTTAAGAACTTTCCAAAAAGATTCAGGCAGGGTGTTTGATCCAATGGGCTGCAGAAAATAAAGTAACATTCAAGTGATCACTAGTATTGCTGCTAAACACACATACTTAGTATGGGTCATTTAAGCCAGTTGGATTTCACCTTGGATGGAGGGGTGATAGTGAATTTGACTGAAGGCGGATTCTTCACTCAAACTGATGAGAAAAAAAACAATATACTGCAGGAACAGGAGGTTCTGAATGCAAAATGTATTGGATTTGCAAAGCTATTGGCTACAAGAAACTGAATCATTACATTTCTGCCCTTAGCACAGAGCAAACCCTTCTGTTCCTGCAGAATACCATTTTTCCCTCATCAATCTAAATGCAGTATCAGCTTTCAGTCAAATTCACTATCACGCCACCATTCAAGGGTAAAATCCAACAGACTAACATGGCAATGACTTATAACAGTGACCAGAATAGGATAGAATTCTACATTCAGTTTGAGTGGAAAAAGAATGAATCACCAATCAAGGGCCAGGGTTTTCCTGCCCCACCAGCTGCCGGAATCTTCCAGTCCCGCCAGAAGTCAATGGACTTTTGGCTGGCCCGCTGCATCCCGCTCGGTGCATCCCACCACAGTGGGTGGGAAAATCCCGGCCTAGGTTTTAAATTTAAGCAGAGCTGATTTCGGATGGGGTGAAGCAGAAATTCACACCACAATTGACTAGGCAGAACAGTATCGGATAAAGCTATAAATGAACAGGGATGGGTTTTCAGAAGGAAATATTCGATAAAATACAAGAACTTTACATACCCATAAAGGCTAGGTGAGCTTCTTAAGTAAAAAACAACCTCGGTTGACAAGTGAGAAATAAAATTCATATAAAGCTAAAAGAAAGCTTGTGGACTGGGAAAAATATAAACTACAAAGGGATACAAGGAAAGCAGTAAAGAGACACAAAAAGGAAATATGAGAAAAAGGTGACGAGGGATGTTATTAACAAGACTAAAGTTTTTTACAAATAGAAAGAGGATGGCTAAGAGTAATATGGGCTCTTTAATGGTGGACACAGATGATACTGTAACTGGAAATCAGACAATGGCAGAACTAAAGTAGATTGGAACTTGTCAGTCAACCTTTGATGCCTCGAAAAGTCCTTCCAAAAACGAAAGTCAACTTATACTCCAAGCGTAAAATGTGAACAGCCAGTGTTAGTGTAGGTGGTCGCGATTTTGTAACATGAAAAAATAATAACACCCGTAATTCAAATTAAACCAATGTGATACATTTTATTGAATTAATTAATTAAAGGACACCTTTAACCATAGGGAGACAGTGGCACAGTGGTAATATCGCAGGACCAGAAAGCCAGAGGTCAAGGTTAATGCTCTGGAGACATGGGGTCAAACCCCACTGTGACAACTGGTGGAATTTAAATTCAATTAATAACCTGGAATTGAAAAGCTAGTCTCAGTAATAGTGACCAAGAACCAATTGACAATTATAAGATCCCATCTGGTTCACTAATAACCTTCAGGGAACCAAATCTGGCCTACATGTGACTTCAGACCCACAGCAATGGCCTCTGAAATGGTGTGGCAAGCCACTTGATTCAAGGGCAATTAGGAATGGGCAACAAATGTTGGCCTTGTTAGTGATGCCCAAATCCCATCAAATAATTATAACATTGTTGTGGATGGTAAATGCTGAGCTGCTGAAATTCCAAAGGAAAACTTGAAACAGCTGCCAAAATGGTTTTTGCAATTAGTATTGTATGAGGAGCAGTTCTAAACTCAAGAAATGATGTCCCCAACTACTTGTGATGATTTTATAATAAACATTTATTTCAAAAAATAAAGAAAAAAACAAATAAAACACAATTACACTTGAACATGCAAATGGCATCACACAGTAAACAGTACTTGAAAACAGTTCCACAAACCTTGACTTAACTATTCTCAGAGCTTCCCCTTTTCTGTTCAGCAACTATCCTTATAGGTCTTAGAATCTATACAAGTCCAGTCATTTTTACCAAACAAGTGCTTTTTCCTTAGGGTGTCCTCTGAGGCTGGCAGCAGCTGTTTCTTTCAGTCTGGTCTTGTTCACACTGTCTTCTGGGAGTTCTGACCAGCTACCCTGCTGTCTTCTGGGAGATCTAAGCAGCCACCCTCTCACATAGGCTTCAGTATTTCCTTAAATGCATTCCTTCCCTTTGACCTCTCTGTTATCTCAACCAATCTCTTCAGAAATGCTTTCTTCCCAGAATTGATTAAATTGTTCTTTACTTTAGCTCTTAAGCTTGTGAAAACAAACTTATCCTATCTTTACCTCACTTCCTTACATCTTTTTTAAAATTTGCATATATCTCCCTTCAAACTAAACCAACTCAATTCAAATCTATTCCAGTTATTGCTTTATGTAAAAGTCTGATTGAAGTTCTCTTGGTTCATTAACATATCAAAACAACTTCTTACTGTTGACTTTAAATGCTAGCCGTCACTCTACCTCTTAAACCAATTACTGCCTGACTTCCGATACATAAGAAATATGACCGGGTTATTAATAGAAGAAAAATATTACAAATTCTTGTTTTCTTGCCAACATTTTAAAAACCGTCAAATTCATTGTCTTCAGCAACTGGTGTAAAGAGTTCATCAAATTCATTCTGAGTCATTTTGGCTATGGAATCATCGTAAGGATCTCACACTGGATCAGATTGGTGCTTTTGGTTTTAGGATCATCCTTCCAAAAGAAATCAGCTTCCTTTCCATCCATTGAATTAGATATTCCACATGATAACAGTTTGTACATTAATTGCATCTCGTGATTTGAGGATGGAACCAAGCAAAACATCAAGCGGGGCAGTGCACATATTTCCACTCTTAGTGAAGGAGTTTCTCCATTAACCATCCGCCTATTCCATTTGGTGCAAACACGAGTTTTGAATGGCTTGTTGAGACACAGGTCCAAAGATCGAAGAATGAACATTAAACCCTCTGGTATAATTGCAGTTCGGGTGTTATTTCTTAGTCGTCGTTTCTTGATCTTGTCAGTTATTTGGGATCTGAACATGGTAATGATATGGCAGGCGATATGTGCCAGGCAGATCAAATCCACAAGGGAAACTTGGCCATGCTATCACAACAGTTTAGCAATTTGTATTTATTAAGAGGTTTGTGCACTGAATTCAGAAGTAGTGAGTCCACTAACATCCTTCGTGACTTTAAAAATTAAATTAAAACATTTATTAACAAAAGAAAACAATTCAAACACATACATAAAATTACAGTTACTTGATATTATAACAAACCCCAAAATTCCTAATTAATCTGACTCCCAACTGCGCACTCCTTTTAAGGCAACAGTCCAAGATAGCTTTTAAATGTAAATAGGCAATCCAGTGAGGTTACCACAGCACCCACTCAACAGTGGGATGCCAAAGGCTTTTAATACAACCTTAGTTACTGGACACAGCAGACTTCTGAAAAAAGTGGCTAGAGGCTATTCCACAAGGCTGCTTTACACAGTGTACCTTTGAAGATGTTGCACCCACACATAACCTTCCATCCCCCTTTACATATGTTTTCTCTCTTTAATGTGTAAAATTCCATTGTTCTACGTGTCTTTGGAAATTTACTTTACTCATAATATAAAAATCTTTCATTTTGCCAAAATGGTCTGTACCTTTGGGAAAAATAAATATAATAACCTTGCCTTATTTATCTTGTTAGTTGTAAGCATTCTACCATCCCTTTGAAAATCAAACAATCCCATCACTTACCTAAAAATACAAATTCCATTCACACCTTACCCGTAGAACTCTCATCCTTGCTTGTCCACCTCCATTTCTAAAGTCTACTTTACACCTAACTTTTTTGATAATTTCAACCTTGCCGTCTATCTGACTCCAATTCAATTAAATCATTCACACAGACAGAACCATCCACCATTGTAGCCATGAGCCTACAATAATATTATGAAAAATATTATAGTTTTGTGACAACATGTCCCACACTAACATGATGCATTCTTTGCAAAAGCCACTGGAACACCTTGTCGATCCACAACTTAAACCCATCCTCATTCATCCAACCATGTCATGGCATTGCGCAAAATCTCCCACAAGGAACTTGATTTTCGGCATTGTTTTACATTTGAAAATTACTGTAGGCCTTTAACTTTGTTCCGTCAGTCATGCAGGTTAGCACCAGTGTGAATCTTGAATTTTCATGTCCTGTGGTTTTCGCTAGAACAGTTTTCAAACCTTTCCACTCTGCAGTTTGATTGCTAGGCATATCGAAATTCAGAGCGTATCACCCATGTTGCGGATGCGACTAATGTTTATGGTGCTGTCTGATGATGAATTGCTGGAAGTGGGTAAGTTTGGCATCAAGGTCTTTTGATAGCCTCTGAGTAATTTTGGTCTTCGGCTGAAACACTAAGGCTGTTTTGTTCCATAAAGCGGCTACGCCAACTAGCTGTTGATCTGAAACCTTTGCTGGACTCAGGCTTGGACTTGGCCAGCTTAAGTGTAGATATACATGTTGTATTCCTGGTGGCTATGTAACCACTCTGATGATTTTCGAGGACATTTAAGAGAAAAGATTAGCACTAGTCAAATGAAGAGAAAGTAATTTGACGCAGCTAAAATTGGATTTCAGGAAGAAATATCATGCTTGGCCAACTTGACGTTTAAACAAGATGACTCCTGTGCTGACAGCTCATTGCTCTCCATCATTTTTGCTCCACCTTCATAACACTGCCCTTACAAGGCTGGGAGCCAATTAGGCTCATTAAGAGCCTTGTTAACCAGAAGGAGGCTGACTGAGAAAGGAGGCAGTTTACCTACTTGCAGTGACAGGCAGGTGGGCTAGAGTTTGAAGCAGGTCTACATGCCTGGGTGTGCACTGTAGAGGATAGTGGCCTGACTGCTTTTTCTGTTTTGTATTTAATTTTTTTTTTAAAGTGGATGACAGGGCAATTCCATGTTTAAGGGATCCATCTCAGTTACTTACCCTCTACTGTAGCCTGCTCCTCCTCTCAAGCCGAATGGCCTTCTAGCTTTGAGAGCCCTTTGGTCATCCTTAATTGGACAGGGAACCTGTCTCCATGCCAATTAAGAGGCCGCCTCCTTGAAAATCCCAAAGAGTGACTGTTTCCCTCCAGGAACAATTCCAATCTGTGCTTCCCACCTCCACCCCCCCCCCCTCCCAAGGGGGAAAACCTAGCCCATTGCCTTTCAGAAATCCTTTGACCACCTGCCTCACCAATTGATGAACTAAATTAAAATCCCTCCACCGCAGCCTTAATAATTTATAATAAGTGCAAGAATGTTAATTAGAAACAGGTCGTGCTAGCGTTTATGTTCCACATAAGCCTACTCCCACTCCATTCCATCTACCCCTATCAGCATATCCTTCTATTCCTTTCTCCCTCATGTGTTTATCTAGCTTGGCCTAAAAGCATCTGCACTATTTGCCTCAACAGCTCCTGGTGATAGTGAGTGCTGCATTCTAACCACGCTCTGGGCAAAGAAGTTTCTCTTGAATACTCTATTCGATTTATTGTTGACTAGCTTATATTTATGACCCCTAGTTTCAGGAATGGTATTGCAGAATCAAACATGCTGCAGAATCTGTGGAATTCATGAGTTGTTGTGAGTCACATTTCCAAGTGTCAAACTTCGCGAAAATAAATCACTTGCTGCCCATGGTAGCTGTGCAAGTCTCATCACGTTTGAATACTTCAAAGCTGACATATAGCATGCTACAAGGTATCTGAGAATCCATCCACCTCAATACAATTACATGTAAATGCTACTTCTCATGCTTTGTGAATCTCAAAGTTAACAGATTATAGCTTCAGACACACACGCGTGGCTTCCCTGCAGTAATCTTTGAACAGAGGTGAGTGTCTTTAGATAGTTGTGTGTCTAATTGTACATCTGCTGATCTAGATTTTGTTTAGTTTTTCATGGTTGAGCATCCCCATGAGAAGCATCCATGTTGCAGCATCCTTGCCAAGCCCAGTCCTGCCTCAGCAGTGCTGACCTCCCCCCGCCCCCCCCCCCCCCCCCCCCCCCCCCCCCCCCCCCCACCCCCTCCACCTCCCCCCCCCGGGTGGGGCTGCCGAGACCGAGCTGCCGGCCTCTGACTGGGCCTTCAGGAGCGAGAGTCTGTCTCCTGCCCTTAATAGGAAGATTGCTGGGCCGTTCTCCGCACCGGCAAATGTGGGCTCACAACCCTCATCTGGGCCCAATATCGGGGTTCCGAAGCCTGTGGCAAAATCTAGCCTTAACCCTCTACCCATTTTCAGTGGACAGCGATTGTTATCAGCAGCAATGTAATCCAGGAATTGATGCGGCCGCATTTTGTAAATTACCCCATCTACTGCAAAGTGCACTCAGATTTGCAGCAGGTTAGAATCGAATGCATGTTTTCAGCCGTGTTTTTATGTGATTCTGAGCTAAACTGCTTTAAAAATTTGGATTAATTCAAATTTTCAACTGTATTTTTAAATAGTGTTCTAGACAAATGAGAAGGAAAACACCCAGGTACTGGAGACCTCAAGCCGGACAAAATATGAAAAGGAAGCACTTTATTAGTAATAAAATATGCCCTCAAGTGCTAGGGTACAGAAATAAGTCCTCCAGTTTTCATAATATTTAAAGAAACAAAATCCCTTTGAGCTTTAGTATCTCAGTGGTGTGTAGACTTGGCGTCAGGCACATGGATTGATTTAAGGTGGTATTTAGCTAGTAATGATTTCTATCCACATAACAGTTATTGTAGCAGATACAAAAATCACAGAAACCATGAACATAAGTGGTTTTGGGTGTAACTCACTAATGTTTAAAGTTTTGCGACCTTCTGTGCTAGTTTGGCTGATTCTATCTGAATTGTGGAAATTAGAAATATGATATATATAGATATGTATATATGGAAACTGATCAAAGTTTCGTTTCTCTAGAAACAAATCAGTGGAATGGTTATTTTTAGATGATGACAGCTGAACCTAAAGGGATAGTGGGAGGGTGAAGTACTGCAATAGTGAGAGATGAACAGACAGGTACATAAAACAAACAACCACATTACAAAAATCATGTTAGGCTTTTCATTCAATCTTGCTTAATTAGGGCTCTAATGGAACACTAGTTTATTAGAGTGTAGAAGTAGAACAGAAGTTGCATAATTGGACAACTCCATGGTTCAGTTTGATATATAAAAAAAGAATCAACTCATTAGAAGGCCTTATGAATGGCTTTGGCCATAAATAAATGGTGATTGGATAGGTACAAAGTAATGAAACTTCTGAAAGTTAGCTTTGAAGGTCAGAGATGGAATGTTTCTTAGCAATATGAAACTGGTCATGCAGAACAACCTAGGGTGTGATAAAGAAACTATGATGTAAGGCCTAGGCTTGATTGATCAAGGGCAGAAGATATGTGGGAAGGCTCAAAAGCTAACGGCAGGTGAATGGCATTAAAAGCAGACTTTTCAACCTAACATTTAGACAAAGAACTTGACATTTAATAGGGTATTGCATTTTAATATATATCTTAATAGGGTGAAAAGGCCTTGCAAATAATCCATCCATATGACATGGGTAAGGGACTTTGAGAGGCCTCAGTGTGGTAGGCAGTGGGGAGAAACTCCAAAGAATAGATCCATGCTAACACTCTTGGGTTGTTTGAGAAGTTGCAAATACATAAGCACCAAGAACAAAAGGGAAAGAAGAAGAAAGAGCTGCTTGTGCATGTCAGGCATCCTGCTAAACTTAAACCAGTACTGTCTACTTGTTATGGTGGTATGTTTTTGCTGTATAAGTCATGAGCTATATCCCAAACATTGATTTAATTCAACATCCCACCACATTAGTTGCGGTCAATCTTTCAAACGATTAAAATCACTACAAAACTCGACCCCAATGACTTCTTGTTCTTGTCTATGTCTCAGGTACAGACTGATGCTAAGGTCAGCTTGACCTTGCAGAATATAGTTTGGGAAAATGTACAAATCAAGGACTCATATTTAACCATGCTACAGACGTGTGATCATTTTCTTTTTGATTAGCAACACATTTTGTCCCATTTATTTCTCTAAGATAGATATTAAATGTTAAAAAATGATTCATTTACCAATTTACATATTTAATTTACAAGAAGTTCTTTAAAAGGAAGGAAGGAAAATATATTATCAAAGCATCTGACTTTAGACCATATCTCACAAATTCTTTTGTGGGATATCCTCTGTTTGTGGCAGTAGCTTTCCCTCTAAGCCCAATTATAAGAGCAGTCAGTAAGGCACTCTTTCCACCTAGAGCCAGGTGAAAACAAGAAGTCACTGGAATAGAGTTTTCACATCAGCACAATTCAGGTGTAATCAGTTAAACCAACACAGAAGATGGCAGAGCTTTAAATATAAGTGAGTTGCACACCAAACCATTTACGTTCGTGGTTTCCATGATCTTTTATGCTGGCTCAAGATACAAATTTCCTGAATAAGGCCCCTCTCTCACAAAACTGGCCATGCACCACTCCCCCACCGCCCTCCCCCCACCCACCACCCCAATCGAAATCACGAGATTCCACCAAATGCACTGATTCAGGAAGACTCTACAAATTGTGCTCATATTCCTAGGTGCATAGGCACAAGTACTCATATTTTAAAAGCTTTGTAAGGTCAAGAAAAGTTTAATTTACTATGGAACTGACAAGTGTACAAAAATGTGCCTGTTAAGTTGTTCAGAATAGCTTTTTTTAAAGTCATTTTCAATGATTTTAAATCAGATTACTCACAGGTTGAGAACACGGACACCCTTCCTAACATTGCTTCTTTGTGGTGATGAACCCATTTTCAGCTGTATTAATAAAACTGTGGTTTTCACTCAAATACATCAAGGAATGCATTTTAATGGAACAGAAAAATGCTTATGTTCTATTAGGCTGTCAATTGGTCTGGCTCATGGAAGATTTTATACTTGTGATTATGCAAATGAGTGTTAGCGGACGCTTGAAGCATACCATAGTAACAGAATTGTAGAATGATACAGCACAGAAGGAGGCCATTCAAGCCACAGCCAGTGTCAGCTCTTTTGAAAGGAGATATCCAATTAGTCCGATTCCTTGGTTTTTTCCTCCCTAGCCATGCAAATTTTCCCTTACATCTGAAATAAAATAAGGCTTGAAATACATGACAAAACCATCAGCATCAGAAGGTGAACATCTGCATATTTCCAACATTTGCAGAGTTAACTTTGTAAAAAGCAGCTGGCCAGAGTTGGATAGTGGAATCTGAGGCTTGATCAAGTGAAAATTTCTTTTTGAAATTTGCATCTCATCGTATCTCAGAAATGATCCACATCATCCCACATAACTAATTACTTTGAAGTACAGTCACTGTTATTTTATAGGTGAATGCAATTGCTATTTCGCATGCAAGGTGCCACAATTAGAAATGATATGAATGGCCAGTTCATCTTTTTTGTGATGTTATATGAGGGAAGAATATTGGTCAACTAGCAGAAGAATGTCATGTTCTTCTTTAAATTGTACTACAAAATATTTAATGTGCATCGGAAAGCCAGATATTTCTGGAGAACTGCTTGATTCTCTATATGACTTGGGCAAGGGGGAAATTGTGCAGAATACAAAAGAATGCACTTTAATGTGGATACATTCAATATTAAAATTGTTATAATGTTCGAACATTTGACTTTCAATTCATCGCAACTGATAACCAGGCTGGTTTTCTGGGGTAGTTTGGAAGAGTTACAGTTACAGCTGATATAGGTAGGGGAGGAAAGGCCAGCAGAGTTATCAGTGTGTTACTCCATAGGCCTTATGAAACAACAACTCAAAGAAATAAGTAGCCTGACTTATAGAAGGAATCGTCTGGTCAACAAAATTTGTGAATTGAGGGCTGAATGCAGGGAAGCAAACTCATTGGAACACCACCACCTGCAATTTCGCCTGCAATTCACACACCATCCTGACTTGGAACTATCAGCGGGATTTTCTGCACCCTCCCGCCGCCTCAATCTTCCTATCCGACTGCAAGTCAACGCGCTTCTGGCTGAGGCACTGCCTCGCTCACGGCAGGTCCCACCCATGACAGGGCTGGAAAATCCCGGCTTTTTTTACTGTTCCTTCAATGTCGCTTGGTCAAAATCCTGGAACTCCCTTGCTATCAGCATTATAAGTTTTTTCAACACACGAACTGCAGGAGGTCAAGGAGGCATTTCGCCATGTCCGTCACAGCTCAGTTGATAACACTCTCACCTCTGAATCAAAAAGTTCTGCATTCAAGTTCCGCTCCCAGGCTGACACTCCAGTGCAGTAATGAGGGGGTACTGCACTGTCAGAGGTGCCATCTTTCAGATGAGATGTTAAACAAGGCCCATTTGCCTTCTTGGGGGAATGCAAAAGATCCCGTGGTACTAATTCGAAGAAGAGTTGGGGGGGTTATCCTTGGTGTCTTGGCCAATATTCGTCCCTCAGTCAACATCACAAAAATCATGTTATCTGGTCACTATTGCATTGCAGCATGTGGGAGTTTGCTGAGTGCATATTGGCTGCGCTTTTCCTACATTTGCAACAGTGACTACACTTCAAAAGTACTTAATTTGCCAAAAAGCACTTTGAGATGTCCGGTGCTCATTCAAAGTTCCATGTAAATGCAAATCTTTCTAAAAGGCAGTTCACCAAGGCCAGTGGTGGAGAGGCAATAAATGCTCTCATTGTCAGTGACGCCAGAATCCCCAGAATAGAATAAAAAGAAATTCAATTAAATATATCAATTACTGAACAGTCCGGGAAAAATTGCCTTTATGTAAGCAAAACATGACAGATTAGCATTACCTTAAACTTATCACGAATAGCAAGTGCATTATGCAGAAAGTGCTTAATATACAGTTAGGAAATGGCACAGCTTAAAATTCATTACATAGATCCTATCAAAATTTACAACCCTAGGTTTACAGATCAAAACTGCCTGTGTGAAGATGCAACTTATTGCATCAATAGTTGAAAGGAAAAACATCACAGGACTGCAGCTGATCATTTTAAAAGACTTTTACACTTACTACCATCATTTCCAGTCACAAAGTTCAAATGGGGCCCAAATGTAATTGGTCCAAGGCAAGCATGGCACTGAAGATTTCCAATTAAATACTTTCAATGATTCCCAATTGACTTGCATTCTGAAATAGAGAAACTTATATTAGATGAATCCATGAGTATACATAAGTAAATAAGAGAACACCATTACTCCATGAAGTTGCCATAATATCAACATGTCCGAACAAAGATTTTTCTGTTAAAATCTTTCTTCATTTTCTATCATCCAAACAATGAACATCAAGTTTAGAATAACATTCTGAAAATCACTGTCATTAAGCACGCAGCTAGACTAAAAAACCTCCAAACTTTGTTAAGTACTGCCAGCTGCTGTAACTTTACCTACAGGGGCCTATTGAAAAATGTTCTCCCCCAAAATGACAAGTTCTGTGTAGCTTTTTTTAAGCTACACATCCATAGTATTTGAAATGTATATACAAACCATAGGAAGATCATGGAATAGATGAATGAATAACATAAAGAACAGGTACCAATCAGGCTGACAGTACAAATACATAATAGGCAGGATTTGCACAAGTGGGGCCGAATGGCCTACTTCTGCTTCTATTTCGCAAGATGGTGTTCAGGTCCATCATTCTCACATATCTGAAGCGTACAACACAGTAATATACAGCATGTATTACTGCACTGCTGATGCAATCAATCAGAAGTTATTTAGCATCAACACAATACAAAAAATTCAGAATTTAATTAAATCCATCAATACGAAAAGTTGTGTACTTTACATGTACCTTCATGCATTTATTTTATTCATTCATGGGATATGGCATCACTGACAAGGCCAGCATTTATTACCCATCCTTAATTGCCTATGAGAAGGTGGTTGTGAGCTGTCTTTTTGAACCACTGCAGTCCATGTGGTGTAAGTACACCCACAGTGCTGTTAGGGAGGGAGTTCCAGGATTTTGATCTAGCCGTAGTGAAGGAACAGTGATGTATTTCCAAGTCAGGATGGTGAGTGGCTTGGAGAGGAACTTCCAGGTGGTGGTGGTGTTCCCATCTATTTGCTGCCCTTGTTCTTCTAGATGGTAGCAGTCATGGGTTTGGAAGGTGCTGCCTAAGGAGCCTTGGTGAGTTCCTGGAGTGCGTCTTGTAAATGGTACACACTGCTGCCACTGTGCATTCGTAGTAGAGGCAGTGAATATTTGTGGATGGGATGCATGTGTTATCCTGTTGTCCTGGATGGTGTCAACCTTCTTGAGTGTTGTGGGAGCTGCACTTCTCCAGGCAAGTGGAGAGTATTCCATTGCACTCCTGACTTGTGTCTTGTAGAAGGTGGAGAGGCTCTGGGGAGTCAGGAGGTGAGTTACACACTGCAGGATTCCTAGCCTCTAACCTGCTCTTGTAGCCACAATATTTATATGGCTAGTTCAATTCAGTTTCTGGTCAATGGTAACCCCCAGGATTTGATAGTGGGGGATTCAGCGATGGCAATGCCATTGAACATCAAGGGATGATGGTCATTGCCTGGCACTTGCATGATACAAATGTTACTTGCCACTTGTCAGCCCAAGCCTGGATATTGTCCAGGTCTTGCTGCATTTGGACATAAACTGCTTCAGTATCTGAGGAGTCACGAATGGTGCTGAACATTGTGCAATCATCAGCAAACATCCCCACTGCTGACCTTATGATGGAAGGAAGGTCATTGATGAAACAGCTGAAGATGGTTGGGCCAAGAACACTACTCTGAGGAACTCCTGCAGTGATGTCCTGGAGCTGAGATGATTGACCTCCAAAAACCACAACCACCTTTCTTTGTGCTAGGTATGACTCCAACCAGTGGAGAGTTTTCCTCCTGATTCCCATTGACTGCAGTTTTGCTAGGGATCTTTGATGTCACACTCAGTCAAATGCTGCCTTGATTTCAACGGCAGTCACTTGTAGCTCATATCATCCCATACCCAGGTCTCAACAGATTCAAATATGTCATCTGCCAAGACATCTAGATTTCTTGCTTTTATATTTTATTTAGAAATGTTTCCCCCTTTTGGATTTCCTCCATTTCCTAACATAAACCTTTTCAATTGTGGCTCTGAAATCAGAGACCATGAAGGGTGTAAAAACAATGCGGTACTTCCTATTTCCTACTGAGAAGTGTCCCACCTAGACAGCCTGACCTAAATCAGTGATAAATGTTCACCCAGTGTAAACTTGGATTCTTGCCATTTTGACCACAGGTTGCAGTTTTCTCATTTCTCCTGCTGGCTTCTGTTGTATTAAATTCTTCTATGCTTCCATTTTCTTTGTAGGTACAGTTCCTTCACAAAGATCTTTTGCTCATTTAGACGTAGTGAAGGGCAGGCCCTGAAAATGCAGAAAAGTTGCCAGGTTATTGGATTGGAGGTCGGTTTACATCAATAAGTTGAATTTCTGCATCAATTCAGGTAGGTTTTAAGACCAGGCCTACTTTGAGTTTTCACAGAATCACAGAATTGTTGCAGAAAAGAAGGAGGCCAGTCAGCCCATCGTGTCTGCACCAGCTCTCTGAGCATTTTAACTGAGTGCCAATCTCCTGCCTTTTCCTCGTAACCCTGCACATTGGTTCTATTTAAATAATCATCCAATGCCCTCTTGAACTCTTCAGTTGAACCTGCCTCCACCACAGTTCCAGGCAGTGCATTCCAAACCCTAACTACTCACTGTGTGAAAAAGCTTTTTCTCACCTCACATTTGCTTCTTTTGCAAAAAGCTTTAAAACTGTGCCCTACAGTTCTCGATCCGTTTACAAGTGGGAACAGTTTCTCCCGATCTGCTCTGTCCAGATTTTGGAAACTTCTATCAAGTCTCCTCTTAGCCTTCTCTCCAAGGAAAACAATCACAACTTCTCCAATTTTTCCTCATAACTGAAGTATCTCATCCCTGGAACCATTCTCGTAAACCTCTTCTGCACTCTCACCAATGCGTTCACATCCTTCCTATAATGTGGTGCCCAGAACTGTACACAATGCTCCAGCTGAGGTCTAGCCAGATAATGTCATCATAACCTCCCTGCTCTTGTACTCTATGCCCCTATTAATGAAGCCTAGAATACTATATGCTTTAGTAACAGCTCTATCTCTCTGTCCTGCCACCTTTAATTACTTATGTACATATACACCCAGGTCTCTCTGCTCCTGCACATCCTTTAGAATAGTATCATTTATTTCATGCTGTCTCTCCACGTTCTTTGTACCAAAGTGAATCACCTCACACTTCTCCACATTGAACTTCATCTGCCACCTCTCTGCCCACTCCACCAATGTGTCAATGTCCTTTTGAGGTCCTCCTCACAGTTTACAATTCTCCCAAGTTTTGTGTCATCTGCAAACTTTGAAGTTTTCCCCTGCACAGCAAGATCTAGATCATTTATATATTTCAGGAAAAGCAAGGGTTCCAATACCGACCCCTAGGGAACTCCACTGCAAACTTTCTTCCAGCCCGAAAAATACCCATTAACCATTACTCTCTGGTTGCTATTCCTCAGCCAATTTTATATCCACGTTGCTATTGTCCCTTTTATTCCATGACCTATAACTTTTCTCACAAGTCTGTTATGTAGCACTGTGTTGAATGCCTTTTGGAAGCCTATATACACCACATCAACAGCCTTGCCCTCATCAACCATCTCTGTTACCTTTTCAAAAAACTCCAGCAAGTTAGTTAGACATGGGGCAGAATTCTATGTTCAGTGTGCGGGCACACGCCCGAATATAATATGACACATGATGACATGGAGCATGTGTCCTGACATCATCGCGCACTTGCACGATATTTCATTCGGCAGGAACGTGCTGGAGTCGGCTGCGCACCGACTGATAATTGAAAGGCTTATGAAGACCATTAACCAGCTCATTAAAAATCAAATTTATGCTGCCCATCCAACTTTACGGTTGGCGGGCAGGTGAAAAGACCAAGCGGCCTTTAGGTTTTTTAGGAAGTCTCATCCACGAGCAAATAAACATTAACCGAAAACATTATTTTTGAATTAAAAACATGTCCCAGCTCATGCGACAGAGTCACTAGAGGGGACATGTTTTTTAAATTTTTACTGTCCTCGTTAATTTTTTAAAAAGTGCTTCAATCTCCCTGAGGCAGCTCCGTGCTTCCCGTTCTTCCCCCCTCACCCCCGCCTGCACAGGTAGCGCTCAGCGCTGCTGCTTGTGATCCACGCAGGGTGGGCCTTAATTGGCCCGCCCACATGAAATCGCAGAGCGGAGCCAATCACGGGCGGCAGTCGGCTTCCCGCCCACCCCCCCACCCGCTCCCGCTGAGCCCACCCAACGAGGGAAAAATTCTGGCCATGATTTTCCTTTAACAAATCCATGCTGACTCTTCCGAATCAATTCACATTTTTCCATGTGACCATTAATTCTATCCCGAATAATTGTTTCCAGAAGTTTCCCCACCACCGAAGTTAACCTGACTGGTCTGTAATTGCAGGGCAGATCTTTACAACCTTTTTTGAACAAGGGCATAATGTTTGCAATTCTCCAGTCCTCCGGCACCTCCCCAAAATCCAGGGAACGTTGAAAGATTATTGCCAGTGCGTCCGCAATTTCCACCCTCACTTCCTTCAATATTTTTGGATGCATCCCATTCGGTCCCAGTGCCTTATTAATCTTAAGTACGGACAGCTTATCCAATATCTCCTTCTTATCAATTTTAAATTCTTCTAGTGACTGAGTTTCCTCCTCTGTCACCATGCCCTGGGCAGCATCTGCCTCATAGGTAAAGACAGATGCAAAGTTTTCATTTAACACCTCAGCCATGCCTCTTGCCTCTATGTATAAATCCCCTTTTTGGTCCCTAATCGGCTCTATTCCTCCTTTTACCACCCTTTTATTATTGATGTGCTTATAGAATACTTTGGGATTTCCTTTCATGTTAGCTGCTAGTCCTTATTCATAATCCTTCTTTGCTTCTTGTATTTGCTTTTTCATATCCCTTCTGAATCTTCTGTATTCAGGCTGGTTCTCAATTGTATACACTACCTGACACCTGTCATAAGCACACCACACTTTTTCTTTAACTTAATTTCTATCTCCTTTGTTACCCAGGGAGCTCTGGATTTGTTTGTCCTACCCTTCCCTTTTGAGGGAACATACATTGACTGTGCCCAAACCATCTCCTCTTTGAAGATAGCCCATTGTTCAGCTACTGTTTTTCCCGCCAATCTTTAGTTCCAGTCTATCCAGCCCAGCTCCGTTCTTACCCCGTTGAAGTCCGCTTTCTGCCAGTTGATTATTCTTAATCTGGATTGACAAATGTCATTTTCCACTGTCATCCTAAACCTTATGATACAATACTCACTGTCCCCTAAATTTTCCTCCACTGTGGCTTGATCTCCTTGGCCCATCTCATTCCCAAGAACCAGGTTTAGCAGTCCCTCCTTTCTCGTTGGACTGGACACATACTGCTGTAGGAAATGTTCCTGAACACAATCTAGGAACACTTGTCCCTCGCTGCCCCTTACACTACCACTATCCCAGTCTATATACGGGTAATTAAAGTCCCCCATTATAACTACCATGTGATGTTTACACCTCTCTGTAGTTTCCTTGCAGATTTGTTCCTCTATATCCTTCCCACTAGTTGGTGGTTTATACGTCACACCAAGCAATGCAATTGCACCCTTCTTATTCCTTAGCTCTAGCCAAATCGATTCTGTCCTTGAATCCTCTGACATATCCTCTTTTTCCAGTACTGCAATACTCTCCTTAACCAAAAACACCATCCCTCCTCCATTTTTTCCCTTTCCTATCTTTTCTGAATGCCTTGTAACCAGGAATATTTAACACCTAGATCTGCCCTTCCTTAAGCCAGGTCTCCGCTATCGCCACAACATCATAATCCCAGAAGGCAATCTGTGCCTGTAACTCCCCAATTTTATTAACTATACTCCCTGCATTCATATACATGCAATGTAAAACAAAAATAAAAATACGTGGAAAAACTCAGAAGGTCTGGCAGCATCTGCAGAGAGGGATACAGTTCCTCCACAGATGCTGCCAGACCTGCTGAGTTTTTCCAGATATTTTTATTTTTGTTTTGGATTCCCAGCATCCACAGCTTTTTGCTTTTACATGCAATGTAACCCTGATTTAGACTTCATTACTTGCTCCCTACTCCGACTCCATCTATTAACCAACTATTCTCTATTTTAATGCTATGTGCCTCTCCCCTGCACCCTGGTATTACATTCTAATATTCTCTCCTGGTTCCCACACCTCTGCCGAGTTTTACCATCTTTCAGAGATGTTTTTCCCGAGATTTGGATTGTCAGACCAATCACTCAGACCTGTTTTTAAATTCTACAAGACAACAAAATAATTAATTGAAAGCAGCCGAACTGCTTGATATTCCATCTCATTTGCCAACGCATGAACCTGCCTGTACTTTCCATAATGAAAAAAAAGTTGGCTTGAATTTTAGGGTCATCGGGTGAGCATGATCGGCAGGACCGGAAGAGGCTGTGAAATCCGCTCCTGTCCGCGATTAGCTCTTGACAGCGATTATGCACTGGCTGGCCAGTTAACCGCTGGGTGGGTGCAGGAGGAGAGTGGGTGTCAGAATAAATATAACTGTGGGCAGGGGGGTTTAAAAGCAGCTCCCTGAAGGCTGCAATATATGGAGGAACTGTCATAGAGTCATGAATGTTTCAGAGTGGTTCTGTAATCTTTAAAGGGACAGGCAACTGTACTGCTGTACTGTGCGGGTGAGCATAGCTGCGACACAAGCAATGACTTCTGGAAGCAGAACCTATGCCAGGCGTAGTGGACATGGGCAGAACCTCTCAGTCCCCTGCTTTCTAGATGACTGTTTGCAGGACTTACAGAGGCTGTGAGTGCACGTTGGGAGATATTGCATCCTCGAGATGAAAAAAGGAGGCCTCCACACAACGAAGAAGGCACAGTTGGCGATGGCAACTCTGGTCAGCGGCCATGATGTAGTCAGAGGGACCTGGATGTGCAGGAAGTGGTTCACTGACCTTCTATACTCTGCCAGGGTGAGTATTGAGCCTTCATGCAACCATGGAGAGAGATGTGTCTGTGTGCAACTGCACTTGCTAGGGCTCCCGGATGTGAAACCCTGAGCTTAAACTGGCACATTTTCCTGTGCCCTTAAAGACTGCATAAGAGTATACAGGATGGCTGGCATGTATGGAAGGGTGAAGTACCGCAATGTGAAGGGCACCTAAACCTGCGATTCTGGGGAGGACAATGGAATGTTCTGGCATGTAGAGGGGAGTCTAATGAAAGCGCTATTGTACTTACAGGAAGAAAGGAGTCACAACGCACAGGATCGAGGACAGACAGGTGGTGATATCCCTAATCTGTTGCCGTTAAGTCAGGCGGAGGAGCAGATCCTGGAGATGGCTTGAGCGAGGTCCACTGGTTGCAGAGAGGCAGGGGTTTCAGAAGAGTGTAAGAGTCCAGTGGACAAGGAAGAGACTGGGTGGAGGGGATGAGAGATGTATGTCAGCATTTTGTAAGACTGACATGTGAAATCCACTGATTCTTGTTGCTCATCCATTCAGAAGTCTTTGCTCAACCAGAGGTCCATTCTGAGAATCTACCAGGATGAATGCACTCTGAGTTCTTAAAGCTGTTCAAGACTTGCATATGTGTTCCCTTCCTCAGATGGACCATCCACCAGACCACAAAAAGACCCGGAAGACCCTCCATTGATATCAGAGGATGATCTGTAACCAGATGCCCTCACGACACATCCTCTCTCTGCACCATGCGCCAGCACAGATACATGCACGTCAGCAGGCATGATTGTTCTGGAGCAGATGGTAGTGCACACTGGGGAAGGCAAACTGGCTTGAGGAGCTGGCGGAAGCAGAGAGTCCAGTTAGAAGACTGCTGGAGACCTGAGCCTGAGGCAGATGATGAGCCTCTGGAATTGTCTGTTAAGTAACAAATGCTGGATGTCCAGTGGGATGCATGTGAAAATTTGACAGAAATCCCTAAGGTTTTGTGTGCCATGTCTTTGTATCGAACGAGTCCATGTGGAGCGTGAGCATTGTATTAATCCACAGCTCTGAATGCACAGCATCCTCCATAGAGAGAGAGTGGCAACTGTCGTGGAACGGAAGCAGGTCACTGTCAGTGTGAGACATGGATGAGGCACCTAGTGACTCTACTGGAATCCTGTCCATCGAGGGTGAGCAGGGAGGTTCAACCAGGCCTCATGTTGGTGGACGACCTGGAGCTCACATCTGGGGGCTCCTCTTAGGGCTCTCCTGATGATGGCAGCAGCTCCTCTGGCCCTTTGCCAGTGTTCGTCACATCTGGGGAGACTGTGACAACTGAGGAGTGCGCAGCCAGGGCGCTGGACTCTCCTGCCCAGTCGGGGCCCACACAGGTCCCAGTGACCAGAGGACGGCCACCAAAGCCATCAAGGCTGACAGGGCATCAGAGTCAGCAGCCTGCCTCCAATGCAGCTGCCGGCGAGTGGAAGCACCAAGACGTAGCACACGTAAAGGGAAATTTAAATCACTATGGTCACAGGAGGGGTTTCACAAGTGAACCGTTTCTCAATGTCACTTGTGTAACGGTGTGTGTATATGTCACAAATCACTATTAAAATGTGATGTCATGTCAAATGGCAACATTGTGCTGCTTTATGAAATAGTCAGAGAAGAGGCCTGGGACTCACCTGTAGCATTTCGATTGGGCTGTAATGTTTATGTAAAAGGGAGGGACAGAGAGGATGGTACCAGCCTCGCCGAAAAGTTTGACATCATTTTCAGTCAACAGTGTTCATTTGTACTCATTTGACATCAGTTACACTCGAAAGCAATCGTTTCACTATCATTTAACATTACAAGTAACTGACATCTACTTTTATGTTTCTCTTTACCTCCCCCCCACCTCCCCAACACCACACCATGCCCACCCACTACCATGGCAACGCTGGAAAATCCCGGCAGGAAGGTCTTTCAGTCTTTTGGATTTATCTTGATAAGTGTAAAACTCCAAACCAGAAAAAAACACCCATTTCCTACCCCACAGATTGTAGCAGTTCTCTTCCTCCCTCCCTGATCACAAACTCTCCCTCTCTCTCTCCCATCCCCGTGGCACCCCCCGATCGCCCCCTTGCACACCTCCCTCACACACCCCTCCCCATTTTCCCACCCCTTACTTCCCTCCTTTTCCCACCCCTCACCCCCTCCCCTTTTTCCCACCCCTCACTCCCCTCCCCCCTTTTCTCACCCCCCCCCCACTTTTACCACCCCTCACGCCCTCTCCCTTTTTCCCACCCCTCACCCGCTCCCCCCACCCCTTCCCCCCTTTTCCTTCCCCCACCCTATTTTTCCCTCAGCCACCAATGGGAGAATTCCATTCACAGGACCAGCTAGAAACCAGAAGTGATGGTTTCTGTCCGGCCCTGTTGCAGATTTGAAGCCAGAGCAGGAGCAGCGGGGACTGTTAGGGCGAGGTAAGTGTTGGGGAAATCGGGGTGGGGGAGAGAGGCCCTGTAATAACGGAGAGAGGTCAGGAATTTGGCAGCTCCCAACTCCTGGAGACAGGAGAGAGGGGTGTTGGAGAGAGAGAATCGGGATTGGAAGTGGAGGGAGAGGGAGAGTTTAGACACTGAGACTGGGGTTGGGCAGTGGCTGGGGATAGAGATTAGATCCTGAGATTGGGGAGAGGGGAGAGTTTACAGCCTGAGACCTGGGGGATGGGTGGATGGAAGATATAGACCCTGAGACTAAAATGGATTAAGAAGGGGATCAGGTGGTGCTCTCAAGCATGTACACTATAGCAGAAAAAATTTTTTGGACTAAGTGAGAAACTCAGATAATATTTAAGTAATTAATTTCCTTCAATGCAGCCTCCTAAGCACATTGGGTAGCTTAGAGAATATTGGATAGCGCCAAAAAATGCCATTGGTTCGAGGTGTTCTAGGCTATTTCAGTGGGGTTGGGGGAAACTGTTTCTCTTGTTCAAAAGACCAAACAATGCAAATGTTTTAAAAAATCAAAAAGATTAAAATAAGGCACAGGTAGGGAGAAAATCCAGTAGAGCAAAGATCATGGCTTAAAAATATTTAGTGTACATTGATCCTAGACGAATAATGCAAACAGTTTTGTCATCTTTGGTTTGTTCCTTAGAAGGAGAAAGGTAGGACAAATAAATCTAGAACACCCTAGATGATGAGCGAAATAGAGGTGAAGATGAAAAGGAAGAAATGCGCATATGACAGATGTCAGGTAGAAAATACAATGGAGAATCAGACTAAATATAAAAGGACCAGAGGGGAAGTGAAAAAACTAATCAGAATAGTAAGGAGGGAGCATGAAAAGTGATTTGCTGCCAACATGAAAGGGAATCCCAAGGTCTTCTATAAGCATCTAAATAATAAAAGGGCAGTAAAAGAAAGAGTATGACCAATTAGAGATTAAAAAAGGAGACTTGCATGTGAGTGAAAGGAGGATAAGTGTGAGAGAGAGGGTGGATGTGAGAGAGGGAAAGAGACTTGAGAGTGTGTATATGTGAGGAAAGAGAGAGAGTGTGAGTGTGTTGTGTGTGTGAGAGAGGGTGTTTGACTACGAGAGAGAGAGAGTGGGGGTAATTGTGTGTGAGGGAATGGGTGAGTGAGAGAAATAGAGAGTGGGTGAGAGAGAGGGTGTATGTGAGAGAGAGAGGGTGAGTGTAAGACAGAAGTGAGTGTCTGAGAGAGAGGGAGGTGAGTATGAGAGAAAAGGTAAGTGTCTGAGAGAGAAAGGGTGAGTGTGTGTGTGAGAGAGATAGGGATCGTGTGTGTGTGCATGAGCAAGAGAGTGGATGTGTCTGTGTGAAAGGGAGGGTGTGTGTGTGAGAGAGGGAGAGGGTGTGTGTGAGAGAGAGAGGGTGAATGTGCATGTGAGAGAGAGGGAGAGGGGGTGCGTGTGAGTGAGAGAGTGTATGTGTGAGAGAGTGGGTAAGTGTGTGTGAGAGCGAGGGGTGTCTGTGAGATGGTGGGTGAGTGTGTGTGATAGAGACAGATGGCGTGTGCATGTGTGAGTGAGAGACAGTGTTTGTGCGTGTGTGAGTGAGAGAGAGTGAGCGAGTGTGTGAGAGAGAGGGTGGTTGGGTGTGAGAGATAGGATGAGTGTGTGGGAGAGATAGGGTGTGGGTGTGGGTGTGCCATGAAGATGCAAAGGTATATAATGTTATTGAAAATTATTTTAAATTGGACTTGTAGTAGGGTCTGTGTCAATGGGTGTGAGTGTGTGTGTTTTAATTGGATTAAAGCCAGCTAGTCTGGGTGCTTTAATGTTTAGCAGTTTTCAGATGTAAACAATAAAGTAAAGGGGACATTTGTATTTTGTTGAATAAACCATTCAAAGACTGGGGGTGAATTCTTGCACCTAGCTGGGAGAAACCAAGCAATATGTTTATATTACTAATAAAACTGGTACTATGAAAGGGGTTTTATTGTCAGAAGAGGCAGAGTTCAAAGGGCCTGGTGATACAATGAGAGTTTACATTCAAAGGGAAGGCTAGGTATATACAGGAGAGTTTTGTGTGTGGAAGGCAGAGGCATGTAAGATCCAAGCCTGTAGGCCTACAACTGTGCCTGAGAAGGAACAACTTGAAAGGGACCTCATTTTTGAATTTATAAAATAAAATGTGCTTTGCCTGGTGTCTGTTTAAGCCTATGGGTTATTGTTGTCTTGGGGAAGATTTACTTGGGAGTGATTAGTTTAATAGTTATTATGGTAGTAATTTGTAGATTTGTATATGTTTAATGCCTTGTAAAATTAATAAATGTTTAATTTAATTTATATAAAAAACCTCTGGAGGCTTGGTGGTTTCATTTCTGAATTCAGAGTTACATATCAAACATACCTTGATGTTCAATGGCATTACCATCACTGAATCCCCCACTATCAACATCCTGGGGGGTTACCATTGACCAGAAACTGAAATGGACTAGCCATATAAGTACTGTGGCTACAGTAGCAGGTCAGAGGCTAGGAATTGTGTGACGAGAAACTCACCTTCTGACTCCCCAAAGGCTGTCCACCATCAACAAGGCACAAGTCAGAAGTGTGATAGAATACTCCCCACTTGCCTGGATGAGTGCAGCTCCCATAACACTGAAGAAGCTTGATACCATCCAGGACAAAGCAGCCTGCTTGATTGGCACCACATCCACCAACATTCACTCCCTCCACTACTAACGCACAGTAGCTGCAGTGTGTATCATCTACAAGATGCACTGCAGGAATTCACCAAGGCTCCTTCGACAGCATCATTCAAACCCACGACTGTTACCACCCAAAAGGACAAGGGCAGCAGGTAGATGGGAACACCGCAACCTGGAGGTTCCCTTCCAAGTAACTCACCATCCTGATTTGGAAATATATCACCGTTCCTTCACTGTCGCTGGGTCAAAATCCTAGAACACTCTTCCTAACAGCACTGTGAGTGTACCTACACCACATTGACTGCAGCGGTTCAAGAAGGCAGCTCACCACCACCTTCTCAAGGGCAACTAGGGATGGGCAATAAATGCTGGTCCAGCCAGCGAAGCTCACATCCCATAAATAAATTTTAAAAATACCAATTGAAAATATAGGTTATGATATTTAGTTAAAGGTTCCCTTTGGGATTTTAAACAACTCAGTCTTTACCAACTGCTGTGTCATAACAGTGTGCATGAGAGAGAGAGAGGATGTCTGTGAGAGAGGGTGTTTCTGAGAGAGACAGAGGGTGTGTGTATAAGAGAGAGAGTGAGCATGTGTGTATGAGATATGGTGAGTGTGTGAAAGGGAGAGTGAGAGCACGTGTGTGAGAGAGAGATAGTGTGTGTGGGGAGAGAGATTTTGTGTGGGGGAGAGTGTGTGTGTGTGTCTGAGAGAGAGATGGGCAGAGTGTGTGTGCATGAGCAAACAGATGAATGTGTGTGTGTGAGAGGCAGGGTGTGTGTGTGTATGAGTGAGCGAGAGTGTATGTGTGAGAGAGGGTGTGTGTGCGTGAGAGAGAGTGCGAGGGGTTGTGTGTGTGAGAGAGAGGGTGAGTGGTGAGTGTGTGAGATAGAGTGTGTGTGTGAACGTGTGTGAAAGAGACAGTGAATGTGTGTGAGAAATGAGGTGAGTGCGTGTGAAAGGGAGAGAAAGGAAGTGTGTGTGTGTGTGTGTGTGTGTGTGTGTGTGCAAGAGAGAGGGCGATTGTGTGTGTGTGAGAGAGGGTGTGTGTGAGGGAGGGTGAGAGAGAGAGAGGGAGGGTGAGTGTTTCTTTGTGAGAGAGAGAGGGTGAATGTGTGTGAGAGACAGAGGGTGTGTGTGTGCGTGTGTGAGATATGGTGAGTGTGCGCATGAAAAGGGGAGAGGGGGTGTCTGTGTATGAGAGAGAATGTGCGTGTGAGTGAGACAGAGAGAGGCTGTGTGTGAGAGAGAGAGAGTTTGTTTTTGAGAGAGATGGGGGGAGGGTGAGTGTGTGAGAGACAGGATGTGTGTGTTTGTCAGAGAGAGAGAGGGGGGTGTGTTTGTGAGAGAGGGTGCTGTGCATGCATGAGAGAGAGAGGGTGTGCGTGAGAGATAGGGTGAGGATGTGCATGAGCGGGAGAGAGAGGGTGTGCTTGTGTGAGAGATAGGGTGAGGGTGTGCATGAGAGGGAGAGAAAGGGTGTGTGTGTTCTTTTTTATCCATTCACAGGGTGTGGACTTCGCTGGCTGGGTCAGTGTTTATTGCCCATCCCTAGCTGCCCTTGAGAAGGTGGCAGAAGCAACTGAGTGGCATTTTCAGAGTCAGCCACATTGTTATGGGCCTGGAGGCAGTCCAGGTAAGGATGGAAGGATATCTCTTGGTGAGCTACATTCGTTTTTACAACAAATGTTTCACGGTCATCATCACGGTCAGATTTTTTATTGAATTCAAATTCCACCACCTGCCCTGGTGGGACTTGAACCCCGGTCCCCAGGATCTCTGGATTACCAGTCCAGCAACAATATCAGTACGCCATCACCTTCCCAACTTTTGTGTGTGTGTCCATAAAACGTAGGAGCAGAAGTAGGCCATTCAGCCCATCGAGTCTGCTCCGCCATTCAATGAGATCATGGCTAATCTGATAATCAACTCCACTTTCCTGACTTTTCCCCATAACCTTTGATTCCTTTCCTGATTAAAAATCTGTCTATCTCAGCCTTGAATATATTTAACGACCCAGCAGTCTGCAGTAAAGAATTCCACAGATTCACTACCTTCTGAGAGAAGAAATTCCTCCTCATCTCTGTCTTAAATGGGCAACCCCTTACTCTGAGATTTTGCGCTCTGGTCCTAGACTCTCCCAGAAGGGGAAACAGCCTCTCAGCATCTACCCTGTCAAGTCCCTTAAGAATCTTATATGTTTCAATAAGGTCGCCTCTCATTCTACTAAACTCCAATGAGTACAGGCCCAACCTACTTGACCTCTCCTCATAAGAAAACTCCTCCATACCTGGGATCAACTTAGTGAACCTTCTCTGGACTGCCTCCAATGCCAGTTTATCTTTCCTTAGATAAAGGGACCAAAATTGTTCATAGTCTTCTAGGTGTGGTCTAACTAGTGCCTTGCATAGTTTTAGCAAAACTTCCCTAGTTTTAGACTCCATTCACTTTGAAATAAAGGCCAACATTCCATTTGCCTTCCCTATTTCCTGCTGAACTTGTATGCTAGCTTTTTGGCATTCATGCATGAGGACACTCAAAACCCTCTATGCTATATTTCTGCAGTCTTTCTCCATTTAAATAACATTCAGCTCCTCTATTCTTCCTGCCAAATAACTAGGACTTGTAGCAGAATCTGAAGTAGTGTCTAATGCAGATGAATGTGAGATGATTTCAACTTCAGTCAAGTTAGACTGAGGAGGTAAGACTGGAGTCGACATTCCTTGACTTGGAGGTAACTCACTCGAAGTGGTGAGATCAGGCTCTTCCACAAGAGATGTATCCTTAGATGGTGCTTGGCTTAGCAACAATTGGTCAACACCTCTCTGGCGGGTGAGACTAGGAAGTTCAGGGAAAAGTTGCCATGCATCACCATGACAATGGACAATGTTGGGTCCACTCGTTTTGGAGTGAAGCAATGGGTGTGTTCTCCACGTGTTCAAAGTAGATGTCTTCGTGAGCAGTATCCACAAGGCTGACTGGCTGTGGCAGCCTTGAAAGACCATCCGCATTGCCATGCAAAGTCGAGTTTTGATATTTGATGTCATATGTGTGAGCAGCCAACATCAGCCCTAAGAACAAGTGAAGCTGGCTGGTACTCTGAGGAGCTGGAGCATCCACAATAGCCTTGAACTTGGAGGGTGCTTTTTGAAGCCCAGCAGCTTCAATGATGTACCCCAAATATTCCAACAGAGGGCTGAAAAAGCTCATTTGTCTTTGCGAACCCATAGGCCATACTCTTCTAGACTTTGTAGGGTGGCATCCAAATTCTCGAGATGATCCTCATCAGTCCTGCCCATTACCAAGATGTCATCAAGGTAGCACTGAACTCCAGGCAAGCCACTCAGGATCTGGTCCATAGCCCTCTGAAACAAGGCTGGAGCTGATGTTATTCGAAAAGGCAAGCGGCAATATCGGTACAGTCCCTTGTGTGTTGTGATGGTGAGATATCCTTGACTTCTCATCAATGTGCATTTAGAAGTAGGCCTGGTATAGATCTACTTTGCTGAATTTCTGTCCACCAGCCAGGCCAAAAAAGCCCTCAATATGGGGAAGTGGATAGTGTTCAGCACACAACACGGGGTTAACAGTAACCTTGAAACCTCCACATATGCGTGTGGAGCTGTCTTTCTTGAGCACTGGATTGATGGGTGTTGCTCATTCACTATGGGAAACTGGTACCAAGACACCTATCTTGACTAGACGCTCCAGGTCAGCTTTGATTTTTGGTCATATGGTATAAAGAATGGTTCCAGCTTTCAGAAATATTGGTTGAGAATCAGCTTTGATATTCAATTTTATGGTAATTCCCTTCATGCTTCCCAAATCTTCTTTGAAAACAACAGCATGTTCTTTTTATAACAGCTGTCAGACCAGTTTCTTCTTTTTGTAATGCTGTGTAATTCTGCCCGGTTTAACCGGTCCTTCTCAAGCCATGACTGTCCACCTAAAGCTGGGTAGTTGCCCATCACCACAAACAGTGGTAGCTTAGCAGTCTGTCCATTTAGTTCCACTTTAACTTCCGTTCTGCCCATCATAGGTACCGATTCCCCTGCATATATTTTCAGAACAATTTTTGCAGGCGTCAAGGGAGGATTTTTATGCTTCTCCCTATACACAGCATCTGGGACCAGAGAAACTGCTGCCTCTGTGTCCAGTTCCATACGTATCAGTTGGCCCTCCAGCAGCGGTGTTACCCAGTCAACCACCTGCCACTGACAAGATGCAGTGGGGCACTTCTCCTTCGGACTCTGTCAATCTGGTCCTCCTGTCCCTGCTGTAAGACATGCAGATTTTTCTTCTTGTTACGCCAGACCGCAGGTTTCTTATCCTCTAGTTTCTTCCTCTGATTCACTGCTACTTTTCTCTTTTTACAGGCAAGCTCAATATGTCCCTTCTTGCCAACTGATGGCATTCAAAGTCTCTGCACCAACATTCAGATGGACGGTGACCAGGCTTTCCACAGCAGTGACATTCTGGGCTGCTTGCTATTTTGTGCGCACGCCCAGCTGTCACATTACGCACTCGAGTTGATGCACTCAGCGGTTGAGCTTCTTTTGCAGCCAGCTCCATGGAGACTTCAATCTCAACGGCTTTCTGCAAAGTGAGGTTAGCCTCTGTCAGGAGGTGCTTCTAGATTGCTTCAATATGAAGGTCACACACCAACCTGTCACTGAGAGTTTCATTCAGTGCATCACTGAATTCACAATGTTCAGTGAATGTTTTAAGTACTGCAACATGCCGTGCAATTGTTTTCCCCTCTTCCTGGTTTCTTTTGTGAAACCTAAATCTCTCTGCTATGACAAGTGGCTTAGAGGGAAAATGTGTCTCCAGGACTTTTGCAATGCCCTCAAACAATTGTTTTTAAACCAGATTTGTCAGGCTGCACCAAGCTTCTTAATAATCCAAAAGTTTTAGCTCCCATCACATTTAAGGAAGTTACCACCTTTCTATCATTTTCAATTCCATTTCCAAGGACAAAAAACACAAAGCATTCAGTGTAGGAGCTCCAATGTTCAACCATCTCATCAAAATGTCCCATAGGTCTGGTAAGTGTTGTCATTTCCTGCTTTAAATGTGTTGCTGCTTTAAGAGCTGCAACTCTTGCTTCAGGCTTTCTCTTCAACTGTCAGCTTTCTGTCTTTCAGTTTCCTGCAAGTTTCTTGTTTTGTCAGGCTCCTAGCAAATATCTGCGTTCTTTTTCTAAACCCTTGAAGAATCAATGTAGGAACCTCTTTGACGTCAAGGTTTTTTTTTGTTTTGCTTTTAATCTGCAGGTGTTGCTTTTTTTTTTGAACTTTGGGGGCTGTCTGCAGCTGGCCGGTCCTCTCCCAGTAATTTTCCTGCGCTTTTCGAGCTCAAATGGATCCTTGTAGTTGTGGACATTTTTTTCTTTTAAAACCATCAAAACATTTAAATCTGCAGCAACTCCTTTCTGGGTGATTCTTTTTCTTTTAACTCTGCAGGGCCTTGTTTTTGAACTTTGCGTTTCAGGACTATTGCCGGGTGGGCATTTTTTACGAGTAATTTCCTTTTGCTAGATCTTTCACTTTAGTTTTGCTTTGAGTGGCATTATTGCAAAGGTCTGTTGTCCTTATCACTGTCATGAAGCTGTTAATGTATATATTTTGGAAAATATTTTTCTTTTAAAGCAGAGGTTTAGTCTGCGGGTATGTCTTAATTAGATTAAAGCCAGCCAGTCTGGGTGCTTTGATGGATCCTAGTTTTGATATGGAATAGAGATAGCGTGCATTTGCATTTTTTGAATACAGCATTCAAGAAATGGGGTGAAAACCTGACGCCTATCTAGCAGATACCAAAGTATATGTTCATATTACTAATAAAATTGGTACTATGAAAGAGGTTTCATTGTTAAAAGGTAAAGTTCAAAGAGACTGGTGAGACAATGAGAATTTGAATTGTGGTGGTTGGTATAACTTCAGTAGTTTTCAGGTGTGCAGGGCAGAGGCAATGTAAGATCAAAAGGCAGCTGCAAGCCTCCAACTGACTCCACAGTGAAAATAACCTAATTTTGAATTCGTAAGATGAAAATACTTTGCCTGGTGTTTGGTTAAGTCTGTGGGTTGCTGTTGCCTTAATGGAGATTAGTTTGAGAATTTGTTAAAAGTTATGATAGTAGTAATTTGTAGCCATGTGTATATATATTTTAACCTGTGTAAATTAATAAAATGTTTCAATTAGTTTAATGTAAAGCCTTGAGAACTGGTAGTCTGATTCCTGAATTTAGAGTCGCATCTCAAACATAACACTTAAAATTATAGGTTATGACAGTTGTTTAAAGTTTCCCTCTGGGAATTTTAAATAACTCCGCTTTACCAACTGCATTGGTCACCAATTTATGATGTTTCAATACCGGCACTGCTGATAACTTTTCAAAGATTAATCAATGCACACATAGGCGCGGAGGTGATTGAACATTGCAGCTTCCATTTTTATTTTACTTCAGCAACCAAATTAACAAGATGGATTCTGTGATGCCATAATGCACTGACTTGCAAAATACAGCAAGCTAAACAAGACATACAGTACATACCAACCACTACTCTCTGCTTTCAGTCCCATTAATTTTGCTAACAAGTATGTTATGTGGCATTTTCAAAATGCCTTTTGAAAGAACATCAAGCGCACTACCCTCATCAATTCTCTCCATTATTTCAAAAAATTTGATCAAGTTTGTCAGACATGATGTGCCATTAACAAATCTGTGCTGATTTTCTTTTATTAGCCTGTATGCTTCCAAATGCTAATTGGTTTAAGTCCCAGGTTACTCTCTGAAAATTACCTCACCAATGATATTAGGCTGCCTGGCCAGCAGTTCCTTGGTTTATTACTCATGGCTTTTTTAAGCAGAGGTGTAATATTTACAATCCTCCAAAAAGGACAAGTTTTACACAGTGTCTCCTTTCACCCACTGAAAAAAATCGAAATCTTGAAAAGAGATGACTGCAAAAGCAAGTGTGCACACTTCTCTTCTAAATATATTTTGACCTATATGAAATTAGAAATCATTTTAAAAGATCATTTATTCATTGGCTATTTAAAACTTTGAGCTCAACATTTTTATATTTTGCAATTAATACACAGAAGTTAAAACTTTAAAAATGACAATTATCTTTTATTGTACATTTAATATTGAAGGGTTGAAACTTACAAATGTTATATTTTCCATAGGCTTGACCATGAAGACATTAGTTTATCTGTTCAGGCAGAAGATAATAAAGCTTACCAAACCCTTCCCTTCATGCAGACAATGTATAAAAATTGCTGGTAAAAGTGTGTTCGGTGCAATACCTATGCATTTGTTATGGCTTTTACAAATATCATGAATTAATACACAAGTCATCATTATAAATTAAAAGGTGCTACAAACTGAACCCAAAACAGTTAAAATGAGATTGGGCTAATCTATGAAACAAACAGTGGCAAGGACATATTTCAACATGAAAACTATTCTGGTAGTTTATTTCCACCTTCAAAATATACTACTTCATTATTAAAAGAACAAGTACACATCTACACTTTTAAATAAATGTTCATTCACATAAAAACCACTTAACTATATTTATAATGCATGTTAATAGCTATTTAATCATCTGAATCTTCAGCTTGATCTCGTGAGCGGAAAGGTAGTGTGGTCTGTCCTCTTTCAGGGTCATGCATACGAAGGATTCTGATTAGGCGACTGGAAGGCAAAGAACTGAAACAAAATATTTGTAAGACATGTAGTTATTTAAACAGCATTCCAGCAACCACAAAGCAATGTTTCCTTTTAATTAATGCTAGCGTTGTCATCTTCAGACTCCACCATCCCAATGCTCTCCTAGGTAGCTTCCCATCCTTCACCCGCCATAAACTCAATCTCATCCACTGCTTTGTTGCCAATATCCTATCCTATACCAAGTCCCACTCACTCGTCATCCCTGTCCTCATAGAGCTACATTATTTTCTGGTGGCCCAATTTTAAAATTCTCTGCCATCCCAAAAGGTGTCCCATTGGTTCTTTTCTCCAGGCGCTATACAGAACTCATATCGGCCATGGTGTTAAAAAAATTCAGACGCAAAGAAATATTGAGAGATGAATACAAGTCTGAATCAAAGGTTTGATAAAACTGTAATGGCTTGATGTTTGCACTAAGCATACAGTATTTACACATCATCTATTTTTGATATTTTATGAGGGATGATTTTGTATGGCGTCTTGGCTGACATGAGTAATCTTCTTTGTTTTCTCTATGAAATATTAGAAGAAATCAAGAGGAGTGAATTAATTTAAACTGTTTCCTCCAGAAGCTTGAGAAATTACAGATCTATGGTGATAGTACAATAAGTTGCTAAGAGCTTCAGGATGTTGACAAATACACAAGATATCTAACTTGGGAAAGGATTCTCAAGAATGAAAAAGGTCCATACTTGAGGATATACAGCTATTGTAATCAAAGGAAATTTGACTGGAAGCAAACATGCACAGTATCTGACCATCCGCTTTTCTACATTCTTCTTTATTTGAAGTTGAAGATCTATCAACTGTTAAACCAATTGTTAGCACTCTATGTACAAAGGAACGGTGTTTTTTGCATTATTGCTCATGACGTGGGGAGTTTAGGCTAGGGTCACCTGTGCCAAAAGATGTGGCATTATCTGTTAGTGCAGTGACAAAGAACTGGATTCACATCAGGAAAGCCCACAAGAAACAATTCATGTGGAAGTGAAATCAAAGGCTTCTTTCTAGAAGAACTTCATATCAAAGTGATTCCATCTTCAACACCTACGAGAATGCAGCAAAGCTCACAGCTGGATCTGCAAACTGAAGAAGGGAGGTCAACAAATTGGACAACTAGTTCAGCATTCAGGTAGTTCAGTAAGGTGTCGATTTTCAACTGAATGGAGTTTGTGTCAACCATTGTGGTTATTTTCATAACTGTCTGCCAAAGCTAGAGCTCAAAATAGTTGCAACTGTCTCACACATTTTCACTCAAGGATGCAATGTGCAGCATGACTTAGCTGGTTATTTGGGTAGTCATGCCTGACCTATAACAACTGTGTGACAGTAGAGTCTATTTTTAAATTCCAAGAAACTAAAATTTACAATGGACCCGTTTATTTAATTTCAAACAGGTATATGCTTCAAAGTCACATGTCATGAGATAGTACACTTAAGAGCTGTCACTGAACAGTATCATGGTTCTTGAATCAGCGGAAACTGAGGCAAAGTGATGTAAGGACACTAGTCAATCCATAATTTGATCAATGATTGTAAATTTAAAAACACATTAGAGACTGGAAATTGATACCAATGATTTGAAGAACAATGAATTCATTAGGCACCAGGGAAGAAAATTTTTTTTTGCGTCCACAACATTTCACATTTTAACAGCCAAATCATTTGTTAACACAAATTGATATCTCTGGTCTTCTGAACATCACAATCACAGAATGCGTTTAACACAGGAGGCCATTCAGCCCGTTGTGTCAGTGTCCACTCCCTACAAAAGTAATCAGCTAGTCCCACTCCCTTGCCTCTTCCTTGTAGCCCTGCAATTTTTTTCTTTTCAGATTATTACCAATTCTCTTTTGAAAGCCATGGTTGTACATGCCTCCTCCACACACTCAGGCAGTTCATTCCAGACCCTAACCACTCGCTGTGTAAAATAGCTGCTCTTCATGTCGCCCATGGTTCTTTTACCATTCATCTTAAAACGCTGTCCTCAGGTTCTCAGCCTTTCCAACAATGGGGACAGGTTCTCAGCCTTTCCAACAATGGGGACAGTTTCTCTGTAAACTCTGTCCAGACCTCTGGTGATTTTGAACACCGTTATCAAATCTCCTCTCGACCTTGTCTTTGCTGAGGAGAACAACCCCAGCTTCTCCATCTATTCACATAACTGAAGTCCCTCATCCCTGGAACCACTCTTGCCAATCTTTTCTGCATCTTCCATTGCCTTCACAGATGTTTCCTAAAGTGTGGTGCCCAGAATTGGACACAATACTCCAACTGAGGTCAAATCAGTATTTTTTAAAGGTTCACCATAACTTCATTTGTTTCATTATTCTATGCCTCTATTTATAAAGCAGAAAATCCCACAGGCCTTATTAATCACTTTCATAATCTGCCCTGCCACCTTCAGTAATTTTTGCACATATACTCCCAGGCCCTTCTGTTCCAGCAACCCCTTTAAAACTGTATCCTTTATTTTATATCACTTTTCCTAGTTTTTCCTACCAAAATGATCACTGTCCACTAAATGTTCCCTTATTGACCCTTAACTCACCTCATTCCTCAGAACCAGATCCAGCAATGCCTCCTCCATCCTTGGACTGGAAACATTAATCTAGAAAATTTTCCAGAACACACTTCTGGACCTCTTCCTCCATCATTACGATCCTAATCCCTATAAGTATCCTCCATTTAAAACCCATTCTAATTGCGTGTTTCCATTTTAGCATGGTTTGTAAATAACAGAACTTATTTGAATAGCGCTGCCTCCATTTTCGTTATAATGCAGTTACCATGCCTGCCCGGCCACTTCGCTCACTGCCTATCCTGATCCCCTCACTCCCTCTCATTCACCACTTCCCACTGCCAACCCTCCCACTCACTACTTCCCTCTCCCAACAACTTCCAACTCACTCCCTCCTGCTCACCGCTTCCCTTCCCCGAACCTCCCGCTCGCTGCTTCCCCTCCCGACCCTCTGCTGCCCCCTTCTCCCAAGTCCTCGCTCTGAATAATGAGTTAGTAAGAGCAGCAAATTAGTAAAGAAGTAGAAAGTAGAAAGAGGATTTTTGGACCAGGTTCAAGGTAGCCAACAGAATTTTAATGTAAAAATTTCAGGTCAGGAGTGTAACTCACCGTTATTACATTTTTTTTTAGGAAAGTGATTTTTGTTTAGCATGTTTTCATTTAGCATGCCAGTTTTTAGGAGCAAATTATGAATGCTAAACTAAATATAGCTGTATTAGGATGGTTAAAGCTCTCCATTATAACGACTCTACTGTTTTTGTACCTCTCTAATTTCCTTGCAAATTTGTTCCTCTATACCTTTCCTACTAGTTGATGACCTATAGAATACACCCAAGTAGTATGTTGGTACCCCTTCTTAGCTCTAAACAGATTCTGCCCTTGGCCCCCTCTTGAATTTTTTCCTCTCCCTCCAGCACTGTAATATTATCTGTAATCAACTGTACTACCTTCCTCCCTTCATTCCTTCCCCAAGTTTCCTGAACAGCTCATATCCAAGAACATTTCGTACCCAGTCCTGCCCTATTAGAGCCAGGCCTCATTATCTCCACATCATATTCACGTGTCTATCTGCACTTGCAGCTCACACATTTTATTTACTACACTCCATACATTTACATATGTGCACAAGGAACCTAAATTAGATCTTATTGTTTTCCCTATTACTCTGACCCCAACTTTATACCTGAACTTTAATGCTGTTTTACCCAATTCTTTGTGCACCTTAATTTCCTCTTTAATGTTACCCTCTGGTTTCCACGCCCCTGCCAAGTTAGCTTAACACCCCCAACAGCACTAGCAAACCACCCTGCAAGGACATTGGTCCCGGCTCAGTTTAGGTACAACCTGCCTGGCCTGTACAGGTCCCATCACCCTAGAACAAGTTCCAATGCCTTCTCTCTTGCACCATCG
Organism: Carcharodon carcharias; assembly: GCF_017639515.1. NCBI lineage: Eukaryota > Metazoa > Chordata > Chondrichthyes > Lamniformes > Lamnidae > Carcharodon > Carcharodon carcharias. The sequence continues at coordinate 180,210,130 of NC_054471.1, forward strand.
CTCCAGGCACACATTCATCTGCTCTGTCCTCCTATTTCTACATTCACTAGCCGGTGGGACCAGGGGTAATCCGGAGATCACAAACTTTGGAGGTCATGCTTGCTAGTTTCTTCCCCAGCTTCATAATACTGTTGTCTAATTTTCATTTTGGATCACTTGGTAACAATGCAAAATGGCAAGATGCCAAAGGGCATGAAGTGTTGGTCTGAGGTGCAGGAGAAAAAATAGAAGGGAAAACAACTTCAGCCATAAATATTATGAGAAAATATGTATAACCTAGCAGCAGTTTCAACTTAAATGCTATATTAATGCTGGTGGAAATAGAAAAACATAAAAGCTGAAGTGAAGGCAGATTACTGATTTGGTAAGGAAACTGACTGAGGTAGTAGGAGAGTAGGAATCATGGATAGGTATTCAAGTTGGCAGGATGTGAATAGTGGTGCTCATCAAGGACCTCCATTGGTGCCTCAACTATTCACCATATTTATTAATGACTTGGATGATGGGATAAAAGTCTGCTGATGACACAAAGATAGACAGTAATTCAGATGGAAGCATAGCATGTAGATAGCTTAAGTAAATAGGTAAAGCTGTGGACTGGATTTCAATGCAGACAAATATGAGGTCATCCACTTTCGATCTAAAAAGGATAGAGTAGGGTACTTCCAAAAGGTGAAAAGTTAGAAGGAATGGAGGTCCTCAGGGGTCCAGGTACACAGATCATTAAAATGTCATGAACAGGTACAGAAAATAATCAGTAAGACTAATGTACTCTACAAAGACCAGCATTCCAAGTGGGTAGAAGTCATGCTTCAGCTATACAAAGCCCTGGTTAGACCACATCCTGGAGTACTGAGAGCAGCTCTGGAACTATTCCTTAGGAAGGATATATTGGCTTTGCGGGGGGAAGTACAGCATAGTCTACAAGAATTTTACCTGGATTCCAAGGGTTAAGTTACAAGCAGCGATTACATAAACTAGGGTTGTACTCCTTGGAATTGAGAAGATAAGGAATAATTTAATTGAAGCCTGGGACTAGGGGTCATAGTCTAAGAATTAGAGCCAGACCTTCCAGGAGTGAAATTAGGGGACACTTCTACACACGAAGGGTGGTAAGAGTTTGGAATGCTCTCCCACAACGCATAACTGATGCAAGGTCAATTGTAAGTTTTAAGTCTGAGATTTTTGTTCTCCTAAGATATTGAGGGGCAAGGGGATATGGAGTTAGGTCACAGACTAGTCACAGTCTCAATGAATGACGGACCAGACCTGAGGGACTAAATGATGTTTAGTCCTACCCCTAAGCTACAGTAAAATATAATCAAATGACTACTTTTAATATACATAGCCACTTTAGATGGAAGGAAGTATGCAAGTTCATGCAAGAAAAGAGTACATACCTCATGTTCTGTGGAGTAAGAAAGATGAACTGACGATAACGTTGGGAATTTGCCACCTTTAACATCATGTCCATAGAAATCCTACGGTTAACCATATCCTGCAATTGAACAGGAATATAAATGCTAATGTAAAAGTAGATTCACAAGAGCAAAATTCGGAGAAGGCTCCAGATTTAGGCATTTAATACTGAAATAAATCCATAAGAGCAAGTAACTTAGCAGGAAAGCTGTGAAGTGGTGGAGTGCCTTCATATGTAGAAAACAAATTCTCCAATGAATGACTAAACTGGGTTCTCAGCCACTTTTTTTTTTAAAAGCTTTGTTAAAGGAATGTATGGCTTACACATCAAAAAGATATACATGTGTATAAATACAGTACATAATAAATACTTTCTATATATATTATTATATACAGCACACACTGATTATCCCTTTGGTCAAAGGTATTTAATTCTCAGACTTTCCTGAAGACTGAATGAAGTAACACATTTGCTATAGTAACTAGTTAAAATTCAAAGAACACACCATACATCATGGATAAGGTAGATTTTTCAATTGTTTAAAAAAGTCAGAAGTCTGTTTTTTTAAACTTTGTAGCTAGAACTCATGTAAGAAATTTTGCATGTGTACTTTATCACTGAATTTTACAGGTAGTTATTTCTGTTTGGTATTATCTTAAAAAATACTGTTGATCATGATGCCACAAGGTGGTTACAACAGAAGGTAGAAACCACTATACAGTTTAGGTTGGCTGAAAAGCCAAATCGACAACCAAGAGGATTCTTTTGCCCTGGACCCATCTCAACTCCATAGCATTTTAAAATCTTTTTAAATTAAGAACATAACTCACACTTACTCTATCAAATAAGTGCCTGCTCCTACATACAATAGAACAAACCACATTAAGGAGGCAAGTCATGGATCTGATTGAAAACTTCACTGGTTGGTGCCAAAACTGTCTAACATCAGTCACTTTCACCACCTCTCCAAGGAATACTTAACCAGCAAGTTGCATATGCATAATAATATAGAAGCCTGAAAATGTGACCGAACTATGTCTGCAGAGCAAGATTCCCAGGGCTGCAGGACTTCAGGTGAAGAGTGTCGAATGCATCTCAATCCATGGATCCTGGAGCAGTCTGTATAGTGTTCAGTGACAAGGGAGAGGTTCAGGAGTTGACAGACTAACATGCACCACTTGTTCACAAGTCACAATCCTCATTTGGATTGTGATGTGTGTGCACGCATTTTCTTCCCTCATAAGTCAAGTTGATTGAGCTGTTATTGCTAAGGGGAGGGGGTCATTTTCTGGATAAATGATTTGTTACATTTCATCTAGAATATCACAGGGCAAATTTTTACCCTGAAACAAAAAGCTCTTCTTCTAGTAGGTTCTGACAATTTATCAAGACACAGTTCAAGGCAGGCAGCTCATGAGAGTGATGGCAAAATTTTGGAATTATTTATTTCGACAAAAAAACTTGTCCAAGACCCAGGATGTAAGGTACACAATCTTCTTTGTGCATTTTTCCATAAGGCTCAATAAAGTAGCTCAACAGAAATAGTTCAGAAACAAAAGTCACTTGTGTTGACCAAGCAGAGACATGTAGTCTCAGCTGCTTGCTGGATGCATCCCTGACACACTCTTGTTGAGTCACTTCCATGTGCAAACAGTAGTCAGTAAGTCTTTCTAAAGGGATAAAGTCAAGTAAACACCCAAAACTGGGTGATAAATCCATGATAAATCAATTAGCTGATATATAGTCAGGGCACTTGGCATTTAAGCAAACACAGGGAAATCTGGCAGTGCAGGCGCTTAGAGCTGTGAAAATGGAATGTCACATGCGGTCCAACCAAAATCAGTCAGTTCTAATGTTCCCACTCAATATCTGTAATCCATGTGGAATATAATATTAGTTGTATGCTTGTATTATAGATACTCAAGTAATTTCATCAAGCAGTCATTTTGCTCTTTTTTAAAATAAAAGCTAAGTTATGGGAAATTTCACAATAAGAGTTAATAATAATATAGAGTATTAATGGCTGAACATGATGCAATCTTTACCCCAATGGTTTTATACCCACCACTGAAGCACAAGAAAACACAACCAACTTTTTAAAAAAATCTAAAACATGTCAACGTACCACCCTACTTAGCCAGAAGGCTGTTAACTTCCTTGTATTTTAACCAATGCTAGATGACAAATATATTACGGGAAAAAAAACATGCTGTTTTAGAGCTAAAGTAACTTCTATGCATCAGCATTACAGATAGTTAGCAGGAGACCATAATATTAAAAATAAACTTAACAAATACAATTTACAAATGTACATTTAGTTTAATATAATGCTTTAAGGCTTCAGCCCAAAATAATTGCACGCTTGAAATAGAAAAACTCTAGTATTTTCATGCTCTAGGGCTGGATTGTGACCAAGTTAAAAGCTACAAGTTGCAATAAAAGTTACCGTTTTTACTTCTATTAGCTGAAAGATTAACTGAGCCTAAACATAAACGTACCATGTAAACATCAAACTCATCTAGACAACGGAAAGGAGATTCCATGGTGTCCCACAGCGAAAGGATGAAACACACAGTTGAAAACGAACGCTCACCACCAGAAAGGGATCGCATGTCACTGAGTGCTGCCTTGTCGCCCTCTCCAGGCTGAACCTTCAATAAGTAAGAAATTTTCGAGAGTGAAATACAAATAAATCCAGCCAAAATAATAGAAGAGAAAACAATTAAATACTAAACAAACTCTTGCAAGCAGCTCAAATCTGTAGCAAAATGGATTTCAAAATGTATGCCAAGCAACATAACCCTTGTTGGGAAAAAGAAACTGATGTAAAGGTAACATTCCTCTTCCATACAAAAGAAACTTCAATTTGCTTGGCATTTCAAGGATCCCTGTTCAATTAACAGGATCTATTTTTTTTTGAAAACTCTGCAGGATAGTAGCAAAATGCAAATCGGCACAAACAACTAACAAAAATTATAAAGCATGGCTTTCAGATGCATTATATTAATTGTGTTATGTGGCATTTCAAAGGTCATTTTCTTCACTGCTGCAAATACTTAAATATCCAGAATGTTAGCAGGTGACTTTTAGGTGTTGCTGTTCTCAGTTTATTGAAATGGTTTGTAGTTGGGTAAGCTTTTAACTTTCAAGAAAATGATTTCCTCCTGCTCAACTTTCTCGATTATTTTTAATTTGCTACTTTTTGTTCTTCCTTTGTTTTGTCAATTTTCCTACAAAAGTGTTCAAAAGCAGAAATATTTGCAGATCTATTTACATTTGGGGTCTGTATTGCATTCAGTACTTTGCACTGTCAAATATCTTACCCATGCTTTGTCTCAGTTAAGGCTTCCTAATGACTAAAAAGTCCTCAAGAATTCATCTATGGCATTCCTTTATTTTTAAAGGTTAGAAACATCAGGTTTAATAATGGTAGAATGGAACTATAAGATGACACCCATAAGACTCTAAAGTAAACACTGGCCTATCAGTCCAAATACCCATCAGTGTGGTTTCTTCTTTTTCCCCCCTGTGTTATGCTTCCAAAGAGCCAGTTTGGCTATTAACCAACATTAATTACTTCCTACACTCCAGTGGACGAAAGGAGAAAAGCAATGGTCTCATGTCTGATGAGGCATTTCACTAGTTCAGGCCCAAAACAAAGGATGTTTGGAATTTTTCTCTGGTATAAAACCCCTGTCAATAGCTATGGCAATCAACCATTTAGTAAATCTGCCACGCACATGCAGGTGGAAGCTATCTACATGTCCCCAGGGCAATGGACAAAGAAAATCTTATAAATAGGCATTTTTTCCTCATTGCTCAGTTGAAATTTAAACAAAAAGATATTAATATAAATAGTTGTAACATAACGGGATGCAACAAACATTTGTCACACCTCCCACTTCAAATTTCTCAATGCCAGGCTAAATCATAAGTTTGCTTTATGAATCATCCTGAAATAATTCATAGCAAATAAAAACTTCCAAAATAACATTTTAAAATTCCATCAATTAATATAGTATCCAGTGTTGCTTTGGCGCCCTCTGCTGTCTTGAGCTCATCTCTTTTAAACATTAAGTCACACCATATTCCTTAGTTTAAGGCATAGGGGAGTTTGTTTATATGCCATGTGGTTTCGCTTCCCAACTTTATAGATTTACATGGGTAAAATTAGTCCAAAACTACAAAATAATGACTTATGTTAATGCCCAATGACAGTTAGTGGAACTCAAGGAACTAATTTCATAACAACAGGAAGAATTGAATCAGAGGACAAAAGTTAGCCCGACATGTTTTTTAATAAATTATATTGACTGCGTGAAGACTGGAAGAAACTAGTGCACTACATATTTAGTAGCCAACTCTAGCTGAAGCTTTCACACTTTCCTTTGGGTAAAGACCAATATGTAATCAAAGACTGAGCTCTACTAGAGATAAGAACTTTAGACTTTAAAGGAAAATAAAACATTTTTCATCAAGAAATAGAGAAAAACAAAATTAGAAATAACAAGGGGAAAAAAGCATATCAAGATAGTTGAAACAAATTAAAGTAAAACTGACTTCACTGCCCATTCTGTTGCTCTGACCCAACCCAATGAACTTAAAATTTGCATCTCTAGTGTCAGCCAGTAGCTCAGTGGTTAGCACTCTTACCCAAGTCAGAAGGTTGTGGATTTAAGTTCCACACCAGGGCATGAGCACAACAATCTAAGCTGACACTCCAGTGCAGCACTGAGGGGGTTCTGCATTGCCAGAGGTGTCAGATGCAATGTTAAATTTGGGCCACGCCTGCCCTCTCACATGTAAAAGGTCCTATGGCATTATTTTGAAGAATAAAAAGGAGAGTTATCTCTCCAATGTCCTGGCCAATATTTATCCCTCAATCAACACCACAAAAACAGATTATCTGGTTATTATCACGTTGCTTGTTTGCAGTGTGCAAATTACAGCTGGAGTGAATTCATGTATTTGAGAGGTTGCGAATAAGTAGAAAACTACAGGGTTTTAATAAAGAAAACTTTGGGCAGAATCTTTTTGGCGTGTGAGGGCGGGCCTTGCACACCGATGCATAAAATAACACGCGGTGACGTTGGGCGTGTCCCCCGATGTCACCGCGCGTGATTCCAATCTTCAGTTCAGCAGGCATGCGCTGGAGTCAGCCGCGCGCCTGCTGAACTGTCAAAGGCCTGTTAAGTCCGTTAATCAACTAATTAAAGGTTGCGGCCTTCACATTTTTCATGGAACCTCATCCACGGGCAGGATGAGGTTTCATGAAGGGTTTATTAATTCAATAAAATGTTTCATGAAAATTCATAAACATGTTCCAGCTCATGTGACAATGTCACATGAGGGGACATGTCTGAATAACTTCAAAAATTTTTCTTTATATAAATTTTTCATTCTAAACTTAATCTCTCTGAGGCAGTGCATGCGTGAAAGAGCACAGGCTCCAATTCTCCTTCTTCCCCCCCACCCCAGCCCGCACAGGTAGCGCTGAGCGCTTCCGGGTGCACATCACGCTGGGCGGATCTTAATTGGCCTGCCCACGTAACATGGCGGTGTGCGGCCAATCGCGGGTGGCTTTTGGCTCTGTGCCTGCTCCCGATTGGCCCGTCTGACGGAAAGAAAATTCTCCCCTTTGTTTAGAGATTTATGGGTCATCGGTAAAAGAGCAACAGGTTTAGTCAATATGTCAGCACGTGCTACACATTGAGCATGATTTTACTTTTACGGCTCAAGCATAAAGGGTTACAGCTGATGCTTCACAAAGTTCCTAACAAAGGTATGGGGGGACAAAATTTATTACTGCTTGAATCATTAATGGGGATTGTCGTATTAATAAAGAACAACAGAACTTTGCTTTTATTAATAGAGCCACTTCATTTAAATCAGAAGTCAATCTTCACCAGCAGGAAGAATAGTGAAAGCAGGTACTTGCATTTATGTAACACCTTTCATGTCCTAAGGACACCTCAAAGCGCTTCAAAGCCAATGAAGCATTTTTAAAATGTAGTCACTGTTTTGACATGCAAGCAATTTGCACATAAGGTCCCACAAATCGTATCGGGATAAAATGAATAGATCACCTATTGTAGTGCTGTTGATTGAGGGATCAATATAGGCCAGCACAGGAAAAAAGCCTCTGCACTTCTTTTGGTGCCTTGGAATATTTCACACGCACTTGCAGCACAGTCTTAGAACTGTACTGAAGTGTCAGCCTAGATTGTGTGTTTACGGATTGGAGCTTGAGCATACACTTGTCGCCTCATGTAAAGTTTCATCACTGAGTTAAAGTGGTGCCAGTGAAGCCAAATTCACATGGCCACCATGGTCTCCATTCTGCTGTTATACTGTTTGCTCTTTAAGCATTTTCAGTGAACTCCTCCATCAGAAGAGTGACGGACAACTCCCTTATATATGGTGCTAACACTATTGACACATAAATCTCGGTCATCTTTGCCACAGATCCGTGAAACCTATTTTCTGCACAAGTGTAAATAATAAAATTTAATTCAAGATTTTTTTGATGGCAGTTCAGTACTCCATTCTTCCAGCTTTCTAATTATAAGCTCACAATTTAATCGCAGTGTTGTCCAATGTTTGTTCATCCCTTGATAAAAATCCTGAAGGATTTTGCAAAACTAAAAACGAACTGCAACCGTCAATATTTCTGAACACTGCATTTCTGCTTTTGCTCTGGATTTGTGGAGTTAGCTCCTTCATATTTGTTTAAAAAAAGCCACAGAATAAGTTTTAAATAAACTCACTGCAATTGAAAGTGTTGCATTCTTATGATCGAAGCTCATTTTCCCATGGTAACCTCGCTGGGAAAGCATAGAATCAAAATAATACTTGCAACGAAGAGAAATGTATCTATTTAATTCAAGCACAAAATGAAAATAAATGTTACTGACATTTCCATCATACAGCAGACACAAAACATATGCAGCCCTTCAATCATTCCCTTAAGGAGCTCATTAACTGATTGCTAGAATTAGTTAAAAGTTTCAAAATGTGATGGCATCAGGATTTTGCAGGAGCCATCAACATACTATCACAAGGCATTCATCTCTGGATTCTCTCATTTTCTCCACCCTCCTCTCAGTTTCAGCAAGCAATTGCCTTTAGGAGCTGCGACAAGAATGTGGGAAATGAAAAATCAAGCCAAAAGGAACCGTAGATACAATAAGTGAAAACATGAGCCTATAATATTGTATACAATCTATGAGACAGGCAGTTAAAAAAAGCTAATACAGAAATATATCAGAAATACATTTAATAACTGTGCCAAGTGGATTATTTTTAAGTAATCTAGTGTAATACATGATTTTCTAAAGTCATATCATTTCATATGTTTACATCTCATGTGAATGTGTGCACATGAGCATAACAAAAGCAAAGCAATTGTCTGGTTTTTCCCTCTTGCGATTCAGTGAAGTTGTTGCAGAATTAATTTGGTATTAATTTCCTCAATTGTCACAGTAAGTAGACCACTTTAACCCACAAATCATGTTTGCTGCATTATTTCAAATATTATTCAGCCTCTTGTGGTGGTTAAATGAACGGAGCTAAACCACTTGATTCAAGTACAAATACAATGTTTAGATGTGTGCCTGATCAACAGCTTTTCAACATTATGCATTTATATAGCAGCTTTAAATGTAGGAAAATGTCCCAAGGCATTTTGCAGAGACATAGTCAAAAGCTTAACGCTAAGTCACGGGTGATAATCAGGAGGGATGACCAAAGGTTTGGTCAGTGCTAGGTTTTAAGGTATCTTAAAGGAAAATAGGAAGCTGGAGGCGCTTGGGAGGGCTTTCCAGAGTGTGCAGCCTAACTGGGTGGGGAGCTATAGTGAGGGGCAGAGGATGCGCTAGAGAGCAAAGGAACAGATAATCCAGAGACAGGTAATCGCAGAACTGGAGGAAATTATAGAAAAGAGACGCGCAATACCATAAATACAAGGATGATAAATTCTAAATTTGAGATATTGGGGGTGCTGGGAAGTATTTAAGTCAGCAAAACAAGGAATAGCAGGCAAGCTGGACTCATGAGCGATAGAATTCAGGCTACAGAGAAAGGTGTAGGTTGGAAACTGGGCAGGAGAGCATTTCATTAATCTAGTCTAGAAGTGACAAAGATATGGAAAAGGATTTCAGGTGCACTGAGGCAGCAAAGAGATAGGTAATGTTTATAGATGGAACTAGGCAGTGTTTGAAATGCAAAGAATATGGAATTTGATATACAGTTCAAGGTAAAATACATCAAGTTTTTAGTAGTCTGCATTAATCTGAGATAGTGGCTGGGGTGGGGACTTGAGTTGGTATCAAGCATGTAGAGTTGATGCCAGAGGCTGACAGCTTTGATCTTCCAAAACTGAGCTGGAAGAAATTGCAGCTCATCCAAGACTGATGCTTGACAAGTTGTCTGGCAGCAAAGACAGTGGAAGTGATGGGTAGCAGAAGGTGATGGATGCACAGATCTTTAATTGAAAGTTTGTAGATGGGGGAGAAACCCATTAAAAGAAAAAAATGAGATTCTGAATTTTACATACATTAGTAATGAATACAAAAGTAAAGAGCAAATGTGGACAAAGCAATAGTTAGGCCAGTCATAAACTGCATATATTTCTAGGCACAGCCGTACAGAAAGAATACTAGAGGCAGAACATATGTAGTGCATCATAGGGATGGTGTCAAAGATTGGATATTATAGTTATAATAGACTTGAAAAATTAGACTATTAATCAGTGACTGGAGATCTGCTTTCAACATGCAGAATGCTAGAAACAGTGGGTCAGTCCTATTTGTATCACATCTTCCCAGACCTTGTAAACACTATTAAACTTTAATTGAGAATCCATTTCATGAATAAACTGGTTCAATACATTTCATACGAAAACACAAGAACATGTTTTTGAAGAATGCTCTAATGTGGGATTAAAAGGATTCATAAATAAAAACACACTTTGAAGAATGAGGTGTTTCACATGCTGTTGGGAACATGTGCTGCCTGAAATGCAACTGATCAGAGCCACAAGTGTAGGCTGCAGGGCTGCATTAATATTATGAAATTTTGTTTAAATGTGATGAATGGGAAATTTCACAAAGCTTTATCCATGATGCTCCTGAGGGACAGAAGCAATAAATTTGACATAGAGTCAGTAATAGGTATTATTGCACTTAGAATTGTAGGACAGTTGCAGCAAAGGAGGAGGCTGTTCAGCCCTTATGGCTGTGCCAGTTCACTGCAAAAACAACTCAACTAGTCCCAATTTCCTGCCTTTTTTCCCCCATAGTCCTACAAATTTATCTCTTCAATGCTCACCCAATTCCTTTTTGAAAATCACGATTGAATTTTCCTCCACCACACTGAGGCAGTGCATTCCGGATCCTAAGCACTCACCACACAAAATACGTTTTCATCATTATGGCGATGGTTCCTTTGTGCGGTAGCGATTGTGAAAATCCTACTAGTTGGGTTTTCACACCATATTGTCCTCGTCCCACCTCATTAATTATGTATCCTTGTGAAACCCACCGGATTGCTGGTGGGCGGCCTCCTGTTTGCGTGCCCCTATGTGACCTTACCATTTTCTCACTCCAGGCGCCATATTTAAACAGCCACAGTGCGCACAGTTTCAATGCTTGCGGCCTAGGGCAGCTCCCTTGAAGAGGCCCCAAAACCTAAGAAGAGTGCTGCACCCAGGTTTAATAATGATGACTCACTTGAGCGTCTGCTGAACCCCATGGAGGTCTGCCTTGATGTCTTCTACTCTTGCTCTGGCTGCAAGAGGGGGCAGTAATATCATTAATCCAGCTTGGGAGATGGTGGCAGTGGTGGTCAGTGCAAATGCTGCCCAGAAGGTCGGCCATCCGTTCTGCTTGGGTAAGTCAACCGCCTAATCACTCAACTCGAGGCCATCACACATCCACGGGAATCTTACTCACTGCCAGCTCAATGGGCAACACCACACTCACATCTTCATATGGCCTCATCCCCTTTGATCTTGTCCTCATTACTCCCATGGCTCCACAAACTACTCACAAATGCCAGCCATCCTTCTCATCTGCCCTGCCATGCATAACGCTCACACCCTTTCCATTGATCTTTATGCAGGACAAGATCACACAATAAAAGGGAGAGGTCCCAGACTGGGGGGTGATGTGCTGGAACTCAAGGTTCTCCATAATTTCGAGAAGAGCTATCGTGCAGGCGGGAGATGGTGTTAACCATTCCTGCGGCGATGGTGAGGTCGGCGGCAAGCATCCACTTGAGGATCCTGCACCAGACCATCCCTCTGTCAACGCTACTGCGAGTGCATTGTGATGTGTGTTACTCGGATGCTAATGCACTAGTAATCTCCACTTTCTCTCCTAGGCACATCTGCCACGCACCTGGTACCCTCAGGCAACCAGGACCCTGGCTCCAGCCCCAAGAGCACCTCTGATGAGGACCGTCACAGTGCTCACCCACACCATCCAACAGTGCAGAGACATACACCTTGGTGGGGCCTAGATCTAGAGCAGGCTCAGGATCACAACCTGGTGAGCACAGCAAACAATCTGGTTCACAGCAGGTGGATGCAGAGGCATCTGAGGTCGGCGGTACTCAAAGGACTGTGGAGAAAATTCTGCTGAGTCCGAGTCCAATGACTAGCCTCCAGACTTGGTCCTAAATTAGTTTCTGGAGCTCTTGCAACAAGGATGGAAACATTACGTAGGGATTTCAACTGCACTCCTCAAATTGCAATGAACGATGAGGGAGTCCGCCTGCATTCAGTCCGAGGTGATCATGCTGTCATGCCAACACACTGGGGTCAACACTGGCAGGATGGCGGCTGTCATGGAGACCTTGGTCTAGGCCATTAGTCCTGCACTGCTGCGTGGGCTGAACTCCATTGATGAAGCTACAGTTGGCCTCCAACAGTGTCAATGTGGGGGTGGTGCAGGACAGCTTGATCTCACAGGGGAGTTGGTGGTGTAGTGGTATTGTCACAGGACGAGTAATCCAGATACCCAGGGTGTGCTCTGGGGACACAGGTTTGAATCCCACCACGGCAGATGGTGAAATTTGAGTTCAATAATGATGACCATAAAACTATTGTCGATTGTCATAAAAACCCATTTGGTTCACTAATGCCCTTTGGCGGGGGGGGGGTAGAATCTGTCATCGTCACCTGGTCTGGCCTACATGTGACACCAGACCTACAGTAATGTGGTTGACTCTTAAATGCCCTCTGAAATGACCTAGCAAGCCACTCGGTTCTCAAGGGCAACAATTAGGGATAGGCAATAAATGCAGGCCTAGCCAGTATCGCCCACATCCCACGATTGAATAAAAACAAAGTTGCCCTTTCTCAAGGAGTCAGCCAGGGTCCCTCAGGCACCCATAGGGGAGAGCAGCTGCTAACCCTGAGGCGATCCACCCAGTTGACTCTAGGAATGTCAGATTTTTGGTAACATTAGGGGATATATGACCAAAGTGGGAAAATGGAGTTGACATACAGATCCACCATGATCTAATTGAATGATGGGACAAACTTGAGAAGCTGCAAGGCCTATTGTTCATATGCTCCCAAATACACATCAAGACAAGAAATCAATATGAAATACACAAAACAACTAAAGCACTTCAGCTCAGATACTCTACTTTCAGCACGACAAACCAAACAGCGGAAAAAGAACTTCAACTGTTGAATATCTGAAATAAGAACAGCAACCATGGAAATACATAGCAGGTTTACAATGAAATATCAACCTATCGTTTCTCTGTACAAATGTTGACAGACCTGGAGTGTATTGTCAGAACATTAAGACCAAATGCTGGAAAGACTCAGTTTTAAATGCAATACAGCTGAAACTAGTCTTTGTCAAATTTAGGTTGCTCAAATGTCCCATCAACTTACTTAACGCCAGTCTTGTGCCCTGCACCTCCCTGAGCTTGTAGACCAAAATTAGTAAATACTGTTAAGTATAATCAGATAACAAGCATCACACATAAGATCCAGTTTTTATACTCAGTTTTTTCCAAGACCCAGGCCATCACTATGCACCAAAAAGATAATGAATTTGTGCAGAAGTGCCAATTCAGATGAGGGAAACTATAGCATGACTGAGTAGAGCAAGTATAACTCTGCAGGCCTTATGAGAATAACGCAAGTGAAAAGATATTTCATTAAGGAACGAAATGCACCAACAGTTATCACACTCAAAATAAATAGATCAAATTAAATGAATCTGTTACCTCCTAAATATTTTGTATGCTTTGTGCCTTTCCTCCATTATTTTATCAAGCAGCTGCATAAACTTCTTCAGGTTCTTGATCTGGCTTTTGACATTCTTATATGTTTCCAAAACATCAAAGTACTGCCTGATGGAAAAAAAATCAACGAAAAGTTGAATCAATGCAAACAAAATATGAAGTCTCAAGAACACATGTTCATTTGAACAAGAGTTAGAACACACAAGCTTGTTCTCGAGTCTGATACAAACTGGAAATCAATCTATAAAAGAGCATGTGTTACATGTAAACTCATGAATGTTCAAAATTTGCCAAAATGCTCTCTTAATTAGAATAGACACTGCATCTTAAGATTCAAAACATCCACTGGTAAATATTTGTTAACATTAATTTTGGTTTTGCATTATAGAAATGCTGGTGTTGATTTAATTTCATGACCTACTAAAATTCTGCAAAAAACATTATTTTCCCACTGCAATTTTTCAATAATTTTCTGACTTTCAAGTCCCTAACAAACAAGCAGGCAATCTGGCCCTGGGCTTTTGTTGACTGAATTCAGTGGAAACTGCCCACAATTTTCTCTTCGAAGATACTCAACTATTAACAAACCACTTCTCCCAGAAGGTTGCCACCAAGATCAAATTGGCATGCAATTCTATAATTTTTGCACTTATGTCCATAAACACTTGTATTGTCTGAAATACAACAGCCAAGTTGCACACAGCAAGGTCTGACAAATAGCAATGAGATAATGGCTAGGTAATCTGCTCTCACCGCTTGAGAAATAAGTATTGGTCAGGACACTGAAGGGAACTCCATTATTGGTCTTTGAACTGTGCCACAGAATCTTATGTCCACCTGAGAAGGGAGATGGAGCCTAGATTTAACACCTCATCCAAAAACAACGCGTGCAAAAGTGCAGAATTCGTTTGGTATTGCAGTGAAGTGCCAAGTCTCTGGAATGGAACTTCAGACCATAACCTTCTGACATAGAGGCGCGAGTTTTATTAATGAACCACAGCTGACACAACATCTAAAGGGTAAGCATCACCTTTAGATTGAATGAAACAGATTTGGTTGGGGGGGGGTGGGGGGTGGGTGGAGGTGGCAGAACATTGTACATATGAAGAAGATATTTATCTCTATACCAATGTTTATGCTAAAGGCACCTTACAGCTTAATCATCTGCAAAAAAAAAAATAGAAATTGTAATGCTGTGTTCAACTATATCAATTTAAGGAATATGTTGCATATAGAACCACAAAAGGAAACCAATGTCATCTAACATTCGCCAGGATATTTGAGATTCTGAGCTTATGCTATGTTGAAAAGTTACTTGACATAGCTGCCCAAGAATTTATACCTAGTGAGAAGGCACCTTGACAGAGGGTGAAAAACATTTTGAATTTGGAGGAATACTGGATGAGAATACAAATCTTTAGCTTTCTAACATTTAGAAAGTCAAACTAAGCAACATTAACCAAAAAAACAGGGTCTTTTGGAGGGTTATACAAGAAATATCATGACCAATATATCCATGGGATAAAAGCAAAATGCTGTGGATGCTGGAAATCTGAAACAAAAACAAAAATAGCTGGAAAAACTCAGCAGGTCGGACAGCATCTGCGGAGAGGAACACAACTGACCTTTCAAGTCCGTATGACTCTTCATTAGGGCTAAAGAAATAGAGAAATGAGGTGAAATATAAGCTGGTAGATGGGGGTGGGACAGGTAGAGCTGGATAGAGGGCCAGTGATAGGTGGAGGCAAAGATTGCCAAAAATGTCACAGACAAAAGGACAAAGAGGTGTTGAGGGTGGTGACATTATCTAAGGAATGTGCTAATGGGGACATTATGGGTAGCAAGCAGGACAAGCAAGTGGCAGATGGTCCTAATGGGGGTGGGGTCGGGGGAAGGAATCGAGATGGGCTAAAAGGCGGAGATAAAGCAATAGGTCGAAATAAATTTAAAAATAGGTGGGAAAAGAAAAAATACTTTTTTTAAAAATTAGAATTGGAAAAAGGGGGATCGGAAAGGGGGTGGGGACGGAAGAGAGAGTTCACGATCTAAAATTGTTGAACTCAATATTCAGTCCGGAAGGCTGTAAAGTGCCTAGTCGGAAGATGAGGTGCAGTTCCTCCAGTTTGCGTTGAGCTTCACTGGAACATTGCAGCAGGCCAAGGATGGACATGTGGGCATGAGAGCAGGGTGGAGTGTTGAAATGGCAAGTGACAGGGAGATCTGGGTCATGCTTGCAAACAGACCAAAGGTGTTCAGCAAAGTGCTCACCCAGTCTGCGTTTGGTCTCTCCAATGTGGAGGAAACTACATTGGGAGCAGCGAATGCAGTAGACTAAATTGAGGGAAGTGCAAGTGAAATGCTGCTTCACTTGAAAGGAGAGTTTGGGCCCTTGGACGGTGAGGAGGGGGGAAGTAAAGGGGCAGGTGTTGCACCTTCTGCGGTTGCATGGGAAGGTGCCGTGGGAAGGGGTTTAGGTGCCAGGGGTGACGGAGGAGTGGAGCAGGGTGTCCTGGAGGGAACGGTCCCTGCGGAAAGCCTCCGGGGGGGTGGGGGGGGGGGTGGTGAAGGGAAGACGTGTTTGGTGGTGGCATCATGCTGGAGTTTGCGGAAATGGTGGAGGATGATCCTTTGTATGCAGAGGCTGGTGGGGTGATAAGTGAGGACAAGGGGGACCCTATCATGGTTCTGGGAGGGAGAGGAAGGTGTGAGGGTGGATGCGCAGGAGATGGGCCGGACAGGGTTGAAGGCCCTGTTAACGACCGTGGGTGGAAAACCTCAGTTAAGGAAGAAGGAAGACATGTCAGAGGAACTGTTTTAGAAAGTGGCATCATCAGAACAGATGCGACAGAGGCAAAGGAAGAATGAAAGAATGGGATGGAGTCCTTACGGGAAGCGGGGTGTGAGGAGCTGTAGTCGAGGTAGCTGTGGGAGTCGGTAGGTTTTATGGTTTCATGGTTTTATGCATGAGATAAAACTAGTTAACAAAATAACAATGCTGCAACAACCCACATCACTGCAGCAGACAAGCAGAAACCCCACAGTTATCATAAAATATATATATAAAAAAACAAACCTTGAGTGATTAGTCTTGTACTTTTAAAAGGAAAGCCTTGAACAAACAGTAATTCCTCTTCCTTCCTCTAAGTTCTAAGCTCTCAATCAGTTCAATCTATTCTGACTCTGCACTACAGTAACATAAAGCAAGTATGTTCTATATACAATCTCCCAAACAACATAACTAAAAAATCTGGTATCTATCCCATTGTTTGTAGAATCCTGCTGTGTACAAACTAAATTATAATATTGGCTACACTGCAGAAGTAATTGACTGGCTAGCACGCATTTTGGGATATTCTGAGACCACAAAGGGCATCAAGAAATGAATGTTCTTTTCTTATTTGCAAGACTAAAAAAATAGCAATGGGATTGAGAATTTGTTATGCGCATTACATATAGGGTAAACACCTTGTAATTTCTTCTTTGTTCCCATGGCGTACTTGTTCTGTGCTGATTCTCTCTCTTAGTCGATTGATCTCCACATCAATGCTTTTGGGAGTTCTAACAACCTCCAGTCGCTCTGCATAAATCTGCTTGGCTTTAGCAGTATTTTCCTAGGATAAACAAGAACATAAGGAGTTGAGAAAGGAAAATAGGGCACTTGGCACAACAATCTCATCCCAACTACCAATGTATTTCATGCAGCAACACCATGTATAATTTCTGTTACCACATGTACGAGCACGCAAGATGGTAAATTTAAGTCTCTCTACAGCTGTCTCCAACAAAGACAGTCTAACATACAAGTCCGAACCACCCTAATTCCCTTGTTAGTTGAACAATTTCGCCAGAAGATGGTAAATGCAGCATCACATTATTAGCATATTCCATTCAACTAGTGTCCACTTGGTTGTGACATTTAAATGGTCAATAGAAGATCAAACAGAAATTTTTCAAATCACGAGGAGTTTTGATAGCGAATAGGGAAAGCTTATTTTCTCCGGTTAGGGAGGCCATGAAAGGGGGTTCAGTTCTGTTTTGAAACAGAGTTGTAAGAACATGAAATTATTTACTATAAGCTGAGGCAAAGACGACTGCTTTAAGTGAAAATTGGATAAATATTTGGAGCAGTGAATAATTCAAGACTATTGATACAAAGCAAGGCAGCAAGATTAGTTTTGGGTTGCTGCAACAAAGAGCTGATGAACCGAATGGCCTCCTTCTGGGCTCTCAACATCTATGGCAACTTGCCCTCCAGAGAGCTGTCTATGCTCAGGCTAATGATTGCAAATTTCATCTCCATGCCTACTATGCTGGGCTATCGCCTATCCAACAGAAGAACTCTAGGCAGCACCATTTAAATATTTTAGTGTTAAGGGAGTCGTACATTCCAACCTGCGTTCGGAATGCTGGGACTAAATCAGGTTGGAGTGCGCTGTGAAACAATGCAGCCTCAAAGAATCAGGGCAAAGCAAAATTGCTTAAAACAATTAAGGATACAAGTTAAAATTTTCCACATTAATATTTCTGCAATGCTATGACTTTCCTTTATAAAGCTTATAATGATGCATTATCAGATGATCACTGGTAAAAAGAAAAATTTGTATATACCTCCAAAACTTTTTCTTTACTTTCCAGGTTCTCTCTCAGTTTACCTATCCCATCCAAGTGTTCTTTTCTTTTCTCTTCATAATGTCTTTTATGATGTTTACACTTTCCAACTTCTGTGTCAATCTTACTTAGGTCATCCTATTATGAAGAAATGCAGGTCATTTTTAAGATGATAATGCAATTCTGAAACAAACTAAGAAAAGTTGGAAAACTTTACACAATCAATTTGCACCTTTATTGGATCAGCTCCTTCAGCTATTGAATTGATCTTTTCCTTTATCTCTTTATACTTTTGTTCAGCCTCATTCACTATCTTGCGGTGCTCATCCATATCCTTCCTTGCCTGCTCCAACTTATCCTTGCCAGATTCAATTCTGTGCCAGATATCTTGCACTTCTTCTTCCTAGTTTTTTTTTTAAATGAGAAGTTGAGTCTACTAGAAAGGAATCAGTTATCATCCAAACTGATATGAATGACTTATCTTGAAGCAATCACAAGTCACCAAAAAATAACATGAAAAGAAAATTCAGAAGTCTATTTTGTGCACAATTTGAAATTGTAACATAAGAGGTATGAGCTTATTCAAAAAAGATGAAGGCACTCACCAGCGTGGAAATATCCACGGACTGGGGCTCGTCCACATTTTCCAAATCTGTAATTTCTAGCTTTGTCTTTGTCATATTTTCCTGAAGCAAAAAAGTTTTTTAAAGTATATGGGAAGATTATTTCCCTTTTTTTATGTAAAAATACAGTAAAGCATGTTTCTTTCCCATTTTTAAATACACACCTGGATTTTCCTCTTTTGCATTTGTTTCGATTTCACCTGAGATTCATTTATCTGAATTTCTTCTACTATTGACCGCAATCGTTGTTGAAAATGTGATATTTTCGCCATCTTATTGCTCACTTCCATTTCCAGCCGACTGCAATACAAAAAAAAAAGCATACTGACCAAAGTGCTTATATTGCTGGAAAACAAAAAGGTACTTAATATACATTTCCTCGTTTAGTAATAATGCTTTTCTGAACTCTCACAAATGGGCAGGCACCCATTAAATAGCAGACCAGAGTGCAGATTTGTTCCTAATGCTGAATCTGCATACTAGAATTGCATATTCAGTTGCACCAACTCCTTGCATTGATATTTACTGGACAATGTGCATACTTCCTAACGAAAGACTAAATAAACAACAGAATTCTAACAACTTAGCAATATTATATTCTTAAAGAATGGCATTATAAATGGATTGGAATTAACAGGGAACATACAGGAGTTATTATTCAACACTAATATGGCACTCGAGGATGTCATCATTTACACTTTGTTGATTATGATCAGTTTTTCATAAAAAGGGCATAATTTAGTTCACAAGACAAACAAACAAGATGAAATTTCAGTGGGGTGATATGCTGGCATTTTACTTCTCTGTAGTTTACAATTTGTAATGCTAGTGTGCTGCACGACAACATTGCTAAATTCTTTATTCTTTAATGTTTTAGCAAAACTAGCATTACAAACTTTTCATATCAGGTTATAGAACAACCTATTCAATTCAGTTTCTTCATTTGTTACGCCAACCTCTCTCAACCATTAGCACAATTATCACCTAACGATTCAGAATCATACTTGAACATACACCAAGACAGAAGGGAACACTGACAAGGAGGGGGGAAGGAAAGTGACAGGGTGTGGAGGGAGGAGGGAAAAAGGTGAAGCATGTACAGGACTGAATCCCAAGAATATCTTTAAAGACTTACTGCTCCAGCCTGCAAATTTTTGGTAAAGTTGCAATATTAAGATGGTTGACAGAAAAATTTACAAACCTGATTTCTGATTCCACATCACCACCCAAGTATCTTGCCCTGTCTGTTTCTGAGGAGTAATAGCGGTTGAAAAAGACCTGGTCACCTGCTGCAGTAAAGGCTTCTCTACAGTTTGCGGGTGGTTTTTGCTGTTGCATAATTTCACGAGCCCTGCTGTTGCTCTAGAAATGAAACAGCAAATACTTAGTTTCTTGCTAGAATTTGTTTATGATTAAAGTGTTTGAGACAAATTCCAGTACACAGCTACTCAAGATATTACTCATTGTTCTATGAAGGGCAATTAAATAATCTGTTGGCTATATTACCCTCTGGTTACTGTAATAAAAATCACACAATGCAGCCATGTTTATGTGGTGAGTTAGCATTCTGCACACCACTTGCAATTATAGAGACAAAATAGCAATGAACCAGGTTTCCGATTGCAACGAAACCAACTCTCGCTAGACAATGAAATCAAAGCATGAAGTTAGAATATATAAACAGAAATCTGCCTCAAATTAAGTAAAATTATATTATAACATTTATTTTCTAGTAATTTCTACTTTTAACAAATGAATGTTTAGTTTAGAATTTTAAAAGTCTGGTCCTGGTGGGAGGGAAATTCCCCTGACAAGATACAGAACCTGCTTATGATTTTTCAAAACTCCCTAGGTTCTAGAATGGTTTAAGCAGATTGGAAGTTAGTAAATGTAACACCACTATTCAAGAAAGGGGGGGGAAGAGAGAAAATAGGGAACAACAGGCTAGTTAATCTAATGTCAGTTGTCAGGAAAATGCAGCAATCTATTAAGGAAACCTTAGTAATGCTCTTAGAAAATCATAGTATGATCAAAGTCAACATAGTTTTATAAAATGGAAATCATGTTTCATAAATCTACTGAAACTTTGAGGGTGTAACTGGTAGGGTAGATAAAGGAGAACCAGTGGATGTAGTATACTTGGATTTCCAAAAGGTATTCAATTAGGTGTATTGACTTTTTTTGCGGTACAAGATAAGTGCTGATGGAATTGGGGGTAATATATTAACATGGATAAAAAGTTTGTTAACAGACCGGAAGCAGAGAGGGTGTTATCAAGTTGTCAGGCTGTGACTGGTGGAGTGTCACAAGGATTAATGCTGGGGCTTCAGCTATTTATAATCTATAGTTATGACTTAAACGAAGAGACAGAAAGAGTAATGTATCTAGGATTGCTGATGAAACAAAGCTTGGGGGAGATGCAAGCTGAGATGAGGACACAAGGAGGCTGCAAAGAGATATAGATAGCTTAAATGAGTGGGCAACAAGGTGGCAGATGGAATATAATGTGGGGAAGTGAGATCATTCAACATGGTAGTAATGGAAAAGCATAATATTTTTAAAAGACATGAAACTTGTAAATGTTGATGTTCAGAGGAACTTGGGTGTACTCATACAAGGAACACAGAAAATTAGCATGCAGGTACAGCAAGTAATTAGGAAGGCAAGTGGCATGTTGACCTTTATTGCCAGGGGATTGGAGTACAAGAGTAAGGAAACCTTGCTATAATTGTATAAGGCTTTGGTGAGACCACACCTGGAGTAGTATGCAGCTTTGGTTTCTGTACTTAAGGAAGGATATACTTGCATTGGAGGTGACACAGCAAAGGCTCACTAAGTTCGTCCCAAGGATGAGAGGGTTTTCCCACGATGAGAACCCAAGTAAATTATATTTGTACTCTCATAGGCTTAGAAGAGTGAAAGGTGATCTTATTGAAGTACACAGGATTCTGGAGGGATTCATAGGGTAGACACCGAGAAGTTATTTTCCCTGGCTAGAGAATCTAGAACACAATCGCCGGATAAGCAGCCGAACATTTAGGGCTGAGATGAGCAATTTTTTCAAAAGGTTGTGTATTTTTGGAATTCTCTACCACAAAGTGCTATGGATGCTCCATTGCTGAAAAGATTTAAGGCTGAAATAGACAGATATTTGGTATCTCCTGGAATCAAGGGATATGGGGAGCAGTGGGAAGTGGGGTTGAGGCTGAGGGTCAGCTATGATCATATTGAATGGCGGGGCAGCCGCAAGGGGTTATATTGTCTATTACTGCCCCTATTTCATAAGAATGGCTCCGGGGGTGAAAGGCTTCAGTTTCAACAACAGATCGGGGAAGCTGCGTCTGTTTTCTCCAAAGACAAGGTCAAGAGAGATTGAATCACGCTCTTGACTTGTAGATGGTAACAGGCTTGGAAAGTTAAGATGCATTTTATCCACCACAGAATTGCTAGCCTCTGACCTACACCACTCAAAGTGGTGTGTGTGGAATGAGCTGCCATCTGACATGGTAAATGTGGGCTCACTCTTAAGTTTTAAGAATAAATTGGATAGATACATGGATGGGAGAGGTCTGGAGGGTTATGGACTGGGTGCAGGTCAATGGGATTAGTGGAATAATATTTCGGCACAGACTAGAAGGGCCAAATGGCCTGTTTTCTGTGCTGTAGTGTTCTATGGATCTACTCTTGTAGCCACAGTATTTATATGGTTGGTCCAGTTAAATCTCTGGTCAATGGTAACTCCTAAGGTGTTGATGATGGGAATTCAGCGATGGTAACACTGTTGAATGTCAAGGGGAGATGGTTAGACTATTTGTTGGAGATAATCATAGCCTGGCAAATGTTACTCGCCACTTATCAGCCCAAGCCCAAATGTTGCTCAGGTCTTGCTGCATGCAGGCACGGAATGTTTCAGTATCTGAAGTGTTGCAAACAGTACTAAACACTGCGCAATCATAAGCAAACATCCCCACTTCTGACCTTATGATGGAGGGAGGTCATTGAAGAAACAGCTAAAATGGCTAGGCCTAGACACTAACACGAGGAACTCCTGCAGCAATGTCCTGGGGCTGAGATGATTGGTTTCTAACAAATACAAGAATCTACCTTTGCGCTAGGTATGACTCCAAACAGTGGAGGGTTTTTCCACCAATTTTCATGGACTTCAATTTTGCTAGGATTCATTGATGTTATACTCTCTCAAATGCTGCCTCGATGTCAAGGGCAGTCTCTCGAACCTCACCTTCTGCATTCAGCTCTTTTCTTCATGTTTGTAATGAGATCAGGGGCCGAATGGTCCCAGCAGAACCCAAACTGAGCATTGGTGAGCAGGTTATTGCTGAGACAGTGTCTCTTGATAGCACTGCTGACAACACCCTTCACCACTTTACTGATGATTTAGAGTAAACTGTTTGGATAATTGGCCGGATTGGATTTGTGCTGCTTTTTGTAGTCAGGGTATATCTGGGCAATTTTCTACTTTGCTGGGTAGATATCAGTGTTGTATTTGCAGAACAACTTGGTTAGAGATACAGCTAGTTCTGGAGCCCGAGTCTTCAGTATTACAGCTGGTATGTTGTCAGGACCCAAACCTTTGCTGTATCCGGTGCCTTCTGGCACTTCTTGACATCATGTGGAGTGAAATGAATTGTTGAAGACTGACAAGCATCATACTGGGGACCTCAGGACATGGCCGAGATGGAACATTTCATTGGTACTTCTGGCCGAAAATGGTTGCAAATGCTTCAGCCTCGCATCTTGCACTGAAGTGCTGGAATCGAACAGCATTTTGGATGGCGATGGATGTGGAGCCTCTTCCTCCTCTTAGTTGTTTAGGGCAGGAAAAGGCAGAACTACACAGTTTTGATCGGATCTGTTGGCTGTGGGATCGTTCAACTGTTTATCTTGCATTATTCTTATGTTGTCGTCAGGCTGGCACCTCATTTTTAAGTAAGCCTGGTATTCAGCGCATTCTTCCCTGCACTCCTCATTGAGCCAGGATTAATCTCCCAGCTTCATGGCAGTGGTGAAATGAGGGAAACGTTAAGCCATGAGGTGTGGTTGAATACAATTCTGCTGTTACCAATGGCCCGCCTCATGGATGTCCAGTTTGGAGCTGTTAGATTTGTTCTTTCTCTATCCCATCTGGCACGTTAGTAGTGCCACACAACCTGATGGAGGGTGTCCTCAGTATTAAGATGGGAAACTTTGCTTCCACAAGAACTGTGCGGTGGTCACTATTACCATCATTGCCATGGACAGATGCAGCTCTGATGGCTAGGTGGTGAGTGTGAGGTCAAGTAGGTTTTTCTCCTGTTGGTCCTCTCACCACTTCCCACAAACCCAGTCTGGCAACTACGTTCTTCAGGACTTGGTCACCTCAATCAGTAGTGGTGCAGTCTGAGTCACTCTTGGTGATGGACATTGAAGTCCTCCATCCAGAGTACATTCTGTGCCCTCAGTGATTCTTCCAAGTGGTGTTCATTATGGAGGAGTACTAATTCATCAGCTTTTCTTCAGCTGAGGGAGGGTGGTAGGTGGTAATCGACAGGTGGTTTCCCTGTCCATGTTTGACCTGATGCCATGAGACTTCATGGGGTGCAAAGTCAATGTTGAGGACCCCTACAGCCACTCCCTTCCAACCGCCTACCATTTTGCCACCACTTCTGGTGGGTCTGTGCTGCCAATGGGACAGAATATATATATAGGGATGATAATGGAGGTGTCAGCGACAATGGCTGTAAGATTTATAGACTTAGGCGTTTATAGCACAGGAGGCCGCCATTTGGCCCATCGTGTCTGCACTGGTCAACAAAGATCTGACTACACTAATCCCATTTTCTAGTGGTTGGCCCTTAGCCCTGGAAGCTATGGCAACACATGTGAATATCTGAATACCTCTTAAATGTTACAAACGTTTCTGTCTCAAACATAAGATGTACGAGCAGAAATTAGGCCATTCGGCCCATCGAGTCTGCTCCGCCATTCAATCATGGCTGATAAGTTTCTCAACCCCATTCTCCCGCCTTCTCCCCATAACCTTTAATCCCCATACCAATCAAGAACCTATCTATCTCGGTCTTAAATACACTCAATGGCCTGACCGCCACAGCCTTCTGTGGCAATGAATTCCATAGATTCACCACTCTCTGGCTAAAGAAATTTCTCCTCATCTCTGCTCTAAAAGGTCTTCCCTTTACTCTGAGTCTGTGCCCACAGGTCCTAGTCTCTCCTACTAATGGAAACATCTTCCCCACGTCCACTCTATCCAGGCCTTTCAGTATTCTGTAAGTTTCAATCAGATCCCCCCTCATCCTTCTAATCTCCATCGAGTATAGACCCAGAGTCCTCAAACATTCCTTCCTTTCAGGCAAAGAGTTCCAGACTCCCACCAACCTCTGGGTGAAAAAAATTCTCATCAACACCTCTCTTAACCTTCTATCTCTTACCTTAAATCTATGCCCCCTGGTTATTGAGCCCTCTACTAATGGAAAAGGTGCCTTCCTATCCATCCTATCTATGCCCCTCATAATCTTATACATCTCCATCAAATTCCCTCTCAACCTTCGCTGTTCCAAGGAAAACAACCCCAGCCTATCCAATCTTTCCTCATAGCTCAGACCCTCCAGCTCAGGCAACATTCTGGTAAATTTCCTCTGCAGCCTCTCCAGTGCAATCACATCCTTCCTATAATGTGGTGACCAGAACTGCACACAGTACTCCAGCTGTGGCCTAACCAGCGTTTTATACAATTCCAGCATAACCTCCCTGCTCATGTATTCTACGCCTTAGCTAATAAAGGCAAGTATCCCATATGCCTTCTTAACCACCTTATCTACTGCCCTGCTACCTTCAGGGATCTGTGGATATGCACACCAAGGTCCCGCTGATCTTCGGTACTTTCCAGCGTCATACCATTTATAGTGTAATCCCTTCCCTTGTTAGCCCTCCCCAAGTATATTACCTCATAGTTTTCCGGGTTGAATTCCATTTGTCACTGCTCTGCCCACCTGACCAGTCCATTGATATCCTCCTGCAGTTTACGGCTATCCTCCTCACTATTTGCCACCCTACCAATTTTTGTATCATCCATGAACTTCTTAATCATACCCCCTACATTTATTTAAGTTCAAATCATTTATGCACATCAGAAACAGCAAGGTCCCCAGCACAAAGTATGACTATGCCATGCTGTTCCTCGACTAGTCTGTGGAGCAGCAACACCCCCCCCCAATTTTGGCATAAGACCCCAGATGTTCATGTAATATTCTCTAAGGAGGGTAAAGGATTTTTCCACAAGTTGACTGGATAATGATCAAGATTTAAAATAAACACCAGTTTTCCTCTGCCTACAATAGAATTGTTAAGAGCAAACTGTACCACCCCCAGTTCAATTTAGCTAATTTAGCCCAGACTAGGAATTGGAATGATTTAAGTACTACGCCACATGATGCATTTATCTATAAACCTTGTTTTGCAGCTGGCTATCTCTTGCCACACTGACATTCATGTTGAAAACAAGAAATTCAATTATTTAATGACAGAACTAAAAATTAAATAAGCTTCTAAATTTAAGCACGTGTTCTGAATTAAATAAGCAATTCTTCTTCTCAAATGATGCTTGAAAGATTTATGCTAATTGGTTGGCATTTCAATTATGCTAATTACAACCCATTTACAAATTCAAATTGATTCCATGTTACCAATGTCCTATTCTTACTGAGTCTGAAGGGAATGTATTATTTTATTCTGGCATACAAAGTTATTTCTTTTAACGTAATTTAAGAGATTAGGTGGATAGCAAGGCAGGCTCTTGTAATCTGAATATAATGGATTTGAAATTGTTAAGACTCAACCACAATATGTAAGCCTTCAAACAATTCACTCAGCAGACCACTGAAGAAAAGATGAAATTTGCAAATGAATTCTTAGATTATAGATTAATATGATGAAAAAATCAAAGTTTTGATAAGCACACAACTGGTGAAACATAATACTCTAACCACAAGTTACATCGTTGGAATCACAGTGAAGTAATGCACTACATATTTGATTAAACAAGCTTTTTAACAAATATAAAGGCTCAGGTTCAATATGCTGCATGATGCAGGCCAACTCATTCAATTTCCAACTTTTAAACCACGACAGCCACGTGAAATTCTATGAAACTAAAACTGGTAAAGAAGGACTTACACTGATTAGCAGGATTTTTTCTATGCCCCTCATGTCAATCAAACAGTTTGCCACCACTGGGTTACCTATTTCTAAGGCATCAAGAACTGTTGGGAAATCTGGATGATGAACAGCTCTTCAAAGAGAAAATATAAATTTTTAATTATTTCAGTACTGTCTCCCTAATGAAATATCAAACTTTTACAGATTAAGGCAGCTGTAAAATGTTGTTTTCTATTAAAGACAATATAATCATGCAGTTTTTGAAGAATCAAAACAAGAACATTTGCACTTATTTTGACAATTAATCGTTTGGTAGTACAGAACTTGAGTATTGCTGAAAACAAACATGTTATGGAAGCTTTTCATCTTGCACTCATCAGGACAGCTCACAAGAAATTACCAATAGTAAAGGGAACAACAATTTATACTTAATGAAAAGGGAGTGCTGATTGGTTGGTAAGTGGACTCTGATTGGTGGAGGCATTGCCAAGAATACAGCATGGAACAGTTAACTACTCATCTTTGTTCAAATTCAAAGTGGCAGGTTAACTCTGATTGGTCAACAATGGAGAATGAACCAGGGTGTGACTATTCCCCAAGCTTTTGTTTAGTTGAAAAAGGTGCAATGTGTGGACATGTTTCTTGTGTCTGCAAAGGACAGGGCCCTGTGTGTGAATAGATGTGGCTTCTAGAATGTACAAGTGAGCCCCACTGTGAGCCCGACTGACAATCTTAAATTGGTTTTCAGTGTAATTCTTAGCACAATCAAGATTGTTTAGCAGGTACTGTCCAATCGCAGAATCACATCTAATGTTGGACACTACATTTTGAATAGTTGGGTATGGTCAGTACTTTGCCTGTTGCAAACAGCCGAACGAAGAGCTGTAGAGCTGTTTGATAAGATCCGCCAGTTGTTGACCTATATATCTGGCATCACACCAGCACTGAAATTCATATACTCATTTGTGAGATAGGTAGAACACTTTTTTTGGCATGACAGCAACATCCTGTTAGTGGAGAATACCACTCGTGTTGCTCCTGCATAGCAACAGCATGCAACGGTTAGCTTCACCTTTTGTTCAAATTTTGAGCAAAGCTCAAAGCTTTGATAGAATGGCTCTTTTTCAGCAATATTTTGACAATGTTATAAATTTTGCCATAATTTTGTCTGTAACCACATAACTGAATTGCATTATTAATAACAAGTATCTGCACAAAAAATCTTTTCCTGCAGGCTTATCTGTGTGGACAACAGTTTAATAGACAGATGTGTAGCCTGTGGAATAGAGTGAAGGCTGCAGCATAATTCTTTCCTCTGAAATTTATACCAGAGACTCAAGTGGGACTAGCCACAGCTATGGCACGATACCATGATAATAATACCATGAGACAATATGGCTTTTTTAAAAAAATCTTGCTGACAAAAGTAGACATGCACATATATTATACAGGGAACTTAACATTATATTTAGTTCATATTGTTTATCCGATGCTTTTCTGTACAACTTTTTTGTGTGAAAATCTCTTAACGAAAGATTAAACATTTGAGAATTTTGAAAACATACCTGTCTTTTACATTGTATACTTGATTTGCAAACTCACACACATTAATTTGGGGTCGTCTTCCTGAACCGAAATATCGAGACATCAAAGATTGGAGCACCTGCTCATCTCTGTAATTATCGCAGCAAAATGAAAGCAGTAGTCCTTTCAAACAACTTTCAACTGCCAAAGCCAGTTCAGGATATTTCAGTCTGAAGCAAGCACCTAAACAAATAAGTAAAACTTTTACACAGTAATTAACATTCACTATTTCTAAGTTTATACGGCTAAGTCTCTTTTCTACTAAAAACATGTTCCCAAGCAAACTCATCCCAGCCATGACTGTTGTATTGCCCAATGGACAATTTAGTTTGTCAACCACTTAACTCAAGCAGTCATGTCTAAAGCTCCTTAATGGCTCAATGCATTGCATTGTACAACACTGAACATCACACAATGGAAATGTTTCAAATCCAATTTTTGGTCTGTGCTTTTAGCTTGCAATTGGATTGTAATAGGAACCCTATAATTCGCCTCAGCATCCTAAATTAGCTAGTGAAAAATCAATCAGGGTTTTTTCACTGATTATTAAGCAGCAACATATGAAAACATCACGTGAAGCAAGGGTCAGAGTTACTTGCACTACTCCCAATGCCAAATAACCTTACATTCCCAAGCCAAGCACCTGGGCAAGATACCAAAGTGATATCAATGCCCGCAAAAAAAATACTGATGCATTAATCCAAGCCTTTGAAAGGCAAAAAAAATGGATATTAAAAGGAAACAAGAGGGAATCCTGGCCATACACACTTATGAACTGACCATTGTTAGTAATCATAGTTAGAAGCATCAACATAATTTTAAAGTCAGTTAAATAAGCCATTTCAAATGTATTGGCAAATATGTGCTTTTGACCAAAGTGGTAGAGAAGTAAGTGTGTCTAAGCAGGGTAGTAGTGGAAGAAACATTAGTTACATTCAAAATTCAGATAGTAAAAGCTTGGGCATGAGGGGTTAAGTTTGATTAGCTTAATAACTCTTAACCTGTCCAATTGTTAACTAGAAAGCATCTTCAGAAGGACTACAGATCAGCATGCAGGTTTGCTCAAATAAAGGAATAGGTTTCACAGTATTCAAGCTGCATTTCCACCATAGTAAAAGTAAACACTATTTGAAATATGGAAACAGGTCATTAAACTGAATTAGTCTATTACTGCTATCATCTAAATGAGTAGTAGCACTAATCCTACATGCCTGCCTGTTCCCATAACCTTTTATTTCCCTTTCTTTCAACTGGTTGTCTAACCATTCTTAAAAAATTCTTTACCTTAATTAGGAACTCAATGGAAGTTGGCCCTTTGAAGTAGTACATCTGAATACAAGCTTACGGCATTAGTTTACATTAAATATAAACAAATAATGGTCACCATTTTTGTTTTATTCATTCACGGGATGTGGGCTTCGCTGGCTGGGCCATTTATTGCCCATCCCTATTTGCTCTTGAGATGGTGGTGGTGAGCTGCCTTCTTGAACTGCTGCAGTCCATGCAGTGTAGGTATAGGGAATTCTAGGATTTTGACCCAATGACAATGAAGGAACAGCAATATATTTCCAAGGCAGGGTGGTGAGTGACTTGGAGGGGAACTTCCAGGTGGTGGTGTTCCCATCTATCTGTTGCCCTTGTCTTTCGAGACGGCCGTAGTCATGAGTTTGGAAGGAGCGGTCTAAGGAGCCTTGGTGAATTCCTGCAGTGCATCTTGTAGATGATACACACTGCTGCTACTGCATGTCGGTGGTGGAGGGAGTGAAGGTTTGTGGATGGGGAACCAATCAAGCGGGCTGCTTTGTCCTGGATGGTGTCAAGCTTCATGAGTGTTGTGGGAGCTGCACTTATTCAGGCAAGTGGGGAGTATTCCATCACACTTCTGATTTGCACCTTGTAGATGGTGGACAGGCTTTGGGAAGTCAGGAGGCGAGTTACCCGTCGCAGGATTCCTAGCCTCTGACCTACTCATGTAGCCACAGTATTTATATAGCTAGTCCGGTTCAGTTTCTGGTTAATGGTAGCCTCCCAGGATGTTGATAGTGGGGGACTCAGTGATGGTAACGCCGTTGAATGTCATGGGGGCGATGGTTAGATTCTCTCTTGTTGAAGGTGATCATTGCCTGGTACTTGTGGGGCGTGAATATTACTTGCTGCTTGTCAGTCCAAGCCTGGATATTGTCCAAGCCTTGCTGCATTTGAACATGAACTGCTTCGGTATCTGAGTTGTGGTGAATGGTGCAGAAAATTGTGCAATCATCACCGAACATCCCCACTTCTGACCTTATGATGGAAGGAAGGTAATTGATAAAGCAGTTGAAGATGGTTGGGCCTAGGACACTACCCTGACGAACTCCTGCAGTGATGTCCTGCATTCCTGCATCTGAGATAACTGACTTCCAACAACGTCAACCATCTTCCTTTGTGCTAGGTATGACTCCTACCAGTGGCAAGTTTTCCCTGATTCCTATTGACACCAGTTTTGCTAGGGCTCCTTGATGCCACACTCACTCAAATGCTGCCTTGATGTCAATGGCAGTCACTCTCACCTTGCCTCGGGAGTTCAGCTCTTTTGTCCATGTTTAAACCAAGGCTGTAATGAGATCGGGAGCTGAGTGGCCCTGGCAGAACCCAAACTGGGCATCAGTGAACACATTACTGCTAAGCAAGTGCTGCTTGATAGCACTGTTGGTGACCTCTTCCATTACTTTACTGATGATTGAGAGGAGACTGACTGGGCAGTAATTGGCCAGGTTGGATTTGTCCTGCTTTTTGTGTACAGGACATACCTGGGCAATTTTCCACATAGCCGGGTAGATGCCAGTTTTGCAGCTGTACTGAAACAGCTTGGCTGGGGGGGGTGGAAAGTTTCTCGAGCATAAGTTTTCGGTACTACTGCCAAAATATTGTCAGGGCCCATAGCCTTTGCACTATCCAGCACCTTCAGCTGTTTCTTGATGTCACCTGGAGTGAATCGAACTGGCATTTGTGATGCTGGGGACCTCCAGAGGAGCCCGAGATGGGTCATCCACTTGGCATCACTGGCTGAAGTTGTAACAAGTACTTCAGCCTTATCTTTTGCACTGATGTGCTGGACTCCTCCATCATTGAGGATGGGGATATTTGTGGAGCCTCCTCAGTGAATTGTTTAATTGTCCACCACCATTCACAACTGGATGTGGCAGGACTGCGGAGCTTTGATCTGATCCGTTGGTTGTGGGATTGCTTAACTCTGTCTATCACTTGCTGCTTTTGCTGTTTGGCATGCATGTAGTCCTGTGTTATAGCTTCACCTGGTTGACACCTCATTTTTAGGTATGCCTGGTGCTGCTCCAGGCATGCCCTCCTGCACTCTTCATTGAACCAAGGCTGATCCCCTGGCTTGGTGGTAATGGTAGAGTGGGGGATATGCCAGGCCCCAGGCCATGAGGTTACAGATTGTGTTTAAGTACAATTCTGCTGCTGCTGATGGTCCACAGCGCCTCATGGATGCCCAGAGTTGCTAGATCTGTTCGAAATTTATCCCATTTAGCATGGTGATAGTGTCATACAACACGATGGAGGGTATCCTCAATGTGAAAATGGAACTTTGTCTCCACAACGACTGTGTGGTGGTCACTCTTGATGATACTGTCATGGACAGATACATCCGTGGCAAGCAGGTGGGTGAGGACAAGGTCAAGTATGTTTTTCCCTCTTGTTGGTTCCCTCACCA
Organism: Carcharodon carcharias; assembly: GCF_017639515.1. Classification (NCBI taxonomy): domain Eukaryota; kingdom Metazoa; phylum Chordata; class Chondrichthyes; order Lamniformes; family Lamnidae; genus Carcharodon; species Carcharodon carcharias. The sequence goes on from NC_054471.1 coordinate 180,242,516, forward strand.
CCTGCCATAGACCCAGTCTGGCAGCTATGTCCTTTAGGACTCAGCCAGCTCAGTCAGTATTGGTGCTACCGAGCCACTCTTGGTGATGAACATCGAAGTCCCCCATCCAGAGTACATCCTGCACCCTTGCCACCCTCAGTGCTTCCTCCAGGTGGTGTTCAACCTGGAGTATTGATTCATCAGTAGAGGGAGGACAATATGTGGCAAGAGTTTTCCTTGCCCAAGAGTCGATTTTGAGAACTTCCAGGGCAACTCCCTCCCAACTGCATACCACTGTTCCGCCACCTCTGCTGGGTCTGTCCTGCCAGTGGGACAGGACATACCCAGAGGTGGAGATGTCTGGGACATTATCTGTAAGATATGATTCAGTGAGGATGACTATGTCAGGCTGTTGCTTGACTAATCTGTGAGACAGCTCTCCCAATTTTGGCACTAGCCCCCAAATGTTAATAAGGAGGACTTTGCAGGATCAACAAGGCTGAGTTTGCCATTGTCATTTCTGGTGTCTAGGTCAATGCCGGGTGGTCCGTCTGGTTTCATTCTTTTTTTGAGACCTTGTAGCGGTTTTGATTTCTTAGGGGCATCATGACTTGCATCCCTAGAATGACATCTGGATCACACACCATGATAAAATTCAGGTCTTGACTTGATAATTTGACATTCCTAACAAAGTCAAAATGCATTGCATTTACTAAATCAGGTTCTAGACTAATTGAGCCTTCCCAGGCTACATCTAATATCTTTGTTTCCTTTTCACTATATACTACTACTAACCAAATTAGCTAGTTTGGAAACTTATCACGTAGTATCCAGTCTACCTGCCATCTAGGTGTTCCCGGCAGAACTTACCATTTACCCTACCTACTTTTCCCTCCATAAACATATTAAACCTACATCATCATTCTTGGAGGCTTATCCTGTTCAAGGGTTCGAGCTGCCCAAACAGTCTTGCTATCAGTCATATCCCAAATCTCTCGAGCTTTTCTTTGTATGCATCTCAATAGTTTAACAGTCAGAACATGTCTTATCTTATTTGACCATTCTGGTATTGATGTCATTAATTGACTCTCATTTTTGTCTGTTGGTTTTCAATTCTCTCCATTACCACCTTAAACCCAAACACATTGTCTGACAACCCATCCATGAAACACTGTTATGAAAAAGGTAAAAGAACATAGCATGCCCTATTATTTCCTTCGTTCCAATTCTGTAACTCTTTTTTGTTGCAAAAGTGCCCTACATAATTAAAAACATTCATTCGCCATTTGGATTTCTTACCAGTCTAATTTAACAACACCATGATCAACCTGGCATCTTAACAGACTCAAAGTACATCAAACATTATAAGAGCTGTGTAGAACCTCAGTCATAAATTCCCCCTTTTGAAGTCAAAACATCCATGGGAATGATAAAATATGAAGTCTAAATATTCTGCAATGTTCACAGTCAAAATCTTATCTCAATTAAAGCAGTAATCATGTTGCTGTTTGTCAATTTCTGTTGCTGCAAACCACATTTCTATATTTTGGTATCTGAAAATTATTCTGTAACAAACAGATGGAACTGAATTTGAAGGTGCTTTAAAGGAAACTGAGTACAAACCCAAATATTCTCCAACATTAACAAGCTTGAAATTTACAGTATCTAATTTTAGCTATCATTCATCAAACAAGAATAGACATTGTAGTAGGAGCAAAATAAAGTGGAAACACATAGTAGATATCTAAAAGAATCTAAGTAAATTGGAATACCTTTTCCTTGAGGTGAAAAGGGACAGAAACCAACATTTTAAAATAGCAGAAGTGGACGTTAGGGAATTGATAAACACTTGAAGGGAATAAATTCGCAGGCCTATGGGGAAAGAGTAAGGAAATGAGGCTAATTGTATAGGTCTACCAAAGGTCTGGTAAAAGTGCCATGGGCTGAATGGCCTCCTTCTATGCTTTATCATTCTATGCTTCTATGCTTGAATCAAAATGTACCCAAACCTAAATTTCTAAATTATGCACCTGAACATTCCACCACAATTAAAAACGTATTAGGCTTTAAGACAACTACAATCACCTAAATGTTGTGGCAAAGAAGTTCATCACTAAAATCTAATCAACTTAAAAGTAGAGAGAGGACACAAGACATTAAATCTTGATCATTTACATTAACATATTACAAAGGACACAAAGCAAATCAGTTATGCTTTATTTGGCTTAAATAACCAGGTTATAAACGATTGAAATTTACCTAAAGGACCAACTGGTTTATGCCTGAAACGACCTTGTTTATGTGCTTCTTCTATTCCATCAAGTAATGCAGGCATATTTTCTCCAAATCTTTTCAATTGGTTTGTCCTACTGGCTTTCAGTTCTTCGAGCCGCTCCTTCTTGGATTCAGCAGACTGTTTCACATCTTTTTCTTCTTCGCTATGGATATATAATAGAGCTAATTGCAACTGGCTTATATATAAACTGAATACAAAATTAATAGTTTCAAAGAAAAACTATTTTATTGAAAAAGATTCTAAACTTTAAATTCACCTAATAAAATGGTTGCTTCATTATTGAACATGCACATTTCTATTCATATTAGTATATTGAACTCAAACAAATTGTCTGTTTTCTATCAGGTTTAGAGTATAGATTCGTTGGGATTCAAAGCTTAGCATATTGAGTCAAGGCAATACAGTGGAATTCTTACAGAACATGGGGAAATGTATATTTCAAAAACAGAAGTAAAGAAAACACACCATTCCGGTATTTCTTTAACATAGAAAACGAAGATCACTCAGTCTGTTTTCAGCTGATCAGACAGAACAAGCATGGACATGGAAAAGGTAGGCCTGTGTTGTGGCTTCAACTGTTCACTATATTTATTAACAACTTAGATGATGGGATAGAAGACCACACACCCAAATTTGCCAGTGACACAAAGATAGGTGGCATTGTCAGCATTGTATCTGGAAGCATAAAATTAACCAGATATATTGACAGATTAAGTGAATGGGCAAAAATAAGGCAAATAAATTTCAATATGACCAAAAGTGAGGTCATCCACTTTGGACCAATATTCTAAATGGTGAAAAGCTAGTGGTGGTCCAAAGAGACTAGAGGTTCAGGTACCTTGATCATTAAAATGTCATGAACAGGTCCAGAAAAATCATCGAAAAAGTTTAATGGAATGCTGGCCTTTATGTCTAGAAATTATGAGAAGCGGAGGTGGGGCAGAAGCCATTCTACAGCTACGTAAAGCCCTGCTTATATCACATCAGAGATATGGTAAGTATTTCTGCTACCACTCCTTAGTAAGGATGCACTGGCCTTGGAGGGAGTGCAACATAGATTTTCCAAAATTGTATCTCAATGTTAAGGGTTAAATTACGGGACAAGATTACAATAGCAAGGGTTTATTCCCCGTAATTTAGAAGGCCAAGGAGCAATTTGGTCAAAGTTTCAAGATATCAAGGTGAAAGAATAGGCTACAGAGAGACAAACTACTTCTGCTGCTTGGGCAGTCTAGGACAAGGGGACATAATCAAACAATTATAGCCAAACTTCGTAGGAAATTAGGGGCACTTTACACAAAAAGTGGAACTCTCTTTTGCAAATGGCAATTGATCCTAAATTAAATGTTAATTTTAAATCGGAGATTGATAAAATTTATAACCAAAAGGTGGCATAGGCGAGCATATGAAATTAGGTCACAGATCAGCTATGAACTCACTGAATTGTGGAATAGGTTCGAGGGTCTGAATGGCATACTCCTGCTCCTACTTGCAAGGTATCCTCTTGGAACTTTATTCCTGCCTCAAAACCATATACTTCGTCCCCAGATAACATGCAACATTGAGAAAATTTTTCTATTAATTTAGAAAACAGGTTTCTGCCGGATAGCATCACAGTGACTGACATCAACATCTTAATGATAATGTGCTAACAAGTCTTCAAGCGGAAACGCTTGCAAGGTAATTAAAAGACCAGTGAGAATTTTGTGGAATGAAATATAAACAATTTATGAGTTTCAGCCCTAAAACTAAAAAATTGACGTCTATCCTTGTTGATCAGATTACACTTTTCTTTTTGCTTCCAAGTTTAGTCATTTTCTGTGATTTCAGCTCTACTAAAGGCTACAATGGAAATCTAGAGTGATTTTCTGTTAGTTCATCAGCACAAATTCAATTATCAATGTTGCCACTTAACATTACCCTTTTTACAGTACATTTTCATTTGTGGGTTTAAAATGTACTAAAGCTTCCTAGTTTCATAAATCCAAACATTTTTTGTACTGTCTACACTGATAAGTCATCAATTGTATGTCTGAATTATAGATACAATAATGCAAAAAATATAACCTTAGTTATCAGTTATATAAGATCTACTGAACATATCTTCTTTTTGCCTAAGTTATTACAGGCTCTGATAGCATTACAGCTGAGCAGTTATTATCTATACCGGTGACTTAGCTCTATTTTTAGTTACCAACCCAAGCTTATCCTGTTCATCTCTAGATTTTTTGATTGCATATTGAAACTGTGCCAGCTGCTGGGAGGTTGTGGCCTCTTGGTCCTCCAGTGCTTTCAGCTGTTTTTGCAGACTACTAATTCTTTCTTGCCGCTCTCTGAGGTCAGCCTCCGAACTTTGATTTACACTATTTTGAAATAAAATTGAAGAAAAAGATTACAGGTGACAATATATTTGATTGGGAGAGAACAGTTAAAGTAAAAAAAAAAGTGCTTAGTGTCAAGTACAGAGTTTTTGGCTAAAGTTTGAAATATATAACATGGAAAATAAATTGAAGTCAAAACAAGGTTGGATTTATAGCTCAAAGTTAAAACAACTAACATTTTGTAACATCTTTAATGTGGCAAAATATCCCAGGGTGCTTCAGTATTATCAGATAAAATTTGACACTGATCCACACAAGGCGGTATTAGGACTGGTAACCAAAAGCTTAAGTCAAAGAGGTAGGTTTTAAGGAATATCCTCAAGGAGGAGTCAGCTGTGAGGAGGCAGGGAGGATTAGGGAGGGAGAGGGCTAGACCATGGAGGGAGTTGAAAAAAAGGTGAGAATTTTAAAATTGAAGAATTGGATCAAATGAGAGTCAAGATAGGTCAGCAAGCACCATGGGGGAACAATATTGTGCAAGTTAGGATAAGGGCAGCAGAGATTGGATAAGCCCATGTTTACAGAGGGTGTAATGTGGGATGCCAGCCAGGAGAGCATGGAATAGTTAAAACTGGAGATAACAAAGGGGTAGGTGAGGGTTTCAACAGCAGATAAGTTGATGTTGGCAGTGTTATGGGGAAGTAGGTGGGCATAATGAAGAAGAAGAAAATGGGTCGGAAGATCAGCTCAGGGTCAAATGGGACTCCAAGAAAATAAAAGGCAAACATCTGATTTACTCTTTTTGAAAATCACAATGTCTATTCCTCAGAACGAAACTTGTTGATAATTCTTCCAAAGCGATACAAATAATATTCTGACCTATTTCGCAGTTCTTCAATTCGTCTCTGTAACTGATCATGGTCTTTTTCAAGTTGTTTCAACTGGGTCCTGTAGCGGTGGAATGTTGCCTGCAAGTAATTTCAAACAAATTTGGCTTAAAAACCTAACTCTGTTAGTTGGAAACCTAGGTATGCAAACACAGGCAGAGAGGGAATGGGTGACCACCAGCGTATCTAAGTGAAATAGGCAGGGAGTGCAGGAATTCCCTGAGGCTATCTCACTCTCTAACTGCTTTTCCATTTTGGATTCTGGTAAGCGAGATGGTTCCTCAGAGGACTGTAGTAAGAACCAAGTTCATGTCACCACAGGTGGCTCAGCTGTGCAGGAGGCGAGGAGGAAGAGTGGGAGTGTAATAGTAGTAGAGGGTTCCACAGTTAGGGGAGCAGAAAGGCGTTTCTGTGGCATAGACTTGTGCCAGGATGGTATGTTGCCACCCTGGTGCCAGGGTCAAGGATGTCACCGAGCGGCTACAAGACATTCTTTTGGAGGAGTGTGAGCAGCCAGAGATCGTGGTCTACAATGGGACCAGTGACATAGTTAGGAAAAGGGAAGAGGTCCTGGCAGCAGATTTTAGGGAGTTAGAAAGGGAATTAAAAAAGACATCAAGAGCAGTAATCTCAGGATTACTCCCAGTGCCACATGCTAGAGAGCACAAGAATGGGAAGGTTGAACAGTTCAACATGTGGCTGGAGAAATGGAATAGGACTTTAGATTTCTGAGGCATGAGGGCCAGTTCAGGGGGCAGGTGGGACCTGTACAAGGACAACAGGTTACACCTTAACAGGACTGGGACTCGTCCTCGCAGGGAGGTTTGCTAATGTGGTTGGGAAGGGTTTAAACTAGATTGGCAGGGGGATGGAAACCTGAAGGGAAATTCAGAGTGGAGAGAAGAAAAGCTGGCAGTGTAAAGTAGCGAGTATCAATTGATAATGAGGATATATCAGAGAGTAGTATCAAGGTAGACAGAATATTGGAGGGTTTGATAGAATTAGAGTTGGCAATAGTAAGTCATTAGGGGCCAGAATAAGGGGTGGGGGGGGGGGGGGGGTAAAAAAAGTTTAAATCAGGGCTAATGTGCATGTATGTGAATGCAAGGAGTGTCGATAATAAGATTGGTGAACTGCAGGCAAAGGTTGACAAATGGAATTATATTATTCCTTTAACATTGGCCTGGCTTAAAGAAAGGTAGGACTGGGCATTAAATATTCCTGGGTACATGGTGTTCAGGAGAGACAGGAAAGGAAGAAAAGGAGCAGGGGGTTTGCGGGGAGTGGTAGTATTGATTAAAGATGGCATTACAGTACTTGAGGGAGAGGATGTTCCAGAGGGGTCAAGAACAGAATCTCTCTGGCTAAAGGTAAGGAATGAAAAAGGTGCAATAGCATTGATTGGTGTAGTATATAGACCACCAACTAGTGGAAGGGATGTGGAGAAAGACATTTGCAAAGAAACTATAGAGAGGTGCAAGAATTTTAGAGTAATCATTATGGGGGACTTTAATTACCCACATATAGGCTGGAGTAGGAATAATACAAAGGGACAAGAGGGCAAGGGTTCCTGGAATGAGTTCAGGATAATTTTTCGCAGCAGTATGCTTCCAGTCCAACGAGAGGACATGCACTTTTGGCCCTGGTTCTGCGTAATGAGTTGGCCCAAGTGGATCAAATATCAGTAGGAGAGCCACTAGGGGACAGTGACCATTGTATCATAAGGTTTAGGTTGGCCATGGAAAAGGACAGGGGACAATGCAAAGTGGGGGTAATTAATTGGGGGAAAGCCAACTTCGAAGGGATGAAAATGCATCTGTGTCAAGTGAGTTGGAATCAAATTTTGGCAGAAAAGATGGTGGCTAAACCATGGGCCAACTTCAAAGAAAAAGTATTGTAGGCAAAGAAGGGGAAAGGTAGGACAAATAAATCCAGAGCACCCTGGGATGACAAATGAGACAGAGGTGAAGATGAAAAGGAAGAAGTGCTCGTACGACAGATGTCAGATAGAAAATACAATGGGGAATCAGGCTGAATATAGAAGGACCAGAGCGGAAATGAAGAAGTGAAGAAACTAATAAGAAAAGCAAGGAGAGAGCATGAAAAGAGGTTGGCAGGGAACATAAAAGGGAATCCCAAGGTCTTCTATAAGCATGTGAATAATAAAAGGGTGGTAAAAGAAACATTAGGGCCAATTAGAGACAAAAAAGGGGACTTGCACGTGGAGGCTAGAGGAATAACAGAGGTATTGAACAAGTACTTTGCATCTGTCTTTATAAAGGAAAAAGTTGCTACCCAGGTCAAGGTGAGAAAGGAGGTAACTGGTACACTAGAAGAATTTACAATTGAGAAGGGGGTGCTAGACACGCTATCTTTTCTTAAAATAGGAAGGTATCAGGACCAGATGAGATGTATCCAAGGGTACTGAGGGAAGTGAGAGTGGAAATTACAGAGGCACTAGCCATAATCTTCCAGTCTTCCTTAAACACAGGGGAGGTGCCAGAGGACTGAAGAATTGTGAACGTTACACCCTTGTTCAGAAAGGGGTGCAAGGATAAAGCTGGCAACTACAGACCAGTCAGTTTGACCTCAGTGGCAGAGAAAATTCTGGAAACTACAGTTTGGGATAAAATCAATAGTCACTTAGACAGGTGCAGGATAATTAAGTTCAAGACCATATTCCAATAATTAAGGAAAGCCAGCATGAATTCATTAAGGGAAAATCATGTTTAACTAACTTGCTCGAGTTTTTTGAGGAGGTAACACAGAAGGTTGATAAGGAAACTCTGTTCGTGTATATGGATTTTCAAAAGGCATTTGATACAGTGCCACAAAACGGATTTAAGAACAAAAATTCTAACTCATGGAACAAAAGGGAAAGTAGGCATTTGGATAAGAAATTGGCTGAGTGACGGCAAACAGGAGTTTTTCGTTTTTCAGATTGGAGGAAGGTTTATAGTGGAGTTCCCCAGGGGTAAGTGCTCTTCCTGATATATATTAAATGGCCTAGACTGTGGTGTGCAGCACATAATTTCAAAATTTGCACATGATATGAAGATTGGAAATGTGGTCAACTGTGATGGGGAAAGTCTTGAACTTCAAAAAGACATAGACATGTTGGTGGATTCGGCAGACATGTGTCAGATGAAGTTCAATGCAGAGAAGTGTGAGGTGATTCATTTTGGCAGGAAGAATATGGAGAGACAGTATGAAATAAAGGGAGAAACTCTAAAGGAGGTTCAGGAACAGAGGGACCTCAGTGTATATGTGCATAGGTCATTGAAGATGGAGGGCATGTTGAGAGAGCAGTTAATAAAGCATACAGTATCTCAGGCTTTATTAATATGGCTATGGAGTACAAGAGTAAGGAGGTCATATTGAACTTGTATAAGATACTAGTTAGACCTCATCAAAGTACTGCATTCAGTTCTGGGTGCCCACGTTTGAGGAATGATGTGAAGACATTGGAGAGAGCACAGAGGAGATTCACAAGAATGATTCCAGGGATGAAGAACTGTAGCTATGATGATAGATTGGAGAGGTTGGGACTGTTTTCCTTGGAGAAAAGGCAACTGAGAGGAGACTTTATAGAGGTATTCAAGATCCTGAGGAGTATGGACAGGGTAAATAATGAGAAACTGTTCCCACTCAAGAAAGCATCAAGAACTAGAGGGCACAGATTCAAAATAATTGGCAAAAGGAGTAAATGTGATGAGAGGAAAATTTTTTTCCACCCAGAGGGTGGTTGGAGTCTGAACGAACTTCCTGAAAGGGTGATGGAGGCAGGTTTGATCAAGGTATTCAAAAGGGAATTGGATTGCTACCTGAAAAGAAATAATATGCAAGGTTACAGGGAGAAGGAAGGGAGTGGGAACTAGATGGAATGCTTTTTCAGAGAGCCAATGCAGACCTGATGGGCTGAATAGCCTCCTTCTGCACATGAAGATTCTGTGAATACTAAAATTGAAAACTAAAACAAGTGACATCTGAAATAGGCAGTAACAACAAAAGAACAACGTTCCTCTATTATGCTTTCCCAAGAATAAAGAATTTATTGCCTCTTTCTAGCTGGGTTTCGTGATTTTTTTGAGGGGGTAGTGGGGGAGCAAAGGAAAAAATAGAAGAAATCTTTGTATTCTTTTGCAAGTTTTGACACTGGTTACATCAAGACATTTAAAGCCAGTCACTAGTCTTTTGCCTTTGGGACTTGCTTCCGTGCATTAATACTGCTTGTGAACATGAAACTATCCTGTATAAGATCATTTACTTTGAAGTATTACAATCTATTCCAAAGAACCATCTGAACTCCTGGATCTTCTTAAAGAGGTTGTGAAGTAAACAGGGAAGGTTAGTTGCTCCAACTGTGAGTAATGGCTCAATGCGATCCTTCCTCTTAAGAATTCTAAGGCCAAGGTGAGGGCAAGGGAAAGATTAGAAGCCAGGCCAACAATACACACAGTAAAATTAGAGAGTACAAACTTTTTTATCTATTTCCTAGCTCAATCACTGAAAGTTGATTCAGTGCATCACAGTCTGGACCTGTTCCAATGTACTAAACCTAGATTTGAGATGAAGCTGAAGTTATATCATTTGAATTTTCCTAACATACTGTACATTTATCAAATATAGACACAAAGCATCTACAGTTTTACTGTGCTCCATTAAATCTACTGACCTCAGTCTCTTTGCATGCTTTGTTTTTTCTTTGTACATCTTCTTTTAAAGTCGTACACTGTGGTCGTAATACTTGAGCCTCCTCTGTAATGTTCTGTAACTGATTCTGAATTGCCTTAAATTGTTCTTCTGCTTCATTGACTTTAACCTGCAGTGCAGGAGAATGAAACAGTGGTTTAATTTTACCTTAAAAGAAAAAAATTTAAATTTCTATACTCCAGTAGCAGTAATGCCTAAATGTAGAAATTGATTGTGGAGCATAGAATGAAAAAGCACATGAGGTGGCCATTCAGCCCACTGCATTTGCACTGGCTCTTTGGTAGAGCTATGCAATTAGTCTCACTTCTCCGCCCTTTCCCTATACCTCTGCGAATTTATCACCTTCAAGTATTGATCTAATTTCCTTGGACCCAAGTGTAAAATTAGTCAGTAACACGGAAAAACAAAGTAACTGCCCAAGGAAAAGAATGAATCCAAAAGGCCTACCCACCTGCCATTCCTCTACTTTCTGATCATATTTGACATTGCGGCTTTCTTCGGCTTTCATACGATCTTTTATCGGTTGCAGCTGCTTTTCAATTTCAATGACCTTACAATACAAAATTTAAAAATGTACTTTTTTCCAGTTATAATTTCTAATTAAATTCCATAGGTCACATTTTCTACTGTGCAAAGACCGTTGACAAGCTAAGAAAATTGTCACATGATAGATATTCAAATCCCTGGAACCTATTAATTGTAAATATAACAAGCACTTAATTTTAAGTATATTTAATATGCCCAAAATATGTGTATTTATTCCAAAGCAAAATGTGAGACTGTGAAAGAAAATGCATCTTTAATACAATCAATTGTGGAGACCAGATTTATATTTTGGCTTTCACGTTTGAGGATCAGCACTCAATTCATCTCTAATGGAATAATTTTTATTATTGCCTTATATACAGCACACTCAAATCATTAGGAAAAAATACTTGGTAGTGCTCTTTGACCCTTCATTTCAACCGTTTGCATTTGAGCTAAACCATAGTGAAGTGCATAGCACATACTGGTCAAAGATTGCTCACCCTCTGGTAAGGAAGTCACAGGCACCCAGGTTGCAGAACAATGAAATAAATGCAACAAATTCTGATCTTCCTTGACAAAATCTGTTCTTGAAGAATCTTGGCGAAAGTAATGAGCGTTATGAACAGTGAGAATCACCCCTTGTCTCTGTTGGTTGTGTTCAGGGAAAAGGCTACAATCCCTCAGGATGGAGGACAAATTGGTTCTTGAACTCATTTGTGCCCTTCTCTATAAGAAATTTTATAAGGAGTTGCATAAATGGATGAGGGTGTTCACTCATGACAGGACCCATTTATTTTAATGAACTAGATTTTTTTTCATATATCTTAATTAGAGTTTTGTGATAGGGTATTAACTTTTTAACGAATGAACATTGTACCAAAAACATTGTATCTGTACAGACAATAAACTGAAATCGAGTTGAATATTTCACACTTGTGCATCACATATGCTTGAACTACCCAACCATTATGATGATCACCATTAAAAGTTACAAGTCCCATCATTTGTCAGGTATAAACAATTATGAACAGACATTATGAACAGACATATGAAAACTAAGTCAAACAGTATATATACACAATGAAAATCCATGGTTCAATCGAGGCATTCAAAAGGAAATTAGACTGTTATCTGAAAAGGGTTATAGGGAGAAGGCAGGAGAATGGCATGAAGTGAACTGTTCATTCGGAGAGCCAGTGCAGACATGATGGGATGAATGGGCTCCTCCTGCACTGTAACAATTCTGTGATATGATTTATTTATTTTAAATAGCACAAAATTTAATGATTAAAAGGCACTACTTGATTCGACAAGTTTATAAGGCAAGAAATGGTTACAAGGACATGGCTGCAATGCTTTTGCCAAATTTGCAGATAATCCAACACAAATTCTACGTTGATACATTAAATATAAAATTTCACCTGAAAACAAATAGACATCATCCACTATCAGTATAAGTTTCAATATTTTGTTTATATTAGTGTACAACAGGGAAAGACTTTCAATATTGCCTAATATTGAAAATCATTGGTCTTTATAACAGATTTAAACAGATCTGAGCAGTCTGTGTTTTATTGTTGCCTTGTAACTGGGAGTTAGGTTAATCAGGGGAACTAGAAGGTATTATAGTAATAATTTGTAAACCTGTGTATGTGCATAAAATCATTTTTATTAATAAAGGTTTAATTTAGTTTTGTAAGGAACCGAAAAGACTTGGTGGTCTTATTACTACTGAATTAAAGGCACGCATCTCAAAATATATACAAATTGCAAAACAGTTGTAACAGTTGTTTCAAGTTTCCCTTTGGGAGTTGAGCAGCTCAGCGTTTACCATCAGCTGTGCCATTAGAAAATCACCCTCTCACAAATTCAAGTCTGCGCTGGTGTTTTTCTCCAATTCAGTCACTTATCTGTTCAATACCTGTAATATTAGTTTTTTTTCAAGCATTTAAGTAATTTTCTTTTGTAATACTTCAAGCCATGGTTGAATTTTTGCTTAAAGCTTATAGAACTTGACTCAAATCCACTTCATTAAAGCAAAAGCAGTCATCCACTACCATTGCTACACTAGTGTTACTAGTTGCCATTAATTGTAGCACAGTTGTCCCATGACAGACTAAATGGGCATCATGAATTAGACTGCTTGAAGAAAGTCACTGGATCAAATGATCATCAATCCATCAACACATCAGTAGTATCAGGCCTTTGCAAGGGTCTCATGCAGACATGAAAAAGGCAAATTTATTTCCCAAACCCTACAGAGATAAGTGTCCAACTAATAATGGGCCCAAAAAAGGTAGGAAGCATGAAGTTGGTCCATTAAGGAACAAATACATTTCAATGACTTGCCCCCACCAATATCATTATCATCTGCCATCTTTGCATGACAATTTATAGCAGCCATTTATACAAGATAAGTTGAAGTATAATTCCGATTCTGAGACATTTCTCCAAGACAAAATGTTATTTTATAGTGCTCACCAATGCCCAAGCCATCTGATTCCTAAGTTGCTCCAGCTTGTCCTGTAGTTCATTCAGTGAAGAAAGGCTTTTATAACGGTCTTCCTTTTGCTTAACTTGATCCTTTAGCTCCGATAGATTCTTTTTAAAAGATTGAAATCATACATGATACAAATTACAAAAACTATTTCCTGAAGCATATACATTGAGGGTGCATTTCCAATTCATCATACCCCAGACCACTACTATTGAACTCAAGCATGAATCAAAATGTATACATGTAGGACCAAAACCAATCTGCAGTGGTGTGTAAAGCAATGAAACATGGTGGTGTGAATGTCCTTAGGAACTGCAAATGCAAAGCTGATTTTATTGCTATACCAAACATTAAATCTGACAGAATTTTGGTACGTGGTATTATATCATTCTACATATTTTATTCTATTTTTCTCAATAAGATATTTTATTGGAATATGAAAAACAAAATCAGGCAGATTTAAACAAATTAAAAGTAACCTTTGACAACAAAGTTAATTTTTATTAGTAGGAGAAACATTTGAAATTATTTAGATGGGCGATTACGAAAACATAGCTTATTAAAAAGGACAACTGACATGGATTCAGAAAAGGAAGCATCTCATGCCTGACATCAACCAAGTGCATTTACTTCCAAGGCTCTGCAGAAGCAACTAATAAATTATCCAAAAGCAAATAGCATGAAGTAGGTGGCATTAAGGAAAATACATTTGAATTATTCCTTCTCCAATGTAGGATTTTCAATATCAACTACAGCTGGGATAAAAAGATAGTCCACATTGTCTATTATTAGATTTTTAGGGAACTTTTGGCAATGTTACATGAGCAATTAGCATCTAAGGTAAGGATACACAGAATGAGGCAAAGGATAAATAAGTATAAACAACTGACTTTAAAATAGAGGGAAAAGAGTGTAGCGATGTACAAGATTTTACTTGGTTGAAATACAGCATGAAGACGGTATTGCTGAGAAAAAGACATGTCAAAGCTTTTTGTCTTGCACTCACCAGGACACTTCACAGGAATACCAATACAAGGGGGAAGCAACAATTTATACTGTATGTGAATAGAGTGCTGACTCTATTGGCAAGTGCAGGATAAAGGCTACCCTGATCAGATCATTTTGCGCTCTACATCATGTAAACACATGAACGGGCCTAAGGCCATCACTTTTGGCCCTGAAAACTGCCCAATCTACCTCAGATTACCTGGAAGTGCAAGGTATCTCAAAAATTTGAGCAACAGGTGAAGCTAGCTGTTTCATGCTGCTATGCAGTAGCAACACGAGTGGTATTCACCAGTAACAGGATGCTGCTGTCAAGCAAAAAGGCTTTCTGCCTATCACTCAAATGAGTTATGTGGTATGTGAATTTCGGTGCCAGTGTGATGTTAGGTATGTAGGCTGTACGTCCCAAAGACTGACGGATCGTACTAAACAGCATGTCCCAGCTGCTATTGGCGATGGGCAAGGTACAGAATGTATCCAACCAGCCTGTGCCTGCAAAACTCAAAACAGCGTCCATCATTAGATGTGATTCCACGATTGGACAACATTTGCTAAATAATCCTCTGTGTGCTAAGAATTACCCTGGCAGCCAATTTAAGATCATCAGTTGGCCTCGCAGTATGTCACATGTGCGTGTACTGGAAACTATGTATATTAATACACAGGGTTCTGTTCTTTGCAGACAAAAAACAGCGCCTGTCTCAGCTAAACAAAACAAGTGACAGCCATTCACTGACTCATTCCTCAGGGCAATGCCTTGGCAAATCAGGGTCAAGCCTGGTTTAAATTTCAAACAATGAATGGATGTTAATTGTCAGTCACCATCACTGGTGCATTCTCCATGGCAACGCCTCCAATTGTGTCTGATCAGGGTAACCATTATCCTGCACTTGCCAACAAATCAGCATATTCTTCACATACAGTATAAATTGTTTCCCTTTATGTTGGTATTCTTGCAAAGTGCTCTGATGAGTGCAAGATGAAAAGCTTCGACATGTCCCTTTTCTCAGCAATACTTAAGTTCTGTACTACCAAACAATGATGAAGAGGGTACTTAAGGGAGATCCTTTTGATCCTCAATGATGCCAAGAATATTTTGATCCAAAATTTGATGTTTGACAGCTAAATTTTTAATTTTGAAGAATATCACTATAGGATGCAATATTAATACTACAACCAGAGTCAGCAGGATTAAACTTGTGGTTGACTGTGTCAAAAAGTGCCAAATGCAACTCTTGTGTGTAAATGTCAGGTAATTATGATAAGCACAAATGACTAATATGTTCAAAGAAACAGCGACACAACAAACTGAACAGAAAGAAAGCAATTGATCGGGTTGTGGTGGATAAGTATATGAAAAGCTACCACAACAACTATCACAGGGTTGAAAATAAGACAAGATGACTTTGAGCTATTTTACTGCTGCTTTATTTAAGGGAATACATTCTTTAGGAGTATTACAAGATTAATCTCTATATTTTTCAAACATAGGAGAATGAAACTAACTGAGTAGCTCTCACAGACAGCCGGCATGGACACAAAGGCCAAAGTGATGTAACCACTCTATGACAACAGCTTCCAAACCCACGACCACTACCATCTAGAAGGACAAGGGCAGCAGATAGATGGGAACACCACCACCTGGAAGTCCCCTCCAAGCCACTCACCATCCTGACTTGGAAATATATCATCGTTCCTTCACTGTCGCTGGGTCAAAATCCTGGAACTCCTTCCTAACAGTAGTGTGCGTGTACCTATACCACATGGACTGCAACGGTTCAAGAAGGCAGCTCACCACCATCTTCTCAAAGGCAACTAGGGATGGGCAATAAAAGCTGGCCCAGCCAGCGAAGCCCAAATCTCGTGAATGAATAATAAAAAAGATTCAACTATATTAGGTGAACAATTCCCAGTTTATTACCTGGCAATCTGCCAAGTGTTCAAAGCAGACATTTTCTCATAAAGTGGATGGACAGGTTATCTCAACAAGTTATATCATGTAAGGTACTACAAACAATTCTAGCCAAACAAAGCACACAGTCTTGCAAACGTTACTGGCAGGTGAGAGGACTGGACAGAATATAAAACACAGCAAAGAATGACTAAAAAAATAAGGAAGAAGGAATTAGAGTATGAGAGAAAGCTAGCTAGAAATGTAAAAACATAGTAAGAGTTTCTACAGGTATTTAAAATGGAAAGAATGAATAAAGTGAACGTTGTCCTCTACAGAGTGCATCTGGGGAATTAACAATGGAAAATAAAGAAATGGCAGATTAATTGAACAGGTATTTTGCATCTGTCTTCACTGTAGAGGAGACAAATCCCAGAAATAAGTGCATCAAAATATGAAAGGGAGGGGGAATGCAAAATAATTACAATCACCAGGGAAAGGGTGCTGAGAAAATTATTAGAACTAAAAGCTGACAAGTCCCCAGGTCCTGATGGACTTCTACCTAGGGCCTTAAAAGAAGTGGCTGCTGAGATAGTAGATGTATTTGTTTTAATTTTCCAAAACTCCCTAGATTCTGGGAAGGTCCCTTCAGATTGGAAAATACCAAATGTTAAAGAAAGGAGGGAGACAGAAAGCAGGAAACAACAGGCCAGTTAGCTTAACATATGTCATAAGGAAAATGCTGGAATCTATTATTAAGGAGGTTATAGCTGGACACTTAGAAAATCTCAGGAAATCAGGCAAAGCCAAATAGTTTTATGAAAGGAAAATAGTGTTTGACTAATTTATTAGAGTTCTTTGAGGAACTAACAAGCAACATGGAGAAAGGGGAATCTGTGGACGGAATGTACTTAGATTTCCAGAAGGCATTTGATAAAGTGACACATCAAAGGTTACCATGCAAAATAAGAGTTCATGGTCTAAGTGGTAACACATTAGCATGGATACAGTATTGGTTAGCTAACAGTAAAGAGGGAAGGCATAAATGGGTCATTATTGGGTCAGCAAGATGTAACAAGTGGAGTGCCTCAGGGATCAATGCTGGAGCCCCAACTATTTACAACCTATATTAATGACTTGGATAATGAGATCGAAGGTATGGTTACTAAATTTGCTGATGACACAAAGGTAGATAGGAAACTAAGTTGTGAGGAGCTCATAAGGAATCTGCAATCGGATACAGATAGGTTTAAGTGAGTGGGCAAAAATATGGCACATGGAGTATAATGTGGGAAAATGCGAAATTTGTCACTTCGACAGGAAGAATAAAAAAGCAGCATATTATTTAAATGTGGAGAGATTGCAGAGCTTGGAGATACAGAGGGATCTGGCTCTGATACATCACAAAAAAATAGTATGCAGGTACAGCAAGTGATTAGGAAGCCAAGTGGAATATTGTTATTTATTGCAAGGGGAATGGAATAGTAGGGAAGTTTTGCTATAGTTATGTAGGGTATTGGTGAGACTACTTGTATAGTACCATGGACAGTTTTGGTCTCCTTATTTAAGATAGGACGTAACTGCATTAGAAACAATTCAGAGAAGGTTCACTCGACTGATTCCTGGAATGAGGGGTTTATCCTATGAGGAAAGATTGGACAGGTTGGGCCTGTGCCCATTGGAGTTTAGATGAATGAAGGTGATCTTATTGAAACATATAATTTCCTGAGGGACATTTCCCCTTGTGGGAGAAACTAGAACTAGGGGACAGTGTTTAGAAATAAGGGATCTCCTGTTTAAGACAGAGATGAGGAGAGGGTCATGAGTCTGTGGAACTGTCTTCTCCAGAGAGTCACTGAATATTTTAAGGCTGAGATAGATAAGATTCTTGATTGACAAAGGAGTCAAAGGGTATAGGGAAATAGAGTTAAGGTCACAATCAGGTCAGTTTCAGTCACGATTTTATCGAATGATGGGTCAGGTTTGAGTAGTGATATGGCCTACTCCTGCTCTTAATTTGTATGTCATAATTCTGTTTTATTAAGTACATGGCTTAATTACCGTGTAGAAATTAAGAGGAATCCATGCTACTTTAGTTACCCAAGTTAAGACCAGAAACAAAATCAAAAACACTGGAAACACTCAGCCAGTCAAAAGCAAATGACATGGCAGATGACATTTCAAGTATAAATCATTATGCAGCTGAGTCAACAGGCTTGCGTTTTCTTGACAGATGCTATCTGACCTGCTGTCTCCTGCATTTCCTGCTTTAAGTTGATTTTGACTGTACAATCAGAAAGCTTGAAATAAAAGTCAGTAGCATCATGAGCTTATCTGTGCAGACCAGGTGAACCTTCCCTATATTTTTTTTTATTTCTCCTCCTCCCCAACCTTTCCCCAAACACTACAGGGATACACTTTCAATGTTCTTGTAAAGCTCATCAAGATTTCGAATATTTCTCACTCAAATTAAATCAAATTTGATTTTAAAAAGTACCAATTATACTTCATAGAGTTTGCTTAGCCACTTGTACTGGCAGCATAATTACTTAAAATTGCAGGAGTAAAACAAATAGACAGGATCCATACTAACAAAATATAATTCTAGACCAATAGAAAGAAACTCATTAAAAAGAAAATCATAAATTGAATTATTGGATGGAGTAGAGGCATGAAATACCTTGCAATCATTTAAGACATAATTACCAGAAAGGTGAAAGGAATAATTAAGAGCCAGATGGAAAATGCAGTTATATTTGAGTCACACAACATTTAATAGAACAAAAAGGAGCTATACACACTTTTACTTACTTCATCCTGTTTTTCAATTTTCTCATTTGTTAGTGCCTTCCTCTCCATGATATAGGAATAATCGTCTCGCATTTGTTCTAGCTGAGTAGCTTTCATAAAGAACTTCAAAAAAAATAATATGGTTGGTTTCTTCAAATTAAATTAATGCTTTGATTGATCGCTGAAAATGTTTAGGCTAGGCAGGAGAAAAAAAAGCTTGTTTTGTATTTTCAGCTATCACATTATCTCCACACACTCAACGCAACTTACCTTATATTTATCTGCTTCACTTTTTGATTGCAAAAAATGTTTGCTCATTTCTTGCGTTAAGATTGACACTGGATTGTCTACCTGTACAGAAATAGGATTGTATTACTAAAGTGGTCATCTACACCTCATTATTAAGTTTGCCAAGTACTGTATTTGTGCTTTGCAAAGTCCAACTCCTTACAAAATGTATTTAGTTTTGAGTCTACAGCACGAATTAGAAACCACTGGGAAAATACACATAGCATAACCCTGCTACAGTAATGAATATAATTTTCTTGGTGTTGTTTTAGATGCATTAACACTATGGCCTGTAACTTCCGTGTTCCCCAGCGTTGAATTTGGGGGTACCCCAAAAATGTGCTGGGGGATCCTTCTGAAAAGTTCCCAAATAAGGGTTTGCATGGCAATTGCCCAGAAGTGCACACTTTCTCTGGACAACTGCGCTGGAAACCATCCGAAAATTCACCCCACCCAACCCCCGGACACCAGCACCAGCACCAGGCCTCCTCCAACCCCCCAACACCACCCCCTGCCCCCCACCAAACGCACCAACGCCAACCCCCAGGCACCACCTGCCCACACCCCACCAGCCCCCGGACCTCCCCCCACCGCCAACCCCCAGGCACCACTCCCCCGCACCCAGCCAACCCCCAGGTACCAGCCCCACGCGTCCACTCCCGGGCAACTCGCCTACCCCCCCGTCATGTGGCCCCACCACCAAACCCTGTACACGCGGACCCCATCGCCAACCCCCAGACACGCGGCCCCACTGCCAACACCAGGACACGTGCCCCCCGCCAACCCCCGGACCTATTACCCTTCTTTCTGCCACCTAATCTGTCTAACTATATTATTATTTAAAATCGAATGTAGCATGCGTCGCAAAGTTACTTCAAAAGAATGTTGGCCAGGACAAAAAAACTGCCATTAGCTAAAATGATCAAGTTATAAATATCTGTGCCTTGAGGGTAAAATGATACAAAAATGACAATTGTAGGGTTCATAACACAGTAGAGAGCCAAGCTGCATATGGAAATTAAAGAGGAGGTCTACAAGGGGGAATAATAGAGGGAGGCGGTGGCATAGTGGTATTGTCACTGGACTGGTAACCAGAGACCCAGGATAATGTTCTCGAATCCAGCCATGGCATATGGTGGAATCTGAATTCAATAAAAATCTGGAATTAAGTCTAATGATGACCATGAAACCACTGCCGATTGTCGTAAAAACCCATCTAGTTGACTTAATGTCCTTTAGGGAAGGAAATCTGCTGTCCTTACCTGGTCTGGCCTACAGGTGACTCCAGGTCCGCAATAATGTGGTTAACTCTTAAATGCCCTCTGAACAAGGGCAATTAGGGATGGGCAATAAATACTAGCTGAGCCAACGACACCCACATCCCGTGAACGAATAAAAAAAGTGGGACAAAAAGCAAGTATCAGAATAGTTTGGCAGTAAACATAAAAAGGGGCCCTCTTATTCCATGAGCCTCAATTTTGTTAACGAGTCCATTTATGTGATGCTTTGTCAAACAGTTTGTTAAAATCCAAATAGACAGCATCCATTGCATTCCCTTCAACTAGCTTCTCTGTTACCTCCTCAAAAAAATTCAATTGGATTTGTTGAACATGATTTGCTTTTTACAGGTCCATGCTGGCTGTCCTTAATTAATTCAAACTGCTGAGTTCCCCGATTATTGCTTCTAAAATCTTACCCAGAACTGATGTTAAACTGACTGGTCTGTAGTTACAAAAATGTCCTTATAGACTTTCTTGAAAAAGGGTGTTACATTTGCCATTCTCCAATTTTCTACCCAGTATCCAGGAAAGATTGGAACTTTATGGCAAATCCTTCCACTATCTCCACCCCTACTTCTTTAATCAACCTGGGCTGCAATCCATTCGGAACAGGCAATCTATGTAGCCTGCCTTTCCAATACATCTTGCCCATCAGTTTTCACCACGTCCATTACCCCTGGCATCTCTGTTTCTACTGATATTTTGGCAGCATCCTCTTCCTTAGTAAACAAAGAAACAAAGTACTCATTAAGTGCTCAAGCATATGTCACTCTCTTTGTCCCTAAAAGGACCTGCCCCTTCTCTTATTGCCCACTTACTATTTACATACAAGAAGATTTTTGGGTTCTCTTTTGTTAAAAGTCATTTTATTCTTCATATTCTCTTTTTGCCAGTTTAATTTTCCACTTCAGTTCCCCTCTCGACTTATTATCTCTGGCCTGGTTCTTGCTTTAAGAATTCACCTGACACGCACCATAAAATCATAAGAAACAGTACAATTAGGCCATTCAGCCCATCAAGCCTGCTCCACCATTCAATATCATGGTTGATCATATTGGAGGCCTTAACTTCACTTTCCTGCCTGTCCCCCATAACCCTCAACTCCCTTGTAGATCAAAAATGTGTCTAACTCAGCCTTGAATATATTCATTGACCCAGCCTCTGCTCTATGCGGAAGCAAATTTCAAAGGGTAACAACAGAGAAAAATACTCACCCCCATCTTAAAAGGAAGGCCTCTTATTTTTAAACTGTGTCCTCTAGTTCTAGTCTTCTCCCACAAGAGGAAACATCCTCCCAGTATCTACCCTATCAAGTCCTCTCAGGATCTTATGTTTCATTAAGATCATCTATCATTCTTCATGAAACTCTTTAATGAAGTAAAGTGGGGTGGCAGGGAGAGGTGGATGAGGGTAGTGCAGTTGATTTTGTGCATATGCCTTTCAACAGCAGATTAAAGAGGCAGCATTAATACAAATGGGGAAGCAATGGCGTAGTGGTATTGTCACTGGACTAGTAATCCAGAGACCCAGGTTTGAATTCCACCACCGCACTTTGTAGAATTTGAAATCAATTTTAAAAAATCTGGAAATAAATTCTAATGACGACCATGAAACCAGTGTCAATTTTCTGTAAAAACCCATCTGGTTCACTAATTTCCTTGAGGGAAGGAAATCCACTGGTCTGGCATACATGTGACTCCAGATCCACAGCAATGTGGTTGACTCTAAAAAAAAATGTCCTCTGAACTAATGCTGGCCAGCCAGTGACACTCACATGAGCGAATAAAAAAAAATTGGCTCAGGGACAAAAAGCATTATTCGTGAACAGCAAGACTGCGGGGGGAGGTATACAGTAATATTCACCAATGTTGCCAGTATTTGCCACTACTGCTCTTGGATGCATAATTTCAAAGTTTGTAGATAATACAAAACTTGGAAATGCAGTAAACAATGTGCAATTTAATGCATTTTGGTACTAAGATTGAGACGAAATAAGAACAAGATGGTAACATTTTACTACAAGAGCAGGAACAAAGATAAGAGAGTGAGGTGAATGCACAAAAATCTCTGCAGGTCGCAGGACAAGTTGAGAAGATTGTTAAAGGTGTATAAGGATCTTTAGTTTTACAAACAGAGGAACAGAGCACAAAGTCAAGGAAGTTATTATTCTAATCCAGAAAGCCAGTCAGTGAAAGATGATACTGGTACCAATCATTGCTGAGTCTTATATTTATTAATAGAGAAAACAAACATACAACTCCTAACTTAACCACCCCACATTAATTAAAAGCACAATTAACATCCTTCACCTGCATATAATTAAACACAATTGACTACGATTAAGTTATGCTAAACTGTTATCAAAAAAGGGAGAGGGGGTTAAACCTGGCAACTACAAACCAATTGGAGAAAAACTCGAACTCAAGTTCTGTCGAAGGGTCATGAGGACTCGAAACGTCAACTCTTTTCTTCTCCGCCGAAGCTGCCAGACCTGCTGAGTTTTTCCAGGTAATTCTGTTTTTGTTTTTGTTTTAGAGAAAAACTGTCCCCACTGGTGGCATAATCAAGAAGAGGGTACAGATTTAAGGTAATTGGCAAAGGAAGCAAAGGAGACAGGAGGAAAAACTTTTTCACATAGAGTGTGGTTGGGATCTGGAATGCACTACCTGAGTGTGTGGTGGAGGCAGGTTCAATTGAGGCATTTAAGAGGGAATTAGAATATCTGAAAAGGAAAAATAATCAGGTCTAGGGGGAGAAGGCTAGGAAGTCGCACTTAGTAAATAGCTCCTTCAGAGTCAGCACAGACATGACAGGTAGGTAGCAATAAGAAACAAGGAACCAACATAAAAATTAGGGATAACAAGCTAACATTCCAGCAAACTACACAGTTAAATGGTTCAAAACATTTTTGTTTCAGCCATTACCTTGACTTATTCACCTAATTTTTCCCTCAGCTAGACATCTCTTCACATGCTCATATAAAACACATTCCAAACACTGCCAGCTTCAGTCACCCCATTTCTCCTTTCCTGCCTTAAGGCCAAATCATTTCCCACTTTATTTCATTGGGAAAAAGACATGCATTTATATAATGCTTTCTACGACCACTAGATGTCTCAAAGTGCTTTACAGCCAACAAAATATTTTTGAATTACTGTTATAATGTAGGAAACGCAGCAGCCAATTGTGCAGAGCAAGCTCCTACAAACAGCAATGTTATGCTGACCAGACAATTTATTTTTGTGACGTTGATTGAGATATATATATATATTGGTCAGGTCACCAGGGATAATTCCCCTACTCTTCTGTGAAATAGTGCCATGGGACATTTTACATCCACCTGAGGGGGAAGACAGGGCCTTGGTTTAGTGTCGCATCCAAAAGGCAGCACCTCCAACAGTGCAGTACTCCCTCAGTATTGCACTGTGTCAGGTCCTAGAGTAGGACTTCAACTCAGAACCATTTGATTCAGAGATGAGAAAGCTACCAACTGAGCCATAACTGACACTTAGTGTTGTGAACAGCATCTCCTCCTTTGATTTCTAGCTCATTCTCAACCCAGTACATGTTGACCATTTTGCTCTCCAACCTTCCGACAATATGTTTGAATTCCTTAGTATAACAAAATAAGTCATAACCAGTGTGTAAAACTAACTGAAAGGCAGAGAGAACACAGAAGCTATTAAAAGCAAGGAAGAACAAGACAGAATTGCAGCAGGCAAAAAAAATCAATTGACTAATATAAAAGAATTATTACACCATTTAAGGTGTGTGCGTGTGTGCGCTTAACAGCAAATGTTGTATTTTGGTTCTGCAGTATTTTGTGACTTCATGTAAAGCTAGTACAATACATTGAAATAAAAGCCACTGGGCCCATTTTAAGGTTGCAAAATATACAGCAAAAGAAGCTCTTGTAAGTTATCCCATTACCTTTAATCTGTAAAAAGAACATCGCATCCAATGACTGTCAAGTTGGAGACAGTGTGGACAAAGTGGCGTACCTTTAGTTAAAAGACAATGGCATGGCAATAATCGCTGAGTTAAAACAAAATTTAATTGGAACTGTTCATCAATTCATTTGGGACAATTAGCTTCATCAGGAGGAAACAGGAGACATCTGGGGTACATCCTCCAACATTTTGAATTTAATTAGCCAAGCCCAGCTGTTACCAGTCTTGAAACAATAAGCAGTAATTTGAATTGCCTATTTGTACTTAACTGCTTAATATTTACATGACTTCAAAGCAGCCTTTCCTGTTGTGTTCATATTATATTTATACAACCAGTTCATGCAGCAGCAATTCTTAGGCTGTGAAAGGTATCCTTTTCATAATACAGATTTCAGAGCAGTGGAACAACATGTATGCAAAGCTTGCAGAGTTTTATATTCTGCGCACTATAGCTTCCCCAAATGGCTGTAGACTGTGTGGACTGAATCGTGAGGAAGGAGGGTTCAAGAGGAGAAATTAAATAGAATTACTCCCTCACTTCCAATGCTTCCAGCTAATGAACAAAACCATATTAAAACAGTCCTCTTCCCACCCATTTTGCACCTTTGACTTATTGGAACACCCTAAGGCACATCACAGGAGCATTTAAAATTTGACACTGAGCCACAAAAGGAGATATTGGGGATAGGTGACCAAAATGTTGATTAAAGCTATGGGTTTTAATGAATGACTTAAAGGAGATGAGAGAGGTTTCAAAAACAACTTGTATTTATAATAACACCTGTAAAGCAGAAAAACATCCCAAGTCACTACACAGGAATGTTATCAAACAAAATCTGAAAATGAACCACATAGCAAGGCATTACAGCAAATGATTGGAAACTTGTTTTAAGGAACATCTTGGATGAGAAAGAGGTAGAGAGGCAGAGAGGTTTATGGAGGGAACTCCAGATCTGTGGCCTTAGCAACTGAAGGCACAGCCGTTACCAGTGGAGCAATTAAAATCAGTAATGTTCAACAGGCTAGGTGTGGAGGAGTGCTGAACTCATAGAGGATTCTACAGCTGGGGAGGTTAGAGAGAAAGGGATGTCAAAAGACCATGAAGGGATGAGAATTTTAAAATTGTGATGTGGCTCAACTGGGAGCCAATACAGGTTAGCAAGCACAGGGGTGAAGGATGAACGGAACTCGGAGCAAGTTGGGATATAGGCAGCAGTGTTTGGATGAGCTCAAGTTTATGGAGAGTAGAAAATTGGAGGTCAGTCGAGAGAGCATTCCAAAGTTAAGTCTAAAGGTAAAAAAAGGCATGGATGAGTGTTCTTTACGCAGGTGGGAATAAGCAGCCTGGGTAACAGCAGATTTTATGCTCAGAAGTTCAAACAGGACACCAAGGCAGCAAACAATCTCGTTCATCCTCAGACAATTAACAGGGAGAGAGATGGAGTCAGTGGCTAGGGAGTGGAGTTTATGGTGGGCAATGATTTTAGTCTTTCCGATATTTGGTTGAAGGAAATTTCTGCTCGGCTACTACTGTACGCTATGACAAAACATTAACTGTGGAGGGTTTCAGAGAGGTGGTAGTGAGGTAGAGATGGATATTATCAGCATAAATGTGGAACCTGACTATCTCCAGATGATGTCACCAAGGGACAGCATGTAGATAAGGAATACAGTAAGTAATCAAGGCATTGTGTGCAAAAAAAGATGCATACATTTCACAGAAAACTCAGATTTTTGATGTCAAATGTCACACCTCGCAAATAGAGCAAGATGAACATTAGTTCAGAATGGAATTGTAAAATTCAATGCATCCTGGTTAAGTTTGGAATTCTATCAGCATAGATTGGCAAGTAATTCTTATTCCACTGGCTATCCAATGAATGTCGTGATCAATAAAAAGAAATATATTTACAAATTCCTATTACTTCTGTAGAATGATAATGATTTGTCCCAGGGTCCATGAGAATATTATCCAAATTCTCATATTGGCCTGTCAAACACCTGTCAATGGAATATGCAACAATGCTGTGAAATTGGCTAGGCTTATACTACTCAACTTTGAGGAGTGCCGAGTGGATGATCCCTCTCGGTCTCCTCCAGAAGTCCCCAGCATCAAAGATACCAGTCTTCAGCCATTCGATTCATTCCATGTGATATCAAGAAACACCTGAAGGCACTGGATACAGCAAAGACTATGGGCCCTGACAATATTCCAGCAATAGTACTGAAGATGTGCTCCAGAACTTGCCACGCCCCTAGCCAAGCTGTTCCACTACAGCTACAACACTGGCATCTACCTGGCAATGTGGAAAATTGCCCAGGGTATGTCCTATACACAAAAAGCAGGACAAATCCAATTATCACCCATCAGTCTCCATCAGCAGTAAAGCGGTGAAAGGGGCCATCAACTATGCAATCAAGTGGTACTTGCTGAGCAATAACTTGCTCACTGACACTCAGTTTGTGTTCTGCCAGGGGTAATTCAGCTTCTGACCTCATTATAGCCTTGGGTCAAACACGCACAAAAGAGCTGAATTCCCGAGGTGAGGTGAGAGTGACTGCCCTTGACATCAAGGCAGCATTTGACAGTGTGTGGAATCAAGGAGCCCAAGCAAAACTGGAATCAATGGGATGCAGGGGCAAAATTCTCCACTGGCTGGAGTCATACCTAGCAGAAAGGACGATGGTTGTGGCTGCTGGGAGGTCAATCATCGCAGTTCCAGGACATCACTGCAGGAATTCCTCAGGGTAGTGTCCTAGGCCCAACCATCTTCAACTGCTTCATCAATGACCTCCCTTCCATCATGAGGTCAGAAGGGTTGATGTTTACTGATGATCGCACAATGTTCAGCACCATTCACAACTCCTCAGATACTGAAGCAGTCCATGTCCAAATATAGCAACACCTGAACCATATCCAGACTAAGGCTGACAAGCCACAAGTAACATTCGCGCCACACAATTGACCATCTCCAACAAGAGAATCTGACCATCGCCCCTTGTCATTCAATAGCATTACCATCGCTGAATCCCCCACTATCAACATCCTGGGAGTTAGCATTAACCAGAAACTGGACTAGCCATATAAATACTGTGGCTAAAAGAGGTCAGAGGCTAGGAATCCTGCACGTAACTCACTTACTATCCCCCAGAGCCTGTCCACCATCTACAGGGCACAAGTTAGGAGAGTATTCCATCACATGTGATGGAATACTCTCTGCTTGCCTAGATGAATGCAGCTCCAACAACACTGAATAAGCTTGACATCATCCAGGGTAAAGCAGCCTGCTTGATTGGCACCTCTTCACAAACATTCATTCCCTGCACCACCGACGAGCAGTGGCAGCAGTGTGTGTCATCTACAAGATGCACTGCAGAAACGCACCAAGGCTCCTTAGACAGCACCTTCCAAACCCACGACCACCACCATCAAGAAGGACAAGGGCAGCAGGTACATGGGAACACCACCACCTGGAAGTTCCCCTCCAAGTCCCCCACCATCCTGAGTTGGAAATACATCGCCGTTCCTTCACCGTTATTGGGTCAAAATCCTGGAACTCCCTCCCTAACAGCACTGTGGGTGTATCTACATGACATGGACTGCAGCAGTTCAAGGCAGCAGCTCATCGCCACCTTCTCAAGGGCAGTTTGGGTTGGGCAATAAATGCTGGCCTAGCCAGCGATGCCCACATCCCGTAAATTAATTTTAAAAACTAACAAACCACCGAATTACATTTCAGTACACATAAAAAGCCATGTGTTCATTTATCAAAAGTTGATGAGAAAAACATGCCTGAATATTGAATTGGTCCAATATTATATTGAGTTCTTCTTTCTTCGTGGAAACTAGATGCCCTACAAAAACAGACATAATAGTGAACATGATGGCCCATTGAAACGGCATAATGAGCATATATAGTTTTTCACTTAAAGCTAGTATGTAAATTAGTATATTTCTTGACAAGTACAAAGCTCAACATCTCTACCAATTAATCCACTGATGCAAAGGAGCTGATAAAATGACTATGCAACATCCTACTGCGAATGTATTCTGTAATCTACTTTGAACGTCACCTTATTAAAAAATTACTTGATCAAAAAAGCATTTACATTTCTCCTAATTTTGTCTTATTCTTCCTATTCAACACTCCTATTTTATTCTATTACCCATCTTCCAAATAAGAAATATCCCAGCTGTATAATGAATTAGAAATTAAAGAATCACAATTATTCAAAGTATCTAAATACATTCTACTGCACTAATTTGTTCCAATGGTTGATTTTTCTACTATTGTAAAACAAGCATTATCACAAATAGCAGTTTTGCAGCAACAGTCAGGCTATCTATTTTACCTGATTGACTTTTCAATCTGTACTGTCTTATTCCATCCCCAGAAATACGTTGTTCCACAATGACAGCCTCCCCATATTTATCAGGTTTAAAAGCATCGGGTCCTCTGTTTCTCAAGGTTATTGAAATATCTGCAGAACTATAAATTCAGAATGTTGGGAATTTAGATTAATAATCCTATTAATCACCATTGCTTAAATACTCTTATGACACCAAACCAATTTATTTAATGGGCAATTCAGGTACCACCATCATTTTAAATAGGGTTCCAGAGAATTTATTTTCAATTTTATTTTCACCAAGTGGATCATGTGTAGCATTCCATATAAGCCAGACAAACTAAGAGCAAAGCAAAGGGCCTTACTAATGATAAAATAGAAGCACCCATGTATTACATTCCAAAAATGAACTTTACAATCTTCATAACGTTTGAACCAGAGAATCTCTGGCAGAGATCCTCAATGCCATTCCCCAAACATTACCAAAAATTGTGCTCACTGATGTGGATTTTGGGTGATGTCATATGTAGGGTTTTAGCTGTTGCAGATTTACCTGCTCTCTCCCCTGCAAAGTACACATGCCTGAGGCATGCTGTACAACATACACCTGTTTGGTTGAAGAGTAAAGATTAGGCATCCCTATATTGCACTTCAGGATGCAGAGATTCCCTTGCGTGCAGGAAGCCTTAGGAGGTGCGTGGTGAATGGTGATGTAGTTTGGAAATAAACACAAGAGGGCTTTCACTTGGACATATTGCAGAGTCCTGATTTCATTTGAATTATTTTTTGATCAGATTGGTTTCCATTCCTCTTAGAAAGGAAAATGTTAAATGTGAAAATTAAATATTTCAGTAATCAACTACTACATTCAATCTACAGAAAACTGATCAAAAAGACGAGTAAAATTAATTAAACCTTACTTTTGACCATCTTTTACAAATCCTTTTATAGAATATCCCCTATTCGTGGCAGTAGCTTTTCCACCAAGCCCTACAATGAGGGCTGTCAGTACAGCACTCTTTCCACCTACAGACAGATGGGAACAAGATTTTAGTTAATTTTTGCATCAATTCTGCGCTAATCTATTTCAGAAAGATAATTTCACAACTTCCGTGAGTATACTGCTGTAGAAAATAGCCTGCAAGAGGCAAATGCAAGCAGATATGAGATCAGCAGATTCCTGCCAGTTGCCAGAGGAGCAATCTTATCTTTGATGATCAGTATCACTATTGGAATAGTGCAATATTGCTAAGCATGAGAAGAACCTTAAAATGCTGGAAAATTGAAACAAAAAAAAGGGAACAACACAGCAGTTCATCAGAAAAATAGACTGATGTTTATCGTGAAGATTCGTTGTTACCAAGAATTTAAGCAGGTTATGTCATAAGGCAGTATTGTGTATGGGCAACCGGGAAAATTGGACTTGCGTTATGCAGGTAAAATTTGTTACCCATTTAAAGGCAGAAATATAATTATAACAGAAGCTAACAGTTGACACTTACTTCCATTGTTTCCAACGACAAAATTCACATTAGGTCCAAACTTAAATGGTCCAAGGCAAGCATGGCACATAAAATTTTTCAATGAAATACTTTCAATTATTCCAACATCACCTTCATTCTGAAACAAGAAAACCCAGATCAGATCTCTATAAATTAAACAGCTGGCAGAAATTAATAGAATATTGCTATTACTCAAGATAAGAAATCTACTTTGTGAAGCATGCAGAATACCAATATCGCCTCACAAAATTGCTACAGATCCAGTTTCATCTTCCCTCGAACAATACAAGTTCCACATATCAAACAGAATTTTGAATAGTATTCCATCAACCATTTATTAAAGACAGCAGCTCTGATCATGAAGCATGACAAATTCTGCTGCTGATTAGGGCTTCTTTAATTACTGTCATCTTCCTCAGCCACCAAGTGACCTTGTATTCTTGGCAGCTGGTGGATACTAGTATTACAATGCTGAGGAGTCACGTGTGATTTGAGAAGAAAGAAAGAAAAACACAATTCTCATGTTTCCCCAATTTAACACTTCATTCTCCTGCCAAAGTATGAACTACAATTTGAACTATACCAGTACAATAATAACAGCATCATTGATTCCTTTTCCCCCAAGGCAGAAAACATTAAAGGGTCACTAACTGAATTAGCCAGAACAGCAATGTCAAACAGATTTAGCTCATAATTCTGGATTAAATCTATGTTGCACTTGAAATTGATTTACAAAATATTTTAATACCTGAAGGCAAATCTTTTGCACACAATACCACATGCATCATCAGTACTATTTATCTCCTTCAGACACATTATTAGCACACACAAATGAAAATGAGAATATTCCTGTATATGTATTCTGTATAAAATCTGCCCACGCTTGGAAAGTGCTGTATGTGTCTGTTTCAAGACTAGAAAGTTTTTCCTTTAAATAAGAAAAATGCAGGGATATATAACCAAAGGGAAGATGGCTACTGCCTAGGCAAGATAATAATGATGGAAGAAATGAAAAGGTTAAAGACTCAAGTCAAGACCAAGGAAAGCATAAGTGAATCATTTAAGAAATCAGGCAATATTATCAATTAGACTGAAAGTATTACCACCACATAACAGGCAACATTGGCAAAGGGCTGTAAACACAGCTATCCAATCCTGTCACGAAAAATACACAAAGCATGGTTACGAGACAACAGTTCAATAAAGCGGAGTTATTTAAAAATCTCAGGGGAAAACTTTAAACAACTGTCATAACCTATATTTTTTAAGTGATATGTTTGAGATGCAATTCTAAATTCAGGAATCAGACCTCCAGTTCTCGAGAGGTTTTTAGATCAAACTAAATGAAACAATTTATTAAGTTACCAAACATTAAACATATACACATGGCTACAAATTACTACTATCATAACTTGTTAATTCCCACACTAATCTCCACTAAGGCAACAGCAACCCTTAGATTTTTAAGCAGACACCAGGCAAAGCATTTTCACCTTACAAATGTAAAATGAGGTTCCTTTGTTTCCTGTGGAGACAGTTGTGAGCTTACAGCTACTTTGATCTGACATTACCTCTGCCCTGCACACACAAAACTGCTGTCTGTTATACCAAACAGCCCATCAAATTTAAATTCTCATAGTATCACCAGCCCCTTTGAACGCCACCTCTTCTAACAATAAAACCCCTTTCATAGTATCAATTTTATTAATAATATAAACATTGCTTGGTCTCTGCTAGGTAGGTGCCAGATTTCACCCCAGTTCTTGAATGTTATATTCAAAAAAATGCAAATGCAACTCTACTTCTCTATTTACATCTCAAAATTAGTATACATCAAAGCACCCAGACTAGCTGATTTTAATCCAATTAAGATGCAACCACAGTCTAAACCGCTATTTTAAAAGAAAAATGTTTTCTAATAATATTATATACATTATTAGCTTCATGACAAGCATACAACGCAGTATTAGTAACGCTGAAGTACCACACATTTGCTCATAGCATGTTTCAGAAACAAGCTAATCAGGATTTTTATACCAACTGCTTCTTTCACAAATAGTGCAAATTTGCTCATCCAACATTATACTATATATTTTTATCTCTGGATCTTGATGAACTCCAAACTGAAGCAGCCCACTATATTTGGTTTTACTGCTCTTAAAAATGTCTTTTAGATCACCTCCCCTCTTTATTCAGAGAAAGTAACAAACAAAATGGTAAATCTATCTGGAGTATTGTTCTATTCAGACACCAAGGGATGCACAAAAACAATGCACCTTTACTGACTATCTTGCTTCCTTATGAGGAAGCGTCCCTCTTACACATCTAACCTCTAATAATGATAAATAATTTACCGAGAGTGAATTTGGAGGTAGGCTGTCTCCACTTTGTCCATTAGTTGTCACAGCTTTCCCATTGCTCCTGGTGGCTTCTCCTGTATCATAATCCTTAACGTTCTCAGTTTTGATTCTCTTTAGGGGCACTGTTCCCTCAGAAAGGTCTTCTTTTCGTTTTGACATACTAAATATTCAGAATGCAAAAATATAAAAATGGTGGTAAATCATTAATGTTGTGAACTTCAATGTTAGGTATTGTCTTGGCCCTGTTATAACAAATACTGATTAGATCCAACAGAGGGTGCTGGTGAGAAGTGACTGAAGCATTCTGGGAGAAGTCACTGCAGCCACCACGACTCAGGAGGGAATCGAGGAGAAGGACTCTTGCACGCAACAGGAGGAAGAGCATCCAGCAGAGGGCGCTGGTGAGAAGTGACTGAAGCATTCTGGAAGAAGTTACCACAGCCACTGCGACTCAGGCACCGTGACTCAGGAGAGAATTGAGGAGAAGGACTCTTGCACTCAACAGGAGGGAGAGCATCCAACAGAGGGCGCTGGTGAGAAGTGACTGAAGTTTTGTGTGCAGCTGCATCAAGCTGTGCGTAGACCCTCAGTATGCAAACACCAAGTGTCACCACGTGCTGAGGTTCTACCTGTCCCCGGTGTTGCGAAGGATGGGTCTGGCCACGCTGCCGCAGAACGCTCCAAGTAGTTGGACTATGCCGTACCACCTGTCCCTCGTGGAAAAATTTATGCAGAGAAATACCTTTGACCACAAGTCCATTAGGCAGTGGTCGGCACGTAACGTCTTAGAGGCCCTGCGAGAAAAGGAGAGGGTGGATCCTGTGGGATGGTTCCCCGAGCAGACTGTCAAAGTCATTTGGCAGAATGCCTCATTGCCAGAACTTTCCAACAAGCACTAAGACATAACTTGGCTGGTGGTGAGAAAGGCCCTCCCCGTCAGATCCTTCCTACATGCCAGGAGTCTCACCCCCTCTGCACGTTGCCCTCGACATGGCTGTGGTAGGGACGAGGCCGTTGTTCACCTCCTTGTTGATTTGCCTTTGCAAAGAAGGTCTGGAGAGAGAGATGCAGTGGTTTCTGTCGAGGTTCATCCCGAGCAGTCCTGTGACACAGGACTCTGCGCTCTACGGGCTGTTCCCAGGGACACACACCGAGACAAACATCAACTGCAGCTGGAGGATCATCAACTCGGTGAAAGACGCTCTTTGGTCTGCCCAAAACCTGTTGGTCTTCCAGCGCAAAAAGTTGTCCCCGACCGAGTGTTGCAGACTGGCACATTCCAAAGTCCAGGACTATGTGCTGAGGGACACACTAAAACTTGGGGCAGCCGCCGCAAAGGGGAAAGGTCGCTGTCTAAGACCTTCCTGCCACAGCGCACCGAGAGGCTGGGAACAGTTTAGAGCCCCTCGGGTTGTACAGCTCAAAATGAATGTCTGCATTGAATACTAAGTGTATTATAATTGTATTGAAGCACCTCAGAATGCAACATGATGTATGTTGATAACTCCAATACCTTTGTCTGATTGTCTGCATTGACCATATTGAAATGATTGTAATATGCATTAATTGTATTAATGCACCTTGTGATACATGTGTAAAAGTTGAACCTGATTGTACTTTTGTAATGATAATTTTGAAATGGTTTGGAATGTTCTTCCAGATATTTTATGAATAAAGTATATCTTTCAAAAAAACAACAAAAAAAATTTTGGGAGAAGTCAACGCAGACACCGCGACTCAGGAGAGAATTGAGGAGGACCCACTGTCAAAGAACGGAATAGCCCTAAACATTACATTGCTGTAGTGTTTCTATCCCTCCCTCCTCCTCAAACCTAAAAAAAAAGAGGGAGAGGGAGAGGCAGTGCCTTCAGGAGTGCACCAGACCTGCGAGGGACACTCTTCTGAAAGTGAATTTTAAATAAAAATCAGCTGATTGGTGAGTAAATCTTGGGAGCAGACTCGGAGAGAGGAGCACCGGAGTGGTGAGTATAAATCTAGCTTACCTCGGGGATTCGCGGCCTTATCTCCAGGGAGCAGACTAGGAGGGAGGAGCACTGGAGTACTGACCTTGGGGCACAGAGTAACTGAAGCCAAAACTGAAAAAGTGGCATCACAGGAAAGCTGTGACCTGATTAGTTGGTAGGAAATCTGCACCGAATTTGGAAAAAAAATACTGCAAAGCTAATTAATAAATTAATTATCTAAGTCAAGATGGCTGGGCAAGTGATGTGCTGTAGCTGTATGATGTGGGAGCTGGCAGATCCCATTGCAAGATGCAGTGACCACATCTGCAGTAAGTGTTGGTTGCTGGAGCAACTCCGGCTCAGAATTGACGAGCTGGAGTCTGAGCTCTGGATGCTGCGGCACATCCGGGTGGGGGGGGAGAGTTACCTGGACGCTTTGTTTCAGGAGGCAGTCACACCCGGTACACTAAGTACCTCAAGTTCGGTCAGTGGTCAAGGTCAGCAGGGTGTGACTGCAATTGAGGCAGGTAGAGGGATCCTATGTTCAGGAACAGAGGAGCCTCAGCTCTTGACCTTGTCTAACAGTTACGAGGTACTTGCTCCCTGTTTGGATGAGGAACAGGGCTGTAGGGAGAATGAGCCAGCTGACCATGGCACCGTGGCACAGGAGACCATTCAAGAGGGGTGAGCAAAAAGACAAGTGGTAGTTGTAGGGGATTCTATAATTAGGGGAATTGATAGCATCCTTTGTAAGCAGGATCAAGAGTCCCGCATTGTATGTTGCCTGCCTGGTGCCAGGGTGAGGGACATCCCTGACCGGCTTAAAAGGATATTGGAGAGGGAGGGGGAGGTTCCAGTTGTTGTGGTCCATGTCGGGACAAATAACATAGGTAAGACTAGGAAAGAGGACCTGTTTGGGGATTATCAGGAACTAGGAACTAAATTAAAGAACAGGTCCTCAAGGGTTATAATCTTTGGATTACTACCCGAGCCACGTGCAAATTGGCATAGGGACGCGAGAATAAGGGAAGTAAACACGTGGCTAAAGGAGTGGTGTAGGAAAGAGGGGTTCCATTTCGTGAGGCACTGGCATCAGTATTGGAACAGGAGGGATCCATACCGTTGGGACGGTCTCCACCTGAACCAATCTGGGACCAATGTTCTAGCGAAAAGGGTAAATAGGGTGGTCAACAGGACTTTAAACTAGAAAGGGGGTGGGGTGGGGTGGAGGGAAGGGTAAAACTCCAGGAAGTATGACTAATAGGAAACAAAGCAACAGGTTAGCATGTGGCGGGGGGAGGGGGGTGTGGATTCAACTTCATGGAAAGTTTTGTAAAAACTGAAAAGAAAGGAGAGCCCAGGAGAGGCTATTAAAGTCCCCAGAACACAAAATAGGACAGAGTGTTTGGAAAGGGCTAGGAATCTAACTTCAAACATATCAGATAAAGGGACGACAATGAGAAAGGGGACGGGAAATACAGGATGAAGGTGTTGTATCTGAATGCACGCAGTATACAAAATAAAGTAAATGAGCTTGTGGCGCAGATTGAAATTGGCAGGTATGATGTGGTGGGCATCATGGAGACATGGCTGCAAGGGGATCAGGACTGGGAGCTAAATAGCCAAGGATATACATCTTATCGAAAAGATAGGCAGGTTGGCAGAGGGGGTGGGGTTGCTTTGTTAGTAAGAAATGAAATTAAGTCAATAGCTGGAAATGACGTAGGGTCAGATGATGTAGAATCTGTGTGGGTAGAGTTGAGGAACCGCAAAGGTAAAAAAACCATAATGGGAGTTATGTACAGGCCTCCAAACAGTAGTCAGGATGTGGGGCACAAGATACACCAGGAGATAGAAAAGGCACCTAAGAAAGGCAAGGTTACAGTGATCATGGGGGATTTCAATATGCAGGTAGACTGGGAAAATCAGGTTGGTAATGGATCCCAAAAAAAGGAATTTGTGGAATGTCTAAAAGATGGCTTTTTGGAGCAGCTTGTGGTGGAGCCCACTAGGGAACAGGCAATTCTAGATTTAGTGATGTGTAATGAGGCAGATTTGATAAGGGAGCTTAAGGTGAAGGAACCCTTAGGAGGAAGTGACCATAATATGATAGAATTTACCCTGCAATTTGAGAGGAAAAAGCTGGAATCAGATATAACGGTATTACAGTTAAATAAAGGCAACTACAGAGGCATGAGGGAGGAGCTGGCCAGAATTGACTGGGAGATGAGCCTAGCAGGAATGACAGTGGAACAGCAATGGCAGGAGTTTCTGGGAGTAATTTGGGAGACACAGCAAAAATTCATCCCTAAGAAGAAGCAGCATACTAAAGGGAGGACGAGGCAACCATGGCTGACAAGGGAAGTCAGGGACAGCATAAAAGCTAAAGGGAAAGCATACAATGTGGCGAAAAGCAGTGGGAAACCAGGGGATTGGGAAGCCTACAAAGACCAACAGAGGACAACTGAAAAAGAAATAAGGAGGGAGAAAATTATGAGGGTAAACTAGCCATTAATATATAAGATTGCAAGAGTTTTTTTTAGATATATAAAGGGTAAGAGAGAGGCAAAAGTGGACATTAAGCTGCTGGAAAATGACACTGGAGAAGTAGTAGTGGGGAACAAAGAAATGGCGGAGGAACTGAATAGGTACTTTGCGTCAGTCTTCACGGTGGAAGACACGAGTACCATCCCCAAAGTTCAAGAGAGTTGGGGGACAGAGGTGAGTATGGTGGCCACTACCAAGGAGAAGGTGCTAGGAAAACTGAAAGGTCTGAAGCTGGATAAAGGAAGGTGGTATTACACCCCAGAGTTCTGAAGAAGATAGCTGAAGAGATAGTGGAGGCGTTAGTGGTGATCTTTCAGGAATCACTGGAGTCAGGGAGGGTCCCAGAAGTCTGGAAAATCGCTAATGTAGGCCCCTGTTTAAGAAGGGAGTGAAGCAAAAGACGGGAAATTACAGGCCCATTAGCCTGACCTCGGTTGTTGGTAAGATTTTAGAGTCCATTATTAAGGATAAGATTTCAGAATACTTGGAGGTGCATGATAAAATAGGGCAAAGTCAGCATGGGTTCATCAAGGGGAGGTAATGCCTGACAAATCTGTTAGAATTCTTTGAGGAGGTAACGAGTAGGTTAGACAAAGGAGAGCCAATAGATGTTATCTACTTGGACTTCCGAAAGGCCTTTGACAAGGTGCTGCACAGGAGGCTGCTCAGTAAGATAAGAGCCCATGGTGTTAGAGGCAAGGTACTGGCATGGATAGAAGACTAGCTGTCTGGCAGGAGGCAAAGAGTGGGGATAAGGGGGTCCTTCTCAGGATGGCAGCCGGTGACTAGTGGAGTCCCGCAGGGGTCAGTGTTGGGACCACAACTTTTCACTTTATACATTAATGATCTAGATGAAGGAACTGAGGGCATCCTGGCTAATTTTGCAGATGATACAAAGATAGGTGGAGGGACAGGTAGTATTGAGGAGGCAGAGAGGCTGCAGAAGGATTTGGACAGGTTAAGAGAATGGGCAAAGAAGTAGCAGATGGAATACAACGTGGGGAAGTGTGAGTTCATGCATTTTGGCAGGAAGAATAGAGACATAGACTATTTTCTAAATGGGGAGAGAATTCAGAAATCTGGAGTGCAAAGGGACTTGGCAGTCCTAGTCCAGGATTCTCTCAAGGTTAACTTGCAGGTTGAGTCGGTAGTTAGGAAGGCAAATGCAATGTTGGCATTTATTTCGAGGGGACTAGAATATAAAAGCAGGGATGTGCTGCTGAGATTTTATAAGGAATATTGTGAGCAATTTTGGGCCCCGTATCTCAGGAAGGATGTTCTGGCCCTGGAGAGGGTCCAGAGGAGGTTCGCAAGAACGATCCCAGGAATGAAAGGCTTAACATATGAGGAACGTTTGAGGATTCTGGGTCTATACTCTATGGAGTTTAGAAGGATAAGGGGGGATCGGATTGAAACTTACAGAATACTGAAAGGCCTGGATAGAGTGGACGTGGGGAGGATGTTTCCATTAGTAGGAGAGACTAGGACCCGAGGGCACAGCCTCAGAGTAAAGGGAAGACCTTTTAGAACAGAGATGAGGAGAAACTTCTTTAGCCAGAGAGTGGTGAATCTATGGAATTCATTGCCACAGAAGGCTGTGGAGGCCAGGCCATTGAGTGTATTTAAGACCGAGACAGATAGGTTCTTGATTGGTAAGGGGATCAAAGGTTACGGGGAGAAGGGGGCTGAGAAACTTATCAGCCATGATTGAATGGCGGAGCAGACTCGATGGGCCGAAGGGCCTAATTTCTGCTCCAATGTCTTATGGTCTGTCAACTCAGCTCTTCTAGTTTCCATCAATAGTTATATT
This sequence comes from Carcharodon carcharias, assembly GCF_017639515.1. Lineage (NCBI taxonomy): Eukaryota > Metazoa > Chordata > Chondrichthyes > Lamniformes > Lamnidae > Carcharodon > Carcharodon carcharias. The sequence continues at coordinate 180,281,474 of NC_054471.1, forward strand.
GACTTACGCTATAAATTGCATTGCAAAAGCTTCAACTTTTCTCATATTGGAAAGACATCTAGTGGCGCTGCCTTTTTGCTCTTTTAGTTATCAATCGGGCTGAGCTGGAGAACTGAACATGGATGCATAATGCTAAAGATTTCGAGTAACAAGCAGATGCTGGCAAGTATTTCCAAGCAGACACCAAAACAAAAGACATCAAACACACAAATACTACACATATGTTTTAAAAAATCATGTCTACGAATAGTTACTCCAACATACCTTTAGCCTAGTTGGCTCATGAAAAATCATTGATTGCGCTGTATTCAAAGAAGCAGTTGGTGAGCTTGCCAGAAGAGGCAAGTTTAATGAAGCCTGGGAAAAGAACAAAATATGGTTAGGTGTGGAATAAGTTAGAGCAATAAATCAAAATATAAAAGACAAATGCGGCTGAATATGCATCTCAGTTTTGAACTTCAGCAAGCAGTTCCGTTGCTGAAGCCAACATTCTTCCCTAAAGTATCATCAAAACAAATTAAACAGACATGACAGTTGGCATGGGGAGGCAATGGCATAGTGGTATTGTCACTGGACTAATAATCCAGAGACCCAGGATAATGCCAGATGATGGAATTTGAATTCAATGAAAAAAAATTGGAATTAAAAGTCTAATGATGACCATGAAACCATCGTCGATTGTTGTAAAAACCCATCTGGTTCACTAATGCCCTTTAGGGAAGGAAATCTGGCCTACATGACTCCAGACCCACAGCAATTTGGTTGACTTTTAAAATACCCTCTGATGATCAGAAATTTACCTTAGCTGTACAATATCTAATGATAAAAGCAAAATATGTGGATGCTGGAAACCTGGAACAAAAACTGCTGGAAAAACTCAGCAGGTCTGACAGCATCCGTGGAGGGAAAGACAGAGTTAACGTTTCGAGTCCATATGACTCTTCTTCAGAACTAAAGGGAAGTAGAAATGTGGTGAAATTTCAAACACCACCCTGCTCTCGTGCCCATATGTCCGTCCTTGGCCTGCTTCAATGTGCCAGTGAAGCTCAACGCAAACCGGGGGAACAGCACCTCATCTTCCGATTAAGCACTTTACAGCCTTCCGGACTTAACATTGAGTTCAACAACTTCAGATCATGAACTTTCTCCTCCATCCCCGCCCCTTTTTGATCCCCTTTTTTCAAATATTTATTTTTATTTATATATATATATATATATATATATATTTTCCCACCTGTTTCTATTATTATTTTTAAAATTTATTTCCATTCATTGTTTTATCCCGACCTTTTAGCCTATTTTGATCTTTTCTCCCACACCATCCCCTCCCCCCACCAGGGCCATCTGTCACTTGCTCATCCTGCTTTCTACTCTTAATGTCACTATAGCACCTCCTTTAGCTAATATCACTACCATCAACATTGACCTTTTGTGTGTGACATCTTTTGCAATCTCTCCTTCGCCTCCACCTATCACTGGCCTTCTATCCAGCTTCATCTGTCCCATTCCCCTTAAACAATATATATTTCACCACAACAAAAACAGAATTACCTGGAAAAACTCAGCAGGTCTGGCAGCATCGGCGGAGAAGAAAAGAGTTGACGTTTCGAGTCCTCATGACCCTTCGACAGAACTTGAGTTCGAGTCCAAGAAAGAGTTGAAATATAAGCTGGTTTAAGGTGTGGGGGGGGGGGGGGGGGGGGGGGGGAGAGAGAGAGAGAGAGAGAGAGAAGTGGAGGGGGTTGGTGTGGTTGTAGGGACAAACAAGCAGTGATAGAAGCAGATCATCAAAAGATGTCAACAACAATAGAACAAAAGAACACATAGGTGTTAAAGTTGATGATATTATCTAAACGAATGTGCTAATTAAGAATGGATGGCAGGGCACTCAAGGTATAGCTCTAGTGGGGGTGGGGAGAGCATAAAAGATTTTAAGATATTTAAAAATAATGGAAATAGGTGGGAAAAGAAAAATCTATATAATTTATTGGAAAAAAAAGGAAGAAGGAAACAGAAAGGGGGTGGGGATGGGGGAGGGAGCTCACGACCTAAAGTTGTTGAATTCAATATTCAGTCCGGAAGGCTGTAAAGTCCCTAGTCGGAAGATGAGGTGTTGTTCCTCCAGTTTGCGTTGGGCTTCACTGGAACAATGCAGCAAGCCAAGGACAGACATGTGGGCAAGAGAGCAGGGTGGAGTGTTAAAATGGCAAGCGACAGGGAGGTTTGGGTCATTCTTGCGGACAGACCGCAGGTGTTCTGCAAAGCGGTCGCCCAGTTTACGTTTGGTCTCTCCAATGTAGAGGAGACCACATTGGGAGCAACGAATGCAGTAGACTAAGTTGGGGGAAATGCAAGTGAAATGCTGCTTCACTTGAAAGGAGTGTTTGGGCCCTTGGATGGTGAGGAAAGAGGAAGTGAAGGGGCAGGTGTTGCATCTTTTGCGTGGGCATGGGGTGGTGCCATAGGAGGGGGTTGAGGAGTAGGGGGTGATGGAGGAGTGGACCAGGGTGTCCCGGAGGGAGCGGTCCCTACGGAATGCCGATAGGGGGGGGTGAAGGGAAGATGTGTTTGGTGGTGGCATCATGCTGGAGTTGGCGGAAATGGCAGAGGATGATCCTTTGAATGAGGAGGCTGGTGGGGTGATAAGTGAGGACAAGGGGGACCCTATCATGTTTCTGGGAGGGAGGAGAAGGCGTGAGGGCGGATGCGCGGGAGATGGGCCGGACACGGTTGAGGGCCCTGTCAACGACCGTGGGTGGACCGTGGATTTTTCTTATCCTACCTATTTCCATTATTTTTAAATATCTTAAAATCTCTTATGCTCTCCCCACCCCCACTAGAGCTATACCTTGAGTGCCCTACCATCCATTCTTAATTAGCACATTCGCTTAGATAATATCACCAACTTTAACACCTATGTGTTCTTTTGTTCTATTGTTGTTGACATCTTTTGATGATCTGCTTCTATCACTGCTTGTTTGTCCCTACAACCACACCAACCCCCTCCACTTCTCTCTCTCTCTCTCTCTCTCTCTCTCCCCCCCCACCCCCCCCACACACACACACCTTAAACCAGCTTATATTTCAACTCTTTCTTGGACTCGAACTCAAGTTCTGTCGAAGGGTCATGAGGACTCGAAACGTCAACTCTTTTCTTCTCCGCCGATGCTGCCAGACCTGCTGAGATTTTCCAGGTAATTCTGTTTTTGTTTTGGATTTCCAGCATCCGCAGTTTTTTTGTTTTTATATCTATATATTTCACCACATTCTACTTCTCTTAAGTTCTGAAGAAGAGTCATACAGACTCAAAACGTTAACTCTGTCTTTCTTTCGCCACAGATTGTCAGATCTGCTGAATATCTAATGATATACTTGTGTGACCCCAAAGTTCTGAAAATGGGACCCCTTGTTACGTGCACTCTGTCATGTTTTTATAATAATTTCTTTTTAATTAATTCATGGAATATGAGCTGCCTTCTTGAACCACTGCAGTACATGTGGTGTAGGTACAGCCAAAGCATTGTTAAGGAGGGAGTTCCAGGATTTTGACACAGCAATAGTGAAGGTACAGTGATATATTTCCAAGTAGGGATGGTGAGTGGCTTAGAGGGAAACTTCCAGGAGGTGGTGCTCCCATCCATCTGCTGCCCTTGTCCTTCTAGATGGTAATGGTCGTGGGTTTGGAAGATGCTGGAAGTGGCCTTGGTGAGTTCCTGCAGCGCATCTTGTAGATGGTACACACAGACATTGTAAGGTGATGGTGGAGAGAGTGAATGTTTGGGGATGGGGAACCAATCAAGCAGGCTGCTTTGTCCTGGGTGGTGTCAAGCTTCTTGAGTGTTGTTGGAGCTGCACTCATCCAAGCAAGTGGGGAGTATTCCATCACACTTCTGACTTGTGCCTTGTGGACAGGCTTTGGGAGTCAGTGGTGAGTTACTCGCCACATCGTTCCTGCCTGTGACCTGCTCTTGTAGCCACAGCATTTAAATAGTTGGTCCAGTTCAGCTTCCGGTCAATGGTAACCTCCAGGATGTTGTTAGCGGGAGATTCAATAATGGTAATTGAATGGCATGGGGCGATGGTTAGATTCTCTCCTGATGGAGATGGCATTTGTGTGGCATGAATATTACTTGCCACTTGACAGCCGAAGTTTAGAGGTTGTCCTAGATCTTACTGCATTTAGACATGGACTGCTTCAGTATCTGACAAGTTGCAAATGGTGCTGATCAATCATCAGCCAACATCCCCACTTCTGACCTTATAATGGATAGAAGGTGATGAAGCAGCTGAAGGGGATTGGGCCTAGGACGCTACATTGAGTAACTTCTGCAGTGATACCCTGGAACTGAGATGATCAACCCCCAAAAACCCCAACTACCTTCCTTTGTGCTAGGTTTGACTCCAACTAGTGGAGAGTGTTCCCCTTGAGGCCACACTCGGTCAAATGCTGCCTTGATGTCAAGGGCAGTCACTCCCACCTCACCTCTGGAGTTCAGCACTTTTGTGCATGTTTGAACCAAGCCTATAATAAGGGCAGGAGCCGAGTGGCCATGGTGGAACCCAAACTTAGCATCAGCGAGCAGGTTATTGCTAAGCAAGTGCTGCTTGATAGCAGAGTTGATGACCCCTTCCATCACTTCACTGATGATGGAGAGTAGACTGATGGGGCAGTAATTGGCCGAGTTGGATTTATCATGCTTTTGTGTACAGGACATATCTAGGCATTTTTCCATATTGCTGAGTAGATGCCAGTGTTTTAGCTGTACTGGAACAGCTCGTCTAGGGGCACTGCAAGTTCTGGAGCACAAGTCTTCAGTACTATTGCCGGAATATTGTCAGGGCCCATAGTTTTTGCAGTATCCAGTGCTTTCAGCTGTTTCTTGATATTATGAAGTGAATCAAATTGGCTGAAGACTGGTATCTGTAATGCTGGGACCCCCCCCCCCCCCCCCCCCCCCCCCCCCCCACCGATATGGATGCCACTCGGCACCAATACCAATCACTCATAAGGGATTGAATATAGACTCTGGGGTTCATTTAGAGGTTAGGCACGTGAGAAAAAGGTACATGTGTATAAAGCTTGAAGACGCATCAGCAGAGCCATGTGTGTGCGCTCATGTCTAAGCAAAAGTTAACCTAAAAATGGTTTGCATGACACACTTTCTTTCTAGTGATGTCATGCTCCTATTCCCTAAAGGCTTATTACAACACATTCAATACTGCAATATCACATGTGCCCAAACATACAGTGCTCCTACTTTCCAGAAGTTGGACTGGTTACCATCCCATCTCCAATCTCCAATCTCCTTTTCCTGTTCCAAGTCCTTGAATATGCTGGCATCTCCCAGAAAGATGCCCATTTTTCCCCGAACTCCATGTTTGAAACCCTTCAATTAGGTTTCCACCCCACCACAGTGTTGAGTCAGATCTCACTAAAGTCACAAATGACCGCCCGTGTGACTGCGACAATGGTAAACTATCCCTTCTCAACAAGTCTGCAGCCTTTGACTGCCTAACATGTCACCACTCTGGGTGGGACTGCACTCACCTGGTGCCATTCTTTTCTATCCCATTTTAGCCAAAGAATCACCTGCAATGATTTCTCTTCCTGCGCCAATGCCTCTGATGGGGTGGGGCGGTGGGGGTTGCACACCAGAGATTCCCTGGCTTCCTCTTATTTTTCAACTACATATTGTCCCTGGGGGTTTCATCTGAAAACAAGCATCAGCTTTCACATATACATGAATGACACCAGTCCCACCTCTCACCACCTCTCTTGAACACTCCCCCACCCCACTGTCTCTAAATGGTTTGACTAGTGGTCTGACATTCAACAATCATCAGAAATTTCATCCAACCAGAATTGGGGGAGTGCAAATTCAACCTCAAAATCTCAAAGCCCATGAAAAATCAAAAGACAGGGGCATAAAATTTGAAATATTGAAAGAACGGTTGCCCCCATACAAACACTGTAACCTCTCCAATCTAGAACTCTGAACTTTGGAAACGCCAGTGCTCCCGAATTTTTTTTCAGCCAGCCCCGCATTTCTCAGACTCACCACTTGCAGCCCTGGACCCACTGGATTCATGCCAGGGAGATGAGTGACAGCTTGAGACTTTGCTGTGTCGCAGCACTTTGCACTTTGTGTCCAATCCAACTTATCCAGCGTTGGATCTTCTGGGGAACCTCTGCAGTCTCGCAACCGGGTGGCTTACTGTGGCGCTGCTTCTGCATCTTTATGCATTACCTTCCTCCCTTAGTCTGGGCTGTTTGTTGCTGCTCATGTTATTTTTCATTTCATTCTGAGCTGCTGATGGCTCTCTGTCAGGTTTGTTGCCGGGGTCTTGTAGCTTACAGATGAAATTAACATCAGCCGGCAATCAAAGTGCTGTTCATTGCACCCCTCCCTGCCCCCACCAAAGACAATGTGAATGGAGAGAGAACACACACTTCGAAATCTTAAGAATTTGTGTTTGTGTCCAGGGTTTTCTCTCACTCTTTCCAGGATTGCAAGGAAAGTACTGATCTGTAAGTATGTTTGATCGCAGAGGTCTGCTTGCTGTTGGGGGAAGGGAGGTGGGGCACGATTTTTAATTTTTAAAAGAGGCACATCAAAAGACATTGGGAAAGCAGGCAAAGTGAAACAGAGCACAGGTCCGCCTAAAGGAATCGCAACTAGTGGTTCAGGATACCTAAAATCCTGACTTATTTATCTCCCAACCAACATAATTCATGTTACAACATGTGCTGATCCCACAGGCACAAATATAAGAGCAAAATACTGCGGATGCTGGAAATCTGGAATAAAAACAGAAAATGCTGGAAAAACTCAGGTCTGGCAGCGTCTGTGGAAAGAGAAACAGAGTTAACATTTTGAGTCCGTATGACTCATCTTCAAGAAGGACCTCTTCAGACCTGAGTATTTCCAGCATTTTCTGTTTTTATTTCAGACACAAATGTATGGGGTCCCTTCCCTATTGGGAATTACATGGCTTCCTTCCAACAAGCCAAGTTCAAACCCATGCCTAAATCTCTGATACAAAACATAAGCATGGGTGGAAAACTAATTGCAAATTAGTTTTTCCTGAAGCTGGTGCAACATAATTGCCAGGAAACATAGCAGTTTGTACATATTCAACCAATAATAGGTTGTAGGTGCTTCCTGCTGTGCTACCACTAAGTTATAATTAGTAACTAAGCAGCAATATCTTTTGCTATGATGACGAGACAGATCAATCATGCATAATGATTTGTCAAACACATACATTTCCTGTATTTCGAATAAAACCAACTAAAAGCAATCATGAAAACATTCTCCTAGCCAGCCTCCCACCTTCCATAAACCTAAGCTTGCCTGAACTCTGCTGGCCATATCCAAACTCGCACTAAGACCCATTCCTCCATCGCCCTTGTGTTCAATGGCCTATGTTGGCTGCAAAGTTCAAAATGCATGAGGGCTGCAGGCAAATTTGCCCCCGAAACATCACAAGTAGCTCACAAGAAAAAGAGAAAAATTCCAGGCAGGTCACCCCATATAATTACATTATGGCTCCTTGATGGTCCAAGCGGGGCTGAACAATTGAAGGCGTAGGCACTGAGCCTATGCGTCTCATTGGGAGCACTGTTTTCAAGACAGAATTTAAGCGGGGGAGTAGCAAACACAGGAGGGACAGAATTTGAGTAGCTGCTCCTCCAGATTCCTTCCCCCTCACTCATGCTGCTTTTCCAGAGATAGAACATACTATTGTATCTATGGCAAGAGAGGGGTAAAATATCAAAAACGATTCCTGTTGGAAAGGTCCAAGTTAAAGCGAGCACACTGACCCCATAGAGCTTGAATCTTTAGGTAGTGATAGGCCTCAAGTCTACGATGGCAGTAGATCAACACCTCTTGTCTGAATCTCACCAACAAAGCCAAAGATAAAAGTTGATGCAAAGTGTCGCATTGCTGAAAAAGGCTTTTGTCTTGGCACGTTTATCATGGAAGCGAGGCAAACCATCAACGAAATTTGCATCCACAGGTACAGTGTCTCAAAAACGGCAACCTCATGACCAAGGCCATGCCAGATGTCAGGCTGGGCGGTTCAGACCAAGCCAGGTCTGGTGGGGTCAAGAGTCGCTCGGAGCACAGGAACAGACCAGCAAAGCAGATAACTAGCCAAGCGCCACAATGTACCAATGCAGCGCCTAGCTCAATTGTTCAAGTAAGTTTTTTAAAATTTTACTCAATTAAAATTGATGCATGGGACGTTCTAATAATGCCCAGTTTTCAGGCAACTCCAGTGTTTGGACAGCGAGATTTGAGACCGCGTCTGTAGTAATGTTTCAGTTATGCAAAAATCTTCTCAGAACAAACAGTGCAATGTCACTTCAATACCACAGTTATGTTAAAAGTTTCCAATAAATTACAGGCAATTATCTCTGCATAATAAAAAATAAATCCTAAAACAGCCACATCAACCAATTGCTTGAAATCAAAAAGAGAAGTGGAGTTGCCCTGTCTTGAAACACTGCTGCCCAAAAAGATTGTCAGGAAATCGGCACAACAGCTGAATGATTTTATCACCCTCCTTAGCTCACAGCAATAGTTAAAATACAATTGGTCTATAATTTACCAAGGACAACATATTACAATCCTTCAAATCAAACATGTGCACTGTGCCCATGATATTCACAAATTAGCCATCTTTATAACTTCTCAGTCTATCATTTATACATAATCAGACAATTCTGTGAAAGTAGAACAACTGTACTCAATCTCTAAGATAATAGCAAAATACTGCGGATGCTGGAAATCTAGAACAAAAACAAAAATACATAGAAAAATTCAGCAGGTCTGACAGCATCTGCAGAGGAATACAGTTAACGTTTCGAGTCTGAATGACTCTTCATCAGAACTAAGGAAAAATAGAAAAGAGGTGAAATATAAGCTGGTTTAAGGGGGTGGGACAGGTAGAGCTGGATAGAGGGCCAGTGATAGGCAAAGAAGAGATTGCCAATGATGTCATAGACAAAAGGACAAAGCATGATGCCACCGCCAAACACACCTTCCCTTCACCATCCCTGGCAGCATTTCGAAGGGATCGTTCCCTCTGGGACACCCTGGTCCACTCCTCCATTACCCCCTACACCTCAACTCCTTCCCATGGCACCTTTCCATGCAACCGCAGAAGGTGCAACACCTGCCCCTTTACCTGCCCCTTTACTTCCCCTCTCCTCACCGTCCAAGGGCCCAAACACTCCTTTCAAGTGAAGCAGCTTTTCACTTGCACTTCCCTCAATTTAGTCTACTGCATTCGCTGCTCCCAATGTAGTTTCCTCCACATTGGACAGACCAAACGCAGATTGGGTGACTGCCTTGCGGAACACCTTCGGTCTGTCCGCAAACATGACCCAGACCTCCCTGTCACTTGCCATTTCAACACACCACCCTGCTCTCATGCCCATCCTTGGCCTGCTGCAATATTCCAGTGAAGCTCAATGCAAACTGGAGGAACAGCACCTCATCTTCCAACTAGGCACTTTACAGCCTTCCGGACTGAATATTGAGTTCAACAACTTTAGATCATGAACTCTCTCCTCCTTCCCCACCCCCTTTCCAATCCTCCTTTTTCCAGTAATTTATATATATTTTGCATTTCGCACCAATTTCCATTATTTTGAAATGTATTTACATCCATTGTTTTATCTCTACCTTTTATCCTATTTCGATTCCCCCTTACCGCACCCCCACTAGGGCTATCTGTCCCTTGCTCATCCTGCTTTCCACCCTTAATGTCCCCATTAGCACATTTCTTAGCTAATATCACCACCGTCAACACCTCTTTGTCCTTTTGTCTATGACATCTTTTGGCAATCTCCACCTATCAATGGCCCTCTATCAAGCTCTACCTGTCCCACCCCCATTAAGCCAGCTTACATTTTACCTCTTTTCTATTTTTCCTTAGTTCTGATGAAGAGGCATTTGGACTTGAAACGGTAACTGTATTCCTCTCCACAGATGCTGTCAGACCTGCTGAGTTTTTCCAGGTATTTTTGTTTTTGTACTCAACCTCTACCTGGCACTCTCTTCTCTTCCTGGTTTTTATTTCTGTACTCTGGTTACTACTGTGAAAGAACTTTCGCAATATTCTGCAAACATGCACCCATCTTACTCATTTCAAATGCTAACTGACCTCTTTATTTTTAAGATTTTCTTTCACCAGTTTGAGAGTTCTATCATTGTTTTTAACTTTTAATCCGCTGCAAATTAAATAATAACCTGCAGACAGTGTTTTATCGGGTACTTATACACACAAGAAACAGGATTGGCAATACTCAAGCTCATAGGACAACTCAGATAAATGACAAATCCTGGTTTGGAAACCTGTCAACATACACAATAGTGACAGTACTAAGGCAGTTGATTTATTCAACATTATTTGAAAAGGAACAGCGAAGGTCTACACGCCCTATCTTTTTATATTACAAATACTGAGTGATCTCTTAATGTATTTCCAGTGCTTTTTTTTGTTTACACTTCAAGTACAGATTTTGGGCTAAATGTTTTTCAATATTTATAGGTATGCACACTAGAAACAGTAAAAGCTAGACAGAGGTTTCCAAGTTTCATGAATTCGCTCATTTAGCTAGGGTTGACAGAAGTACTATGAGGGGGAACAAATAGGGTAACTAGAGGGAACATATTTCTGCTGGCCGGGGAGTCTAAGACAAGAGACACTAGTCTAAAAAAAAGTCAGATCTTTCAGGGGTGAAATCAGGAAACACTTCTAAACACAAAAGGCAGTAGAAGTTTGGAACACTATTCCACAAATGGCAATTGATGCAAGATCAATTGTAAATTTTAATTCTAAGATTGATAGATTTTGTTGCCCAAAAGTCTTATGGAGCTGGGTAACATAATCAGGCATGATTTCACTGAATGGCAAAATAGGCTTGATGGATTAAATAGCCAACTCCTATTCCTATGTTCCTAATTGGGTCTCAGTGTCCCATGTAAAGTAATGGATCAACTCCCATTCCCACCTTTGAACTGTACAGTGAGTCATGCACATACAGAGCTTGAATGGGAAGAGTTAACCTTAGCTGAGGCACCATCTGCATCTGTTTAAACAGCTTGCAGACACACTCTACAAAAGCTCACACATGAAGCTCATCAGCCACAAGGATGAGAGAGCTCAATGCACCAATAGTCCAGCTACAAGTCAACATCTTCAAAAGGAGGCATGCTGATAAACAGCTGAAACCAATACAAGTAGTCACTGTTGGTGAATGAAATAAAATCCTAAACAAAAGCAGAATTACCTGGAAAAACTCAGCAGGTCTGGCAGCATCGGCGGTGAAGAAAAGAATTGACGTTTCGAGTCCTCATGACCCTTCAGCAGAACTAAAAAAAATCCTGTTTGTATTTAATGGGTTATGAGGATATGCTCAGTATTACACTTTAAGATTTCATCTCTTTGTACCATGGAAACTACAATCCAGGGGGCCAAGATTTTGCGTCCGCTCCGCCTCTGGTCAAATCAGGCCAAGGCACAAATTTAGCCCTCACAGTTGGAACACTGCACAGTTCTAGTAAACATGTTCCAGAAAGGATACACAGGGACTGGTGGGGTAGTTTTAAGACAAAATTTACAGGGGTGACACCTGAATCAAGATTGTATCTATCTCTGGAAAGAAAGAATGACCAAATAGAGATAAATTATAAAAAGATTAGGTCAGGTAAATGTTACACTTGCAGGAGAGTTCAAAACCAGAGGTCAGACAAGATAGACCAGCTTAAATGTAAGACAGTCACCAAGAGAGAATTCAGGAGAAACATTTCTAGCTGGAGTGATGAGACTATGGAACTCGTAATCACAGGGAGTAATTAAGGTGAATCTGGATAAGCACATGGGGGAGAAGGGGCTAGAGGGTCATGTTGATGGGGGTTAGATAAGGAAGCACCTGTGCAGCATAAACAGCAACACCGACCCACTGAGCCAAATGGGATGATTCTGTGCTGTGAATACGATGCAATTCTCCTTCCCGCCTCCAGTTAGCAGCCCCGGAGCCCGCTTTCTGCCAGGTTATTTGCTGGGGCCCGGGGACCAGGACAATTCGGGGCGAACACCTAGCGCCTACCACCAGGGCTGCGTTTCAAATGATACTCAACGCCAGCTCGGGGGGGGGGGGGGGGGGGGGGGGGGCGGCGGGGGGGTTGGTGCCAGGAGAGAACAAAATCCACAGCAACGGTACAACAAACGCCCGCCCATTTGGCCGGAGTGGGGATAGCCAAGACACTACTCACCGCTCCGGCTGCGATCCTCCTCGACTCCAATCCGCCCAAACTCAGTTCAAACTTCGCTACGGCTGTGCGCACGCGCATCCTCAAACGGCTAGCTCTCGCTTCACTTCCGGCTAGAGCTAACGGGCATGCGCGCTGAGGCCTACTCCCTCAGTGACTGACAGTAGGTCTAACTCCGGCGTTTCTTTGCCTCTTGCACATTACGTATACTCAGTCCATCTCGGGGCGGGGGAAGAATGTACCTACTGCGCATGTCCGAGGTAGCCACTGCAATGCGCATGTGTAGAAGCCGTTCCCGGCTGTTAGGCTGTGCGCATGCGTATTTCTTGACTGTCGGATTTTTTTTTCCGTCTCACTTCAGGTTTGTGCTTTTCATTCAAATGCTGCGATGTTTCTTATTGCGACCTGTACCAATTAAATAACCACACTATTTTATGTCCGCCAACTCGTTGTGATTTAATCTCGGGACCAGCGCTCGGATCACATGGAAAATGTAAATAAATACCTTGGAAGCCGAGAACGCGAAATTTGAATGAACAGAAATGGCGGAGAAGATATAAGGACTAAAGAGAGAGAGGAAACTACCCAGGGAGAGAAGGGGGGAGAGTATACCCAGGGAGAGAAGGGGGGAGAGTATACCCAGGGAGAGAAGGGGGGAGAGTATACCCAGGGAGAGAAGGGGGGAGAGTATACCCAGGGAGAGAAGGGGGGAGAGTATACCCAGGGAGAGAAGGGGGGAGAGTATACCCAGGGAGAGAAGGGGGGAGAGTATACCCAGGGAGAGAAGGGGGGAGAGTATACCCAGGGAGAGAAGGGGGGAGAGTATACCCAGGGAGAGAAGGGGGGAGAGGATACCCAGGGAGAGAAGGGGGGAGAGGATACCGGGGGAGAGTATACCCAGGGAGAGAATGCCCAGGGAGAGAAGGGGGGAGAGTATACCCAGGGAGAGAAGGGGGGAGAGTATACCCAGGGAGAGAAGGGGGGAGAGTATACCCAGGGAGAGAAGGGGGAGAGTATACCCAGGGGGAGAGCATACCCAGGGAGAGAAGGGGGGAGAGTATACCCAGGGAGAGAAGGGGGAGGGCATACCCAGGGAGAGAAGGGGGAGAGTATACCCAGGGAGAGAAGGGGGAGAGTATACCCAGGGAGAGAAGGGGGAGAGTATACCCAGGAAGAGAAGGGGGAGAGTATACCCAGGGGGAGAGTATACCTGGGGAGAGAAGGGGGAGAGTATGCCCAGGGAGAGAAGGGGGAGAGTATGCCCAGGGAGAGAAGGGGGGAGAGTATGCCCAGGGAGAGAAGGGGGGAGAGTATGCCCAGGGAGCGAAAGGGGAGAGCATGCCCAGGGAGAGAAGGGGGAGAGCATGCCCAGGGAGCGAAGGGGGAGAGCATGCCCAGGGAGCGAAGGGGGAGAGCATACCCAGGGAGAGAAGGGGGAGAGCATACCCAGGGAGAGAAGGGGGAGAGCATACCCAGGGAGAGAAAGGGAGAGTATACTCAGGGAGAGAAGGAGCTGCAGCCAAAAGAATGACTAGCCTGGGGGAAAGGAATAAAAATAGAAAATGCTGGAAGTGCTCAGCAGGTCTGGCAACATCTGTAGAGAGTCTGTATGACTCTTCTTCAGGTAGAGGAAGTGGGACGACTGTAGCCAGGGAGAGAGGGAGTTGGATGACTAGCTAAGGGGAGAGAGAGTGATAACTAGCTAGGGAGGGAGAGGGATGACCAACCAAGGGGAAAGGGAGAGGGAAGGATGATTGTAGCCTGGGAGAGAGATGGAATCATAGAGAGAGAGAACAGCTCCTAGTGAAAAGACAGAACTGTGCCCAGGAAAAGAGAGAGAGCTGTACCTAGACAGAAAGGAGGAACTGCCCAGAGGGAAGGATGTTTTGCCAGAGCGGAAGAAGGAGTAGTGCCAGAGACTGAAGTAGAGGTAATTGTCAGTGGGTCGGGTATAGGGCTGTAAATGTTGCTGAAAAACAAGAGTTTGGAGTTGTCCTTTAGGATGACCTTGAACCCATGACTTTCTGACCTAGGCAAGAATGCTACCAAACTGAGCCACACTGATCGTGCCTTAAGCATTTCAAAGAAAATCTCCTGTATTTTTAACTATCTGATTATATATTCTTTAAAGTTCAATTTAAGAGCAAGGTTTATATTTTTGCCTTTTTTGTAGGAAGACCTATCAGCCAGTATCCTGAAATAAAAACTGAAATCATGGGAGTGAATGACTTGTGGCAGATTTTAGAGCCTGTTAAAGAATATGTTCCATTACAAAATCTTAAAGGGAAAACCTTGGCTGTGGACATGAGCTTATGGGTTTGTGAGGCTCAAACTGTGAAAGGCATGATGGGAACTGTTATCAAACCGCACCTCAGGTAACATAGAATATTAAGTACTATATATTTTATTCTTTCATGGGATGTAGGTGTTGCTGGCAAGGCCAGCGTTTGTTGCCCACTCCTAATTGCCTTTAAACTGAGTGGTTTGCTAGACCATTTCAGAGGGCAGTTAAGAGTCAACCACATTGCTGTGGATCTGGAGTCACAAAAAGGCCAGACCAGGTAAGGATCGCACATTTCCTTCCCTAAAGGGCATTAGTGAACCAGATGGGTTTTTACAGGAATCATTGATAATTGTCATGGTCACTATTACTGAGATTAGCTTTATATTCCAGATTAATTAATTGAATTTAAATTCCACAAGCTGCCGATGTGGGATTTGAATCCATGTCCCCAGGGCATTTGCCTGGGCTTCTGGATTACTAGCCCAATCACATTACCACTACGTTACCATCTCCCCATTTGGTATATGATGCACACCAATATACACTTTAGGACCATGTTTCAAGGTATGGTTGCTGAGAGTATTGGACCACCTGTGCTACAAAGTAATAACAAGCATGCTTTTGTTGATTTCTTACATGAATAGATTTTGATCTCAGTGTATTATTGGACAGACCTGATGCTTCACAAGGGGAAGGAAAATAAAGAGTCGCCCCCAGGGTATTCTCGATCTCCTAGTGACTGGTTCAAGACAGGAGTTAACATGCACAGAACTTGCTCCATTTGCAGGCAATAATATGGAGATGTGGAAAGAAAAGAAAGTGCTTTTTCTCTTTACTTGCAAGGATAGGCTATTACATAGAAATTGGTCTCCATTAAATTAGGAGAGAAGAGAAACAAAGAATTAGATGAGGGTTAATGGTGCCAGAGAAAAATCAGATTATAGATAGTAAGTAAGGCTGAAACTTTGGTGAGACAGAGGCTGTGGTGTCACTTTAATAAAGCAAAATAGCATAAGAGTAAAACAATTAAGAAACAAATGCAAAAAAGAGAATGGATATCCAATTATTTCCTCCTGCCAATTGCAGTATTCCTTATCAAAGCAACATACTATTGAGATTTCTCATTTCAAAGCAAAAGTTCCTACACAGCCAGGGACTTCAGACTTGATATCATAATAGTAAACATATCATTCTTTACAATAGTTTATATTTGCAGCTTATTTCTAGATCAGAAACTGTTAAGGTACGTATGCCATATTGGTATTATTATTGATGTTGAGTCAAAAACAGAAAACATTGGAAATACATAGATCAGTCATCAGTAAAGGAAAAGGCAAGTTTGCACTTTAAGTTTAACCCTTAATCAGAACTTTTCTGGTTTGATTTGATATTCAGCATTTGCAGTTTCTTTTTCCGTTTTTACTTTTGAGCACTATTTATGTTGATCTATGTTTTGCTTTAATTTTAGAAATTTGTTTTTTCGCATTTTATGTCTCTCTTTGATGGACGTGAGACTTGTCTTTGTGGCAGAGGGAAATGCACCAAAATTGAAGGCTGACACAATGCATAAACGGAATGAGGCAAGACGTGGTTTGCCCAGAAAGCCGAGCAGCTTTACTGTTCGAACAAAAAGATCCCATTTTAAATCTGTTCTTAAAGAGGTTGGTATTGTCTGAGAAGTAGACATTTCTTTGCAAATGAAGGATAAGCTATGGGGCAATTATTTACTATGGGCAGAATTTTCTGCCTGTCGGGCGGGCGGACCCGACCCAATTTCTGGCGGGCGGGGAGCCAATCCCTGCCAGAGAAGCGGGCCGCACTGCCATTTAAAGTGGGCGGGCCAATTAAGGCCCGCCTAGCATGACATCCAGCGGAAAGCGCTATGCGCTTCCTGTGCAGGTGGGGGGATTCCCTAAAAGCGAGAGTGCGCTCTTTCGCGCATGTGCACAAAAGAGCGCACATCCCCCGAGGCAAAGTGCAGCCTCAGGGAGATCGCTTCCACTTTGAAAAAGATTAAAAATAAAAAAAAAATTCCCTAACATGTCCCCCTCATGTGTCAATGTCACATGAGGTGGAACATGTTCATAATTTACAGAATAACTTTATTAAACTTTTTAAAACCCTACATGAAACCTCATCCCGCCAGTGGATGAGGTTTCATGTTTTTTCTATTTGCCACCAGGGCTCCTGGCCTGCCTGCCAACATTAAGGTTGGATGGGCAGGTCCTTTAATTGTTTAAATGATCCTGTCAATGGCCTCAATTGGCCATTGACAGGTTGGCAGGCCCACAGCTGATTTTGCTGCACCCCCGCCTTCCTGAAAATATAAATGGGGTGGTTTGATGTTGGGGGTTCCGCCTGACATCATCCCACGTCATTTTACGAGTGGGCCCCGCCCCCTGCTCACCGACGGCAAAATTCTGCCCTGTAACTCAGTGAAATCAAGTGACGATGCTATGTTTTCATCATTACTCTTTCCTTGGTCTGCCTCCTCTTCAGAAACTGAACTGAACCACCCATATATATACCCTGGCTACAAAGAGCAGGTCAGAGGCTGGGAATTCTGTGGTGAGTAACTCACCTCCTGATTTCTCAAAGCCTGCCCATCATCTACAAGGCACAAATCAGGAATGTAATGGAAGCACTGCTAACTAACTACCACCTTCTCATTAGTAATTTGGGATGGGCAATAAATGCTGACCTAGCCAGCGATGCCCACATCCTGTGAAAGAATTAAAAAAAAAAACAACTTTCTGGCTAGTTTGTTTGCAGTAAGAATTTTTATATACCTATTCTCCAAGGCATTCCAGTATGGGTACATGCGGTCCACTTGCCTCTAGTTTATTCTTTCTAACTGACAGTCTCCCAGTCACACATCTTAACTCTGCATCAGCTGCATCACACCAAGATGGTAAGTTGCTATGTTCGAACCAATAACTTAACATGCCAAGTTCAGTAATTTTCTAATGTCATTGCAGTACGTTGGAAAATCCTTCAAATAACTTTTATGTTTCAGAGCTAGCCATCCATGAGCATCAGCCTTCCTATCATTGTCAGAGTTAGTCAGTTCTGTAATTTGACTTCTGAAAACTGATTTCATTGAATTGATAGATTAAGAAAAGTCATGATTTTGTTTGAACCTCTTCGCAAAATCTAAATTTGATAAATAGAACTTTTTGAAGTAGCCTTGTTTGTTCTGACAAGTACATTCAAAAACATTCCTGAAAAGCTCCTACCTAAGTCTTGCAGTACACCTCAGGTTACTACACAAACGTTAAAACCATACTTCAGATCCCAAGCTATCTATAGGTAACTATCTGAAATCCACCAGCAAAATGTTAAAAGTATTGCATATAGTATGCATTGTAATCCATTTCCTGTAATACAATGACAGAAATTAGATTGAATAGACACCTTGAGAAATTTAATTGGTTTGTTTTCTAATAATTGGTTCAGAATTCTTGAGTCTTATTAATTAGTTTGTAATGATTGCTCAAGCTGAATAATATGCTGTGGCTTGGGGGGCAGGTTCAGCATCTGGAAGTCGGCAGCCTTCCAACTTCTGGACCTGGCCTTTGAAGTGCACCCGATTAAGCACTAACTGGGGCACTTGAAATCGCAGGGTGGTTTTGAGGCTTTCATCCTGCTTATTCAGTGCTGGAGGATGGGATGACTGGCCTCCAAGGTCGTTGGCCGTGACGCAGAGCGAGGTCACAGCAAATAATTTAAAAGGCCCCCAGCACGGGACAGTCCCAGGGGACCCGCAAATGCTGGCAAAGTTCAGGGTTTGGGAGCTCATTGTGACTTCAGCAATTTGCAGCCTTTTAAGGTGAGTGTGCATTTATCTGAGTTCTGCTTTGTCACTGAGCAGAGGAGGCTTTATTTTTGGACCTGTACAAGTTTTCCACATCTTTGCATAGAGGATTGTATAGTTGTTGCATGTTTCCCTCCAGAAATGTCTGAGCCATTGGATCAAGGGGCAAAAGGCCAAACTAACTGCCTGATTTAATGATGGCTCCCTCAGGGTCTGTGCAGTGTCAAACCACTGTGAGCAGCTGATACCATCTGGTGGGATGGGGAAAAACCCGACCACAACACCTGCTGCCTAGGACAAGGTAACTGCAGAGGTCAGCAGTGTTGGGTTGGTGAGGAGAACCTGGTCTCAATGCCAGAAGAGGCTCAATGACCTCATGAGGGCAGCCAGAGTGAGTAAGTCCTCAGCGTGTGAAGTCTTGTGCCATTGTGCTATGGAGTGCCGTCGCAAATGCAGGAGGAAAGTGAGTTTGGCTGGAGCTCCAAGGCAGCATGATGCAACAAAGACATTGCTGTCAGTGACGATGTTAGAGGGTGGGGGATTAGCAGACTCTGCAGATGAGGGATGTGCACAGCATCTAAGCTGCCAGGCACTTTGCTGATACTGCATCAGTTGCATGCCATCAAATAAGCTGACAGTACTTGTGAGTGCAATCTTACACATCTTCTCAGGAGAAATGAGTCCACAATGCCCTAGAGTGAGGCCAGACTGACGGGGATGTGGCGAATCTAGTGGTCTTGACTCCATTCGGAAAAGAGGTGTTGACACTCACTGACACAGAGTCATCCAGGACCATTGGCAGAGGTGAGATTGGAGAAATGGCAAAAGAAAAAAAACAGTACAAAAGGGGTGAGGGCAAGTGGGAGATGGATGGAAGTTAGGCATGATGCAATGAAACTCTGTGATATAGTTCCAACACTGAACCCCTGGGAAGCTTCATAATCAGAAGCTTCAGATGTTGGTGCCATCATGTATTATGTCTGCATAGCCTCATCTCTAATGTTGAACTTGAGTAATGTTGCAAAGCTTAGTGACTTTGCTACTAATGTGGCAAGGTCTGGTGACTCCTAATCCCCTTACTTATGTCTATTTGTCATGGGTGTAACCTGTTCCGCAGACTCTCCTGCGGATGCCATCCTGTTACTCTCCTCCAAGGAGGCGGAAGAACCTTCGGAGAATGCAGCATCACATCCTCTGTCCCAAGCACAAGCGCAGATATGGCACCTCGGCAGGCATCTGCACATCGGAAAGCCTGCAATCCGAGTCTGGTGAGGGCACTTCACAGTCGTACATGAAACTGCTGGAAAGTGTGGTGGAACAAGCCTCGGGCAGTCAGAGGAGTGTCTGGGGTGATCCAGATACTGATTCCGAATCAGTTGATGATCCTCTGGAGTCGTCTGTAAGGCTGCAGATGCTGGTCCATGAAGATTTGGTGGGTATACCGGAGGGGTTGCGTGCTCTGGCCAGTACTGTGGAAATGTGTCCAGCCAGGCCATGTGCACTGTGATTACCCACTCTTCGGAGCACCAAACTTCCTCCTTGAACAGACTGGAGATTGTCCTGGAGGGGCAACTCGAATGTACTGCAGATGTAATCGTTGGCATATGCTCTGACCTGCACACCATTGTCCTGGCTCTGAGCTCAAGGGCCCAGAACCTGGGACCTCACTGCTAGGCAGGGGTGACCAAACGGTCCTAGTGGCAGAGGATGAGCTGCAGCTGCCACCATCTGGAAGCATCTCTCAGGTTACTTCTGATGGACACTACATTTCTTCCGTTCATCAGCCATTGTCCTTGTACAATGCTGCAGTGGCAGGAGACCCTCCTGCCTCTCAGCATCAGTTTTCTAATGTGGCAGGCTGTTCAAAAACGTAGCCAGACAGAAGATGCCCACCGAAGTCATCCAGACCAAGGGAGGTGATAGATCAGCAGCCTCTCTCCAGTGCAGCAGCAAGCAAGAGGGGAGCACTGCACTGGAACACTCATAAACCATGTCAAAAAATCTCCACAGGAGTCACCAAGAGGGATACATGTTGAGTAGCTTATTCCTGTGAACATGAATAATCATTGTACATTTGTAAATAAACCCACACTTCATAGTCCCTCATGCTGATGTTTTTGTACTATGCTGTGCCTGTGGGACTTGTCTTTCTCTCAATACGAAAGCTGGATAATATCGATGCAGGGCAGGATGCCTTGTGTGTTAACATATGCAAATGATAAGTGTGTTGACATGATGGTACCAAGAGTGGCACATTGCACATGGACAAAGGAGTGGAAGCAAAGTGTCCACATGCTTTTGATGCCAGGGCTTTTGAGACTGTAGAAATCTGTCATATTAAAGCATCCCAAGTGTCGTAGCCATCCATGCAATCATGACCAGGACCTTGGACTTGAATGTCGCCATGTTCCCTCACCTCATCCTATGAGAAATGGCGCCTATCTTCTGTGCCCTCACCCTCCAGGGCATCCCCTCTTTGAATAGCAAGGTTATGGAGGGCACAGCACACCACGACCATCAGGGATATATATGAGGGATTGTACTGCAATGTCCCTCCAGATCTGTCAAGGCGTCTGACTCTCAGTTTCAAGAGGCCGATAGTTTGCTCGACAATGGCCTGGTGCTTCAGTGGCTATCGTACCTCCTCTCCAGTTTTGCCCCAGGAACTCTCACAGGCGACATTAGCTGTCCATTCAGGGCTGCTGAATAGATCTGGCACCTGTTAGTTTCAAAGAATGAAGGAGTCTTAGCTGCTGCCCAGGCACTTGGTGCGTACCTGCATGATCCGGCAATGATGATCACAGACCAGCTGGACACTCAGTGAGTGGAAGCCCTTCCTGTTGATGAAGGTGTAGGGCTGTCCAGCAGGAGCCTTTATGGCGACATGAGTACAATCAATGGCTCCCTGCACCCTGGGGAAACCTGCAATCGCCACAAACCCTCCAGCTCTATACAGTTGACTCTGCTCATCCTGTGTGAAGGAGAGGTAATTCCCTGACCTTTGAAACATTGCATCAGTGAAGATGCAGTAGTGTGCAGCAAGTTGCATTATGCCACTGAAGTTTCCACATGCTGCCTGAAAGGAGCCTGTCATGAAGAAGTTGAGCACGACAGTGACCTTCAGAGCTACAGGCATCGGGTTCACCCCAACACAGTGAGCATGTCACAGAATGATGTGATTGTGGCTCTTGATAGCCTTATCCTTCTCTTCCATTGAGTCATTTGCACATAGCTCAGTCTCTGCCTGCATACCTGAGGGGCTGCAATAGACCTTTTACACTTCCACTGAGGATGTAGGATGCTTTCATCACCCTCTGGGTCTGGTGCAGTCCTGGCACCTTCATGCACCACCAGAGCATCCTGGACCTCCTGTTCTGCCCTTCTTCCTCTCACCCTCCTCCTCATTCTACTCTCTTCCTCACTGGAGATTGTGTCTCCCAGTGAGACCACAATGCCCATTTTTCTCAGCTACTTTAATGCCTTGGGTGATAGACAAGAAATAAATAGACACTCAGCAGGCTGATAAAAGGGCTCTAATTAATATAAGTTTTAAATGGAAACTCTGCTCCTTGAATGAAGCACTTTCAGCAGTTACAGACCTCCAAACTGGTAGGATGAGACTCCGGGCTCAGTTGAACCTTTTAAACCTGCCCTAACAAGCTTCCTCATTTTTAAAAAAAACGGGAACCCCATATAGCATAAAATGGGCTCTGCAAGTTTTTATTATTGCTGATGCAACATATTATTGCAGTCAATTATGTCATTAACAACCTGAAATACCCACTTAAATCAAATTTGAACAATGTGGGCAATCTCCTGATTTTTAAACCCAGCCTGCCTGCCTTATTGTACAAAACTGGTGTAAGGACATTGGGAACAGTACAAGGCGCCATCACGCCTGAGAATACATCGGTGAGGCCAGGGAACGCTCCCGATTTGGGAGCCTATTTTTCAGCCTCTTGTTGCTGTTTGGTAGCTTTTCCTGTCTGTAGAGTAATTCGAAGTGGGTTTTGATTTGAGAATATACCTCATTGACTGAATGTGAAGTAATCAAGTATCAATAATTTAATATGATTTTTTTTGGCTTAAGGTCATTTTTCAGATTAAGCAAAACTGTTGGAAACCATATGGTTTACATTCAAAATATTTTTTCCGTTTTTAATAAAATAACTGTTTAAGATTGGCCAAACCTGCCTATTCTAACTTTAGTGATAACTTATAACATTATACTTCATCCTGATTCCATTCCTGCTTCAGCTGATCTGCTGTTGAAACCCTCATTCATGCCTTTGTTGTGTACAGATTTGACTATTCCAACATACACCTGGACAGCCTCCCACATTCTACCCTCCATAAACTTGAGATCATCTCTGCTGCCCAGCTCTAATTTGCATAAAATCTGGCCCACTCATTACTCTGCTCGCTGGCTGCTACGCTGATCCCAGTTAAGCAGTGTCTCAATTTTAAAATTCTTATCCTTGTTTTCAAATCCCTCCATGGCCTCACCCCTCCCTACCTCTGTAATCTCCTTCAGCTCCATAACTGCATGATATCTACATTCCTCTAATTCTGACACCTTTAGCATCTCTGATTTTAATCGCTGCACTATTGGCAGCCATACCATCAGCTGCCTGGACCCTAAGCTCTGTACATTTCCTCCCTAAATCTCTTTGCCTCTACCTCATTTTCATTCTTTAAAACATTGCTTAATACCTACATATTTGACCAAGGTTTTGGTCATCTGCCCTAATGTCCCTTATGTGGCTCAGTGTCAAATTTTATAATGCCCCTATGAAGTGCCTTGGGGCATTTTGTTGCATTAAAGGTGCTATATAAATACAAGTTAATTTAATCTCCCTTATTCCCATTCCTCTGTCTGACAAATTGAAATCCTTACCAAAAATTCCTTGTAACTGTGATTTCCTTCTCAGTGCTGTGAATTGCTGGATTGTTTGGGCATCCCATGGGTTTGTGCAGCTGGTGAGGCCGAAGCTATGTGTGCCTACCTAAATGAAAATGGATATGTCGATGGCTGCATCACCAATGATGGTGATGCTTTCTTGTATGGAGCTCAAATTGTGTACAGAAACTTCACCATGAACACAAAGGTACCTTAAAGTATGATGACATTGGCAATATCATCAGTACCTATTTCTTAAATTACAATCTATTGCACATTAAATGTAATTGCAAGCATTTCTTGTGATGTATTTTCTATCACTGTTATATTTTGTTGATTAGTTCAAAATAAAATGGCAACAATTCAGAACTGAATGGGTAGAGAAATTGAAAATCAAATGTGAAGAAAAAAACTTAAACTACCGATGTGGAACTGCCAAAGATCTATAAAATGATCAATTATGAATGGCTAACAAAGCGAACATACCACTAACATAATGCAATGAGTTTTCTGCTTGTATATGGAAAATCTCTTGGTGCACAGTACAATCTTTTTTCACCACCTTTCATTTTCTATCATTCACCATATCTGTTCTGGTAGGAAACATTTGTCTCCCTCCCTTGCACACAATAGTGCTAAGTTTTGCTGTCTAAGGCATATTTCTAGCTGTTAATGTGCTTTAATTTGAAAATTAAATAATATTTTACTTAAAATAAAATGCCTTTCAGCCAAAACTTGACCTAATTTCCCCTTGAACTGTGAATCCCTCAGCTGTACATGTGAAAATTGCAGTTCTGTTCCTGACCTCACTGCAAGCCCTTTGCTGAAATCTAGTGAATGGAGTGTCTTAAAAATAGGGTCCACATTGGGCTGGATAGTAATATTATATTTACTCAGGACACTTCACTATATCCTCTCTTTTCCATGCCCAGCATCACATTAGACAAATTATGGGCGCAGGAGATGGGCCGGACACGCATCCACCTTCACAGCTTCCTCTCCCTCCCAGAACCATGATAGTGCCCCTTGTCCTCGCTTATCACTCCGCCAACCTCCGCATTCAAAGGATCATCCTCCGCCATTTCTGCCAATTT
Source organism: Carcharodon carcharias (assembly GCF_017639515.1). Classification (NCBI taxonomy): domain Eukaryota; kingdom Metazoa; phylum Chordata; class Chondrichthyes; order Lamniformes; family Lamnidae; genus Carcharodon; species Carcharodon carcharias. The sequence continues at coordinate 180,305,853 of NC_054471.1, forward strand.
CAGCATGATGCCAGCACCAAACACATCTTCCCTTCACACCCCCCTGTTGGCATTCTGTAGAGACCGTTCCCTCTGGGACACCTTGGTCCACCCCTCCATCACCCCCTACACGTCAACCTCCTCCCACGGCATCTTCCCATGCAGAAGGTGTAACACCTGCCCTTTACTTCCCCCTTCCCTACCGTCAAGAGCCCAAACACTCCTTTCAAGTGAAGCAGCACTTCACTTGTATTTCCCTCAAATTAGTCTACTGCATTCGCTGCTCCCAATGTGGTCTCCTCTACATTGGAGAGACCAAACGCAGACTGGGTGACCGCTTTGCAGAACACCTTCGGTCTGTCCACAAGCATGACCCAGACCTCCCTGTTGCCATTTCAACACAGCACCCTGCTCTCATGCCCGCATGTCCGTCCTTAGCCTGCTGCAATGTTCCAGTGAAGCTCAACGCAAACTGGAGGAACAGCACCTCATCTTCCGATTAGGCACTTTATAGCCTTCCGGACTTAACATTGAGTTCAACAACTTCAGATCATGAACTCTCTTCTCCATCCCCACCCCCTTTTTTCTAATAATTTTTTTAAAAATAAAAATTTTTTTAAACATATTTTTCTTTTCCCACCTATTTCTATTATTTTTAAATTTATTTCCATCCATTGTTTTATCTCCACCTTTTAGCCCATTTCGATCCCTTCCCCCTACCCCACCCCCACTAGGGCCATCTGTCACTTGCTCATCCTGCTTTCTACCCCTGATGTCACCATTAGCACATTCCTTAGCTAATATCACCACCGTCAACACGCTTTTGTCCTTTTGTCTGTGACATCTTTGGCAATCTCTTCTTTGCCTCCACCTATCACCTCTATCCAGCTCTACCTGTCCCACCCCCCTCAAACAGCTTATATTTCGCCTCATTTCTATTTTTCTTTAGTTCGGATGAAGAGTCATATTTTTGTTTTTGTTTCAAATTTCCCGCATCCACAGTATTTTGCTTTTATTAAGAGACCAGACTTTTCTTTCCACAACTCTCGTCTCTGTTCCTCAAGGAAGAATATTAATTACTTTATTTTCTCGATTTTCTTCAATAGGACTCTCATGTGGACTGCTATAAAATGTCAGCAATTAAATCCAAATTAGGCCTTGACCGAGACACATTGATTGGTTTTGCAATTTTGCTTGGCTGTGATTACTTGCCAAAGGTAAGGGTTAATTTGAAGTTTGGTATAGTAACAGTGAAATGTGTTATGTTGCACTTAAATGTTTTAACATTGATGATTCTACAAAATCAGTGAAATTAAATTTAAAAGAAAAACACAATTTGGATTACATGTAGTGTCTTTAATGGATTTGTTTGACAAATGAGAAGCATGGAAGTAGAGAGCAGATGTAAATGGGAGGATTTAGAGACAAAATTGGTAGTCTGCATTGGTGTTGGAATCACTGTCAATAAATGACTTGGGTGACATAGGGATACTGTTTATATTTAAGCATAACAAAAGAAAACAACAAATTTAGGCAACTTTTATTTTTAGAGTTGTAAAACTGATTACCAGTAAAATGTGGGACAAAGGCAATGGAGGATTTTAAAATAGAATTAAATTAATTCCTTGTTAGTGAAGGATGACTTTAGTGTATATTCAGTTGTATTATGAAAACCTTCACTGATGTTGATAAGGACCCTAATATTATTTCCAGTATTGACATACACAACAAAATGCTTTAAAAGTTTGATAAAACTGTAGATTTAAAATTGTTACCCAGTATCCAAGTGATAAGGCTGTTACACACTCCTAGCCTATTGGCTATTTATATATCTCTAGATTTGCTATTACTATTATACCTTCTTGACCTTCATTAGATTGCGATTTTTCTCTTGAGTATTTTAAAGTTTTCTTTGAAGAAAATGTAAATGGTCTTAAGTTTTTTACATATATATGTTAGTTTTGTTTTTCTGGTCCTAGGGAGTTCCAGGGGTTGGGAAGGAACAGGCTTTGAGGTTGGTTGAGACAATGAATGGACAGAGCCTACTTCAGAGGTAAAATAACCCCTAGACTGCCAGCAGGTTCAAGGAATCCCTTGTCTCCCTGACCAACCTTTCTTTTAGTTTACAAACTGTTGTGCTGAAATAACATTAACATTACAATAATAAGGCTACTCAAACATCAATAATGTCTTTACTCTGATAACCCAAGACTATGAAAGTAAATGGCTAAGCTACAATTATATATAAAATGATGCTTTACCTATGTCCATCATGTTATCCCTTTCCTTCTCCTCTCTCGTCCATTTGCCCAGTTATTCTACTTAAGTGAATCTCTAATGCACCTATTTTCTTGCAGTTTTAGCTTTAAAATCTTCTTCTGTCTCCATGTTCCCATTACCCATTTTAAACAGGTGGAGAGTGGGCTTTCTTTTATTTTAAAGTCTTTCTCACAGTTTTAAAAAAAACTTTATAGTCTGTTTTACAGACAGATTTTGTAGTCTGATATGGGCAAATTATTAAAGATTTTGTACTTGCTGATATTAATTGGCGACAAGTCTAAAGAAAAGTCAAAATATGAAGGAAAGTGACTGTCATTAATCTTTCTAGGTTTAAACTCTGGAAGCTAGAATTTGAGGATGTTGCTACTCGTGATACAGCTGTTGAAAAAAAAGCACACTGCTCAGTGTGCCGACACCCAGGTAGCCAGCTCCAGATTTCATATACTCTTCAAAACCATTACGTAGGATTCCTGGGAAATCGCATTTAAAGGCTAGCAAAATTCATTTATTTTTTTCAGTGAAGCCCAGAAAATTTCCAGGCTCCATATGTTTACTAGCATTAAAACAAACCTTTTAAGGGCTGTGATTCTAATAATTTGCTTAAATGTGGAATTTATCATTAAGTTGAAAGATGCCAATGCTGGAAAATGGAACAGTTACCCATACTTTACAA